>NC_089787.1:13060308-13097808 GCF_040412425.1 Macrobrachium rosenbergii
ACCTGGTTACTCCGGTGATGGGTTCGAATGTTCAGGTTTGTTGTATTGTCTTGGATAATTATTTACTTCATTTATCGTTCATTAAATTGCATGAACGGGATAAATTCCACAATTTGAGCTAGTGGTGATTTTCTGAGTAATTGTGAACAATACAAAGGTTAGTGTCACTATGAAAAAGGTGCGTAGGATATATAAAGCACATTTCAATCCGTCAATTCGGCAATTTGAAACGATCGCAGTAGAGATAGCAGATTATCTTCACTGGCAAAAAAAACTGCAAGAATATTTGAGCTCATGCGTAGATTTTGTTTTCTGTTTTTCCCTCTTATAAAGTTTATAATGCACGCTATAACCTATAATCCAGTTTAAGGTGATAAAACATAAAACCTTTTACAGAGGACAGTACTTAAAGTTACACCAGTAACAAGAAATCAGGGATTTATTTTGGTCGTATGATGCTGCATTACAGTTCCTCCTTTGCAGATATTAATGAATGCACAGATGCGGACATTTGTGGAGATCGCACAAGTTGCAAAAATGTGGAAGGATCCTACAAATGCGAGTGTTCAAATGGCTACGAAATGAAAAACGGCAGGTGCCAAGGTACTAGTATTCAGCATTTTGATGAAGCCATTTTGAATGTTTACTAATCAGAGAATTAATATACATAAACAGATGATACAGTTTGATTTCTCTAATACAGCTCTTATCAAAGCTAACTGCAACATTAGCTTGAATCATCTTGAAATTATTCCAAAAGTAATTCAATTCCTTTAATTAAACTCAAACTGCCATTTCAGTTTATGAAGGCCATATGGTTTAGGCATTTTCAAGTAGCTGATGCAGCAAAAGAATGAGAAGATGTTTGATAACTTGATATCAATACACGCACATACAGTATGTACATACACTGACGATCTATCGCTAGAAGTTACGATATTTTAGGTTTTCGTTGAGCTGGAGGAAGGAATGAAAGGAGTTGACCAAGAGCTTTCGTCTATTTCTCACACCTCCTCGGGGTCAAGTGATACCAAAAAATCATTACTTGTTACAAAGACGCCTCTGTGGCAGCAATACATAAACATAAAAACTGCCGTACTAGTTGTCTAAAAATGTTGTTTACAAGTAATTCATCCTTCCTTCATTCCTTCCTCCAGCGATACGAAAATATACATACATATACATGCGCACATACCTATACATTTATGTCGCCTTACTGTATCTAGAAATTTAACTTATTCATAATTGTATATTTATTCATATATGCATAGATACATACATACATATACATACATATACATGCGCACATACAAACATATTTATGTCGCCTTACTGTATCTAGAAATTCAACTTAATCACTATTGTATATTTATTCATATATGCATACATACATACATATACATACGCGCGCACACACACATATATAATTATATATATAATAAAAAGGTTAAAGGAATACTCGACTCACAACCGCGCTTCTCTTTTCTGCACTGCGTCTGACTTATTGCCTTCTGCCAGATATCGACGAATGCACGCGAGAAGGCTCACACGAGTGCCAGGCTCCAGCCACATGCGTCAACTCTGAAGGCGGCTACGAGTGCCAGTGTCTGCCACCTTACAAAGGAGATCCGTTGAATTGCGGTAGGAAAACTTAACGGAATTCCCTGTCATTTGCTTTGTGTGTGTGTGTGTGTGTGTGTGTGTGTGTGTGTGTGTGTGTGTGTGTGTGTGTGTGTGTGTGTGTGTGTGTGGAGCGGGAAGTAAGCCCTATTATGGACACGAAAAATAACAGGTTTGCTAAGCTACTGGTCTCACGTGATCAATAGAATTAAGTAATAAGTATACCTTGGTTAATCCAGACCACTGAGCTGATTAACAGCTCTAGGCTAGCCCGAAGGATTAGACTTAATTATTTACGACGTTGCTAAGAACCAATTGGTACCAGCAACGGACCTACAGCTTATTGTGGGATCCGAGAAAATAAGTAATGCTCGGTTTAGGATAGAATACTGAATTTAGGTCAAAGTCAAGCGCTGGGACCTATGAGGTCATTCAGTGCTGAAAGGGAAATTGACAGTAAAAAGGTTTGAAAGGTGTAACAGAGGGGAACACCTCGCAGTTACGTTATGAATCAATTGTTAGGAAAGTGGAAAGTAAGATGGAAAGAGAATATGAACAGAGGTATAGTTAAGGGAATGGAAGGTTGCAGCTAGCCGAAATGACGCTGCAAAGAACCTAAATAATGCACTGACACTAACCCGCCCCCGGAAAATATTGGGTCTAGCTAAAACTTAAATGGAAATCCCAAAGTGAATGTCAGAACGCAGATGAGGCATACGAAACTTGCAACTAACCTTTGGGATCAAGGTAGTAGTGACATGATATTGCAATTATGAGGGCTGGTAGATATTGTGGATGAGCGAATTTCTCAACAAATTGATTTAACTCGATACGCCTTTTTGCATAATAAAGTACATATTTACTACTTTCAAGACGGAGGAAATAAATCACTTATTCAACAACGTCAAACTTTAAGTGTATATATATATATATATATATATATATATATATATATATATATATATATATATATATATATATATATATATATATATATACATATATATATCATATTTACATTATACATACATGTACATACATATATATATACATGTATAATATATATATATATATATAGTTATATATATATATATATATATATATATATATATATATATATATATATATATATATTAAGCCAAATGCATCATGTCCAATAATATCCAATTCCTATACATATGAATAACTTGCATCCATATTTATATATATATTTATATATAATTGATAAGTGCTTCCTCACCATTAGGATTTGGACCGTTGCCTGGTTTAGACACAATGCTGTACAGTGACTTTTGACCACCGAGAGGTATAAGTTGTCAACTCTGCTGTACATATGCTTGTCGAATTCAGGTTTTGTACTTGAACTCGACATCAACCCACCTCCACTGCGAATACTGTATTACACTAAGAAAAAACCTTCAAAATTTACCTTTCCAAGATTAAATATAAAAAGAATAAAAAAATGTCCTGGGCTTTCTTTCAGGGATGGAATGTTTGCCCCAGTCTCTCTACATAAGAGGCCTGGGTTGCATCACGCCTATGCTCACACGGCTCCCCTGGGAAGAGGCAAAGCGAGTATGTGAAGGATCCGGCGGCAGATTGCTGGAAAACATCGAGAACTTGCATTTTGAAGCCATCAGTCAACATTTCAAGCCTCTCATGAGCAATCGTAAGTGTCAAACTTCGATGTGATGAAATTGTGCGGTTGATTAAAAATGACAGACAATGTAACAGTGTACGCAATGCACACATACACACAAATATAAATATATATATACATATATATATATATATATATATATATATATATATTATATATATATATATATATATATATATATATATATATATATGTTATATATATTATATATATTATATATATATATATATATATATATATATATATATATATATATATATATATATATATATATATATATATATATATATATATATCAAGAATATCCTCTCAAACGCCATCTTACATGCAGTGAGTCAGAGGAAAAAGGACTAAGCAATTAATTAATTCAATTTAGTATGATTCACTGTAGGCAGGTTCGCCTCTAAAACCCCTCTCACCAATGCCTTGGAGAGGAAAACCGCTTTAATCTCTTTCTTGTCCAAAGTGCTGTCGGAAATTCCTTAATTCCAAGTGTGGGCCCGATCAGAGGTAATCGTCACGTGAGGCAGGTCAGCTGGTGGGATGAACACGTGCATTCTGCCATCTTACCTTGCTGCCATGCTGCCCGCATTTCCATGTGGGCAGAGTGATCACGCCACCTAGTAAGAAGAGAAAACGTAATTCCCGAAGCTATAAAGAGCCTTGGAAAGAGACACTCGATCTTAGGATTGTTCGGGCAGCCACGGAGGACAGAACTCCGTCCCTTGCTCCATTAAACTGCCTATTTCCAACACATGGCTGGCAGTATGCAAAGTAATTTTTGTTGTGACCTAATTCAAGAAGAGAACTTCAGTGCCTAAGAAAGATTAGAGCATTCAGCTGTGGATCTACCTCGTTTTCAATGCCCTTTGAAGGAGGCAACCCATTGTATTCCCACCACAGAATTCCCCATCATTTCCTCTCACCTTATTACACCAGAATTATGTTACCATTCTGCTGATGTGTTTCTTTTGTATAATGAATTAAGTTGAACCCCAGAGTTTATTTAATCATCCCCTCTTGAAGTAGGCCTTCAGCTTATTTTGTTGTTTGTAATTTTAGCTGTCCTCAAGGCCAGAGTCCAGAATTTTGTGGTAATTAAGGTAAGTTGCATATCATCCTAGTATACCCCATTTATCTAGCAAGACCCTAGCTTTAAAATTACAGCTATATACATATATATATATATATATATATATGTGTGTATATATATGTGCATACATATATATATATATATATATATATATATATATATATATATATATATATTCACATATTTAAAAAATTCGTCCTTTCAACCCGTTATCTAGGAAATAAAATTTAATGGCAGCTGGAGGAGACCCCGCTAGGGGGTGGACATATGTAGATGTCCTAACCCCATATCGTATGATTTTGGGGGACAATGCAGGCTTCTTAACCCCAGCATTGTATGATTTTGGGGGACAGAAAGACCAGTCAGGACTGTAATTGGGCTGCTATGCTGACCTTAGTAGCCTTAGCTATGAGACCTATTTCCTTTCAACCTTTGTGCTGGTTGTTATTGCTCCTTCCAGCTCAATCAATGTACTGACTAAAAATCAAAGGGGGACGCCTTGTGACCTTCCTCTTCACTCCGTGTCAGACCACCAAAGCGCCCACATGGTGCTGTCCTTCCCTCATTACACTGGCCATGTGTCGACTTCTGCAGCTGAATCTACATCTTTTGCAAATGAGCTCCATGCACAGATGCACATACGTCTTGAGCAAAGTAAATAATTCAGTGCTTCTTTCCCTTTTTTGTGAATTTTCCATTTTCAGTATTTCAATCCCTCTCATTCTCCCAAAACAAGGACCCCTTTGTTTCCTACAGCCTAGCCTCATAACTTGTTCCAAGCTTAAATTAAGTTTGTTCTGTGATAATTAGACATTCTCCCATAGTGTTACCATATGTGCTAACGAATCTAACGATAATTTCCTCCATCGTGAATAAGTAATTTCATGAGAAAGCCTGCCATATCTGAATACAACCTGGAATCTCTTTTTTCCAGATTTCACGTTATCTGCCTTTGAGTTTCTCTGCCCCTGCCCTTGTGAACTAAATAGCTCCTAGACGTTTAACTGCCATCTTGCTGTTGTGCAAGACTCTTCTGACCACCAGTGGCCCTGGGCACATGATCGGCCCTCCAACAATATTCACGTTGTGCTAAAACCTTCATACCATTTCAGCCAGTCTCAATAGTAGTGGTTTTCAATTGCGTGTCAAACTCGTTCAGGGCTGTAGCCCTTCCCAGATTTGTTTATTTGCTATGCATAGTCTTACTTTTACTGCACATTGCATGTGCCTTGTTTGCTGCTCTGTTGGCCATTTCATATTAATTTTCTGATTGCTCAACTTGTAAATAAATTCAATTTAAAGTCACTTGACTGGTTTGAAAGGCAACCTTTCCCATTCTCTGTTGAATAGATGTAATATCAAGGTAAGTCATCTTAGTAATTACATTTATGGCTTACGTTCTGAGCTCTAGGTGTTGGACCCTTGGGCAAATTACATTAAAAATCCAATTGCGAACTCTTTCAACCGCCTCAGGACGTAAGTGTCAAACTCGCCAGGTTCCTAGTCAATTAGTAATGAGAATTGGCTTCGCTATTACTAGACTAGGAGGGAAGACGAACTTAGGAATGATGTAATTCATAAAATAATTCAATTCCATTATTCACAAGGCAAAAGATAAAGGGTGACAGAACCGAAGCTAAAGATAACAACGTAAGGGTTATTATTATAATTGTTGTAATATTAAGGATACGTTAGGAACAGATAGGGAAGAAGTCTTTTAAAAAGTAGTGATTTGTATCCAGTTTTTTAGTTAGAATATCATAGGATAAAGGCCAGAGCTCCAAAAAGTTCTTAAGTTAGCAACGCAGAATAACTGGCCGCAAAATTTCACGTCGTGAGATGAGTAGCAGTGGTGTTCTGATGCCAGAAGACTGATATTTAGGAATTAGGAAGTGCATAGCCAGGGATTTATTGCATGTGTTAGCCGTGAACAGTTAGGATGGATGGATGAATGATATTTAGGGCAAAAAGCCCAGGTACTGGGGCCAAGGCGGCCATTCAGCGCCATAATGAAGAGAGAATAAATTATGATTAGGTTATGAATTCATGAAGAAGATGATTAATAAATAAAATGAAGTGATGTGACCAATAAATAAAGGTAAGATTTTTTATAAATGATGTGATATGTACATAAAAATGATACATAAAAAATTTAATGTCCTTAAAATTCTATGTGATGTAATAAATATATTCAGAAATAAATTAAATATAATTAAAAATTTTAACACTTTAAAAAAGAGATGATAGCAGAAATATCTGCTTCATCTCCCAAAATATCAGAGAGGGATTTACCCTGGAGATATCTTTCTCTTTGGTTAAAATATCTGGGGCAGACCACCAGAATGTGCTCCATTGTTAGTGTCTCGTCACAGTAAGCACACTCTGGAGGACTGCTTCCTTCTAAAATAAGCTGATGGGTTAAATGAGTGTGCCCAATCCTCAATCTGGTTAAAATAACCTCTGTTCGTCTGTCAAGTTGGAATGATGAAGACCACGGTAGTATATTATCCCTAATACTTCTATATTTTTTATTGCTGGCAAGAAGAGGAGAAGTCCACATTTCTTGCCATTTGAAATCCATCAGCGTCAGTACCTAAGGTAAATCTTTATTCTCTTTATTTCTTGATCAATATGAATGATCTTATATTTTCATCTAATTTGTTCCTCAGTTTCATTGGTCCTAAACTTTCTAGAC
The DNA here is from genome assembly GCF_040412425.1 of Macrobrachium rosenbergii. Lineage (NCBI taxonomy): Eukaryota > Metazoa > Arthropoda > Malacostraca > Decapoda > Palaemonidae > Macrobrachium > Macrobrachium rosenbergii. The sequence continues at coordinate 13,067,377 of NC_089787.1, forward strand.
CGACGTTTGAAGATAGTTTAAATGACCAAAATGGAGGCAGATTCAAATGTTAACGTGGAAATAAAGATTCGCCCACAAAAACTTTAATTTAGGCTTATTTTTTAAATTATCTTTTCTTTTGCTTTTTATCACGTATGAAAATTGTTATTCTAACGGATCCCTTGTTCCATAACAGTGTCCTTATTATTATTATTATTATTATTATTATTATTATTATTATTATTATTATTATTATTATTATTAATTAGGGAGGAGACCTTCTGTGAGGGCAGTTGTATTAAAATTATAGCTGTTTCACGGCATTTAATTTATATAGTCTTCTCCATTCCTCTTATTACAAATCTTTTCATAAGCATGTAGCTGGTAAATGAGGTTTCCCAAAGGACATACAAAGATTCCTGTTTTCTTAGGTTTATTTCCTATGACGTTTTAAACGCGCTCTGGCGTTTATTTTCAAAGAGTGAATGAAATGGCATGCAGGTTACAAGGGTATATATAGCAAGCGGGGGTGGGGCTGTGGGTGTACAGTTGCCAGGTCAGTTATTCAGCTGCGTTTTGGTTGGTCCCGGGTTGGTGACGAAGTCGGTCCCGGAGGCGTTGAGATCTTCTGGGCCTAACCGCTGTTGGGACTTGGGAGTGGCTGTTAGCCGGGATTATAGGTCCTTCAGGTAATATGCCGCCTGTGTCCGGTGCTGGGGCTCTCTCTCTCTCTCTCTCTCTCTCTCTCTCTCTCTCTCTCTCTCTCTCTCTCTCTCTCTCTCGTCGGTGTCTGCCGTCGGCTGGTTTCTTAAATTTCTCCGTATGATGGTGGGGAGAAATTTGGTTTCCTTCACCGTGTTGCTGTCTGGCTTTTTTTCTAAAATATGTAGTGCCTCGAGAAGCCGTAGGCGTCGGCGGTCCGTTGCCTGATCTGTGATTTTGGCGCCCTCTACAAGTTCTTCTCTTTCGGGCCTTCTTTGATGTTTTTGCTCGTAGTGATTAAAAATAGCCCTTTCTTGGAAGTGACAGGAGAGGCGCTTAGAGAATTTGGTAGTGGTCATCCCGATATAAGAGAGGTGGCATCTTTCCACCGGGCATGTCAATTCGTAGATGACACTACTGCTCTTCAAAGACGTTTCTAGGGGCGCAGAGTTGTTTTGAAGCAATAACTGGCTTGTTTTCATGTTTTTACAGTATATCATCAGATTAATTTTGTCATCTTTTGCAGTAGGGGTTACATTTTCATTTATTATTTTTCTGAGGGCCTTCTCATCTTCTACATATTTTTGTTGAATGTAGTTCCTGTAATATACTTTTAACTTTTAGGCACTGACGCTGAAATACCAAATTCATCTGAATATCTGTCATTGGGATCGCTGGACACGCCGCATAATATTGCAGCTGAAGCATACTCTGTTGGCTGCAGTCAACTGCTTTGCACTGGAACAAAAATTGCCGTTACGACCGAGGTAGATAGAGACAGACTGACAGAGGTCAGAGAGAGACAGACAGACAGACAGGTAGAGGAGAGAGAGAGAGAGAGAGAGAGAGAGAGAGAGAGAGAGAGTGAGAGAGAGAGAGAGAGAGAGAGAGAGAGAGAGGGGGTGGGGGAGAGTGAATAACGGAAACTCAATGGCCGACATTATTAACAATGACTGGAGTTTATTACAAAATGATTACTATAACAAATGTTTTACTATGAATAATGTTAGTATTCTTTTTTGTTTATTTTCAGGATCTCTACCTTGCATCGGCTTGGTGAGTGTTAAAACAGCATTATTTTTGTTCTTATTTTGTATGAATCATACATTTCTTTAAGGTATTCTTTTTTCTTAATACATTGGGTTTTTATCCTGTTTATTGTCAAGCATTTTAATTTTCCTCTGTTTTCTCTGTGTATGGTTTTTTATTCATTTACTCTAAATTTTCACAAAATCATGGTTTTTTTTTCATTGACTCTGTCCGTCTTGTTTACTTTTATTATTATTAGTATTTTATTTGGAAGTTTCAATTAATTTTCTCCTTTTCTCTCCTGATTTACTGGAAAAATTAACAAACCCGCTAACGGCCGCAAAGAAAATATTTATTATATTGAACAAATCTTTCCTTCAATCTTGCACCATTCATCTTTCATCGTTTTTCACTCATCTTCAATTATCACTCACTAGTACGTATTTCAAGAAGTTTTGAATCTTCAGTTCATCATAAAAGCATTTATTATTATTCATCAATTTTCATTTTCACGACATTGTCGCCTATCCCGAAAGACCTTTAGTTTTATCTCTGGCAGAAGAATGCCGAGGGCTGGTTCAAAAGTCAAGCAGTTGAAAAACTTTCACCTCATCCACTTTTGGAAAGTTGCTCCCCACCCACCCAACCTATCTTGCAAATGAAAAGTTATTGTTCTGTCAATTTTGTTTCTGCAACGTCATCTACAGAAACTAAGGATCACCTTTTTGATAAAATCAGTACCTTGAAAACAAGGGAGTTCTGGTACTTCAGACTTTGAAAACTAAGACCCATTTTCTGCAAAAAGTTTTACAGCAAATTAATTCGTATTGTGTGTTGTGTGTGTGTATGTATATATATATATATATATATATATATATATATATATATATATATATATATATATATATATATATATATATATATATATATATATATATATATATATGTATGTATATATGTATATATATATATATATATATATATATATATATATATATATATATATATATGTGTATGTGTGTGTTTTGTGTGTTTGTATATATCCATACATACGCATATATATGTATGCATGCATGTATAAAAATGCTATTCTGCCTCGACGCTGCATAGTATTTTGTTTTAGTTTAATAGAGCATCTAAGCGCCTGAAATTACACGTTTTAAATAAGAATATTTGTCCTAATTAATTCACATTAATGTAGAATATATTATTTATATATATATATACACTACATATATAAATGTGTGTGTATATGTATGTATATATGTATGTATGTATGTATATATATATATATATATATATATATATATATATATATATATATGTGTGTGTGTGTGTGTGTGTGTGTGTGTGTGTGTATAGTCTCGAAGGCGAAGGGAAAGGGCACCATTATTACAATACGTTTATTATGCCGACGTTTCACGACAATTGTTATAGTTGCATTTTCAAGGCTGCAATGATTAAAAAACTTCTTACAAAAAATCACATTAAAACATCGATATATAAATTATAAGACAAATAGAAACGGGGGAATAGTGCACAGGACATAACTAAACCGTAGCAGTAACAAGACTAAAACAAAAGAACACAGGAAGAGCAAGAAAGGACGAGAGAAGAAAAACATAAACAAAAGTGTTGGGACCGTCTTCTTTATAATAATAGATTCTAATATATTGAGGTCATTTTCATTTGGGCTTATCCTATTATAGAAAAATCTTTATAATATCAGTTTTGCACATTTTTACATGATTTCTTATATTTGACAGTTTACATCCAGTTCTTTAGCTTACACCCTTATGAGAATCTATGCGAATCCGTAGTAGCCTCCTCGTGCACCCGACGTAAATCCCACGATCACATCCTGGGCACACATATTTATAAACGATGTTCGAAGACAAGAGATGGCTAAGACGATCCTTGAATTTAAATATCGATCCGATAGTGCGTGGATTCTTGGGTATCAGTTTCAGGTGTACAGCTGCGAACGTTCTTTGAGATATGGCAAGAAATTTCTTCCTAAAGGTGTTGTCATTTAGGTACGGAAAATTTGCATACATTTTCATTTTCGGTACTGTTGCGATGGTAGGAGCTGGATTCATTCTGGCATTCAACATTTTATAGAGCCTTCTGGAGACTAGCCTCGTAGGAAAACAGTTATTCTGAAGTAAGTAGTTAAGAATGTAGTTTCAGCATGAAACATGGCACAGGTTGAGGAATGAATAAAGGCTGTATGTAATAAAGTTGAAATAGTATTCATTTTGAAGTTAAAAAAAAAAAACTATAGAAATTCATACCCAAACCTGTAAAAGTACTTTTCGAATACACCTGTATAGAAACCAGTGTTGTCTCTGGAGACAAGGACATCGAGGAAAGGGAGCTTCTTATTCGTCTCCCTCTCCAGAGTAAACTTAATATTAGGATGCTGCTGGCTGTTAACAAAGTCTAAAAACATTTCTGCGTCGTGCAGAAATAAAGGAAGGTAGCTCAGGGGACAGTTATCCATGATGCCCTCCTCCAGGGAGGCCATGAATATATTCGCCAAAGTGGGTCCCAGAGGCGACCCCATTGCAAACCTTTCCACCTGCTTATACAGAGTACCATTAAAAACAAAGGCCGTGTCCAGCATGGCCAGTTCTAAAAGTTGTTTAAATAACGTTCGGTTAACATTATTAAAGCTGGAGTTAGGGCCAGGGGACAAATTATTTAAGATAATTTCGATGGTTTTTGTATTGGAACATTGGTAAAGAGAGATTCAATGTCAAGGCTAGCCATAAATATTCTGAATCCTGAATGATGATTTCTTCTTTGAACTGAGCAGAATTAGTTAAAGAAAACTTATTTTTTGTTAGAGGTTCTAGAAATAGAGCGGCAGCCCGGACCATTCAGATGCAACGAACGAGATACCGACTGTAACCCCTACCGATATTTAGGAGTAGACTTGTAAACGGTGAAACTGACCGTCTGCCGAAAATATATGGGTGGCTTACTTAACAAGCACCACTAATTGCTTGTTAGATTTTGGGTCTAGATCCAGTATATGAGATACCATATGAAACTAATATATAATATACCCCTGGACTCTCCTGATTATAGAATGACCAGTGACAGACATACTAGAGGGTGGGTTCCCCCTGACAGACACACTAAAAAGGGGAGGTTAATTGGATCTAGATCCAACTTAGGAGATACCAAGTAAAATTTACACTTCAATAGCACTGCACATCCTAGAGTACTATGGTGGTCATGACAGACATTTTAGTGGGTGATTACCCCCTGACAGACACCCCACAATGAGTGGGGAGGGGGAGACAGGATCTACATCCAGCATTGGAGATACCATGTAAAATTTGCACTACAATAGCACTGCATATTCTAGAGTGCTGTGATGGTAATGACAGGCATTTTAGTGGGTGGTTACCCCCTGACAGACACCCCCACGAGTGGGAAGGGGGAGACAGGATCTACATCCAACACTGGAGATACCAAGTAAAATTTGCACTACAATAGCACTGCACATCCTAGAGTGCTGTGATGGTAATGACAGACATTTTAATAGGTGATTACCCCCTGACAGACATAACCAACGATTGTAGGTAAAAGAGAGGACACCTTGAAATGATTCAATATGTATCATAGGCGATATTAATATTTAAAGTATTCAACAAGAAAATGGTAATTTTCTGCAATTCGTGAGCCAGACAAAATTTAAAAGGCAAAAATATTTCTTCTGATCTGCATATTATACATGCCTTCTGAATTCCTGTGGCACCTGCTGCATGAACAGACTCCATAATCTGCAATGATATACTGGAAAATAATAATTCCGTATCAGAAATATAAACATTAATAAGGAATTTAATTTTGGTACATTCCCCTAAGGGCAGCTCTGCATGATGAGGTCTAGTTTTATGATCAGTTGAAAGGCCCGGTTAGTTCCAACCAGATTGAATCATATGGATTGTAATTTTGGTCTGTCACTTGGTCAGACAGTCTGTCTGGTGGGGATCAAGTACGGGTTGATCGTGAAATCCTACAGTTTGTGAGATTTCAACCACATCTCTTCGTGTGAACGGTGACTTAAAACCAGTCATTAATTTTGTTCTTGGCAGCGTCACGGGAACATCTCCCGTCCCGACGGCCGTCATGAACTGATCATTTGCAGAATGCCAGTTCTGGGGTGAACCTATACTCATAATACTTACAAAAAGTATGAACGCATGTGCAAAATTAAAAGTAAAGAATGTATGATACTTTAATGTCGATACAACCCTGATATGATCCAGCATTAGATGGACAAACTTTTTACATAAACGTATTATCCTATTATCAGTTATAGGCCTACAAGGAATACATACGAATATGATGGGATAACACATGATTTTTCCTTTTTCTCCCACTATTACCTATCCCATCTAGGTTTTTAATCTGCATAAGCCTATAGTTATATAAATTTCTATAACTTTCATCACTTTTGTACGTTACGATATATGCATGAGATTTGCAGATACAGGCCTGAATGCAAGAAATATTGTGATTGTTACAGGATAAGAATTACTGCTGAGTTATTTTTGTTTTTAAATTCTCTATTGAGCTATGGAATATTTTACTTCATTAATTCCATCACATCTATATATATGTATAATATATATATACATACATATATATATATATATATATATATATATATGTATACATATATATATATATATATATAATATATATATATATATATATATATATATGTATATAATACATATATATATATATATATATATATATATATATAGTATATATATATATATATATATATATATATATATATATATATATATATATATATATATATATATATATATATATATATATATATATATATATATATATATATATATATATATATATATATATATACTACTTTGTTTGAAGCAATAACTCTCAATACATGAAAGGCTCAGTGCTAATATATATATATATATATATATATATATATATATATATATATATGTGTGTGTGTTTGTGTGTGTGTGTATGTATATATATGTACATATATGTATATATATGTATATATATATGTGTGTGTGTGTTCTGTATGTATGTATATATATATATATATGTATATATATTATATATATATAATATATATATATATATATATATATATATATATATATATATATTTATATTAGCACTGAACCTTTCTGTGGAGTTATTGCTTCACACAAAATAGCATTTTTTTTCTGAATGGGAGGGGTCACACATGACAACAGCTACAAGTACGTGTGCTGATCCATTCTCAAATAATTAAACCAGTCATATAGTTTGAGTCTCAATTCTTCCAAAAAGAAATGAGATAAGTTTTCTCGTTTTAATAGCCAGTCTTTGGTAATTTTATTTTCTTAGGCCTATAGTTAGGGCACTATAGCCATGTCGTGGTCCATGCTCCACCGTGTCTCACCATCAACAGACTTGTTCTTGAGGTGCGGTTGGATCATGTGAATGAGATAAAATTTTTATCGGATACGGCATTTCGATTGATATTAAGACCAATCGGATATAGCATTTCGATTGATATTAAGACCACAGTCCCCCTGGTGTTCTGCCGCTTTAACACTCACACTTTCACAAAGAAATGATGTAGCACAACACAAATAATTACTGAAACGAAAATGTGAACGAATTGTTCAAGATAGGCTAACTACAACACACTTTTCCCCATTGTAATCCCCTCCCGAAGTTGACGATCATACAACTTGGAGATCCTGACTCCCAAATTAAGTAGGCCAATAATAGCATGTCGATTATTTAAATATGCTCCACTTATTTTCGGTCAGCCTCTCTCAGATTAAAGGAGACGATACCACCAAGTACCCAGTACCATATATTCAGGGAGGAAAACTTAAACTCAACTAAAAAAATAATACTTACGGGCAAGATTAAGGCGAAAATTGGCCGCAGTTTGATGTTTAAAAGCGAGCTGAGTGTGTGTGTCACTTAACTTCCCGCCGGCACGCAACAGAGCTAACCTAAGCAATGTGTTTCAATACATTCAATCGATGCTGGCTTTGACGACCATCATTCGTTTAACTTTCTCCCTAGTGATATTTTTTTTCACTCTTCATTATATCTTGTAGGCAGTCAGTAACATCATATTATATTCTCACATCTGTTCAGTGTATTTACCATTGCTAATATGATGTATAATCCGCCTCCAACGCAGTCATAAAAATCGGACAACCGGAAGTGCAAATGTGTCAGCTGTGTGCAAGACCTCCAGTAAACAGAGTCGGCTAACTTCCCTGAGCTTGTTTAGGTTCTCATTTTTCATTTCTCTTGTTTTCTTTACATTTATGTTAGGTGATTAATTTTTTGGTCCAGTTTGCTCTTATATTTATTCATAATCTTCTTGAGAGAATGGAAATGTTCGGAATAACTTTGTGTTGGAGTGGAGAAATTGATTTTTTAAGAAATAGAGATCATCTGTGTCCTTCCTCAGCCAGGTGTATCATGTTTGACGAGTTCTACGCCAGCAGAAAAAGAAAAAAAAATCGATTATGGTAACAACGATATTCATTCCTAAAACTGATAATACACAACTTGAATGTATCCACGAGATCATTCGTATGCAAGTCAGTTGAAACCAAAAGAAGGTATTCCTACTTCGATAAAACAAACTGAGTAGGCGATAGCGCAATTATTATGATTTGTACTCTAACTATAGCGTATATCTTACATGCGTATTACTGTCTATTCAATAGCTGCGTATTACTCTATTTAACAGCGTTATGTACAATCACTCAAAAAAGTTTTGCAACATACTTCAAAACTTTTCGGACAACTGCCTATAATAGCGACATCTGGCGCTATTTGGCAACTCAGTTGTAAGCGCGTGAAACAACTGAACACTAGTGGTGGGTCCGAGAAATTACCGGCAGTTTCCTTAAACAGGGCTTTTTCTGATACTGCTTACTGTTGTCATATTTTACCTAATTAAAAGGATGTTACTATAATACTTCAGAGGTCATCGCTGTTCTTATGTTTCAATATTTTCATCTCCAACTGCCATCACTATCGTTGTTTTATCCCCTTCATATGTGTGAACTTTGTAGACATAGGCCTACGACTGTTACAAGTTGAACTGTTAGTCTTATTAACATCAACAAATACGACTTTTGTAAAGATTTGCTTCACATTATTATTAATTAAATTTTTGAATGACTAATCCTATGTATATTATGAACTAGTGAAACTTAATATAAAATATTCTGAACTAGACTAACAGATTTCACGTCTATTTTTGTAATACATAGAATATAATCGCACATACACACACACATACATACATACATACATACACATACATACATACATACATACATACATACATACATATATATATATATATATATATATATATATATATATATATATATATATATATATATATATATATATAATGTCATTATGTGTAATTTCTCATTTCTTTCATTGCTACTTAGGCCTATCATTTTGATGCCTCTTATGAAGTTAACTGAATATATAACGCCTATTTTTGTATTTCTTATTATCTAAGTTTCTAAAGAATTAAAATTAGCTAGAAGTTCAACATTAATTTAGTTAACGCTAAATGCCAGCAGTGAAGAAGACTACCATGCTCATCAGTGGAGAATGTCTCCTCCTCATCGCAAAAGATGACTCGTACAGAAATCATCGGCCACTGGATTATATTATAACGCAAACCCTAGCCTCTATTCTTTGTGTTTCACTGATGTGAAGTGTTTCTTGGCAGGAGTATGATGAAATAATATCTTGGTCTCATGTAACCTGTTACGGATGGTTTGAGCAGCAATTTGAAGGGAGAGCGTAATGTTCTCTCTTTATAGCAACATCGGTAGTCAGGGGGGAGTTAGGCGGAGCTCCTTCAGTGATCATCCGATGATGATACTTAACAGTAGTGCAACAATGAGGTTGTCCTCCAGTTTTTGCAATGAATTTATCATGTTTCCTCGTTCTCTCTGTTGTTGTATCCTCTATACATGGTTGTTTTATTTACGCTAAGCTGCCGAGCAATATCTACGATAGAAACATTAGTCCTTATGCAAGCTAATGATTGTGGTCCGGTCTTAGTGACGAGACAGTTTAAACTTTTCCTGCCCGAATGTGGAGTCACACGATAACATACGACGTTATGAGATTTTTTCTTTTTGTTTTTGACAACGATAATGGTTGAATTCTTTCTTTTTTATGTATATATAATTTCATTGATGGTTATTCAATATTATTTTATTAGTCAATATGCTTTTTCTGGATTCGAAATATAGTTTCTTCTTTGACTCTTTTGCCCAATCATCTGAAGTGAAATTTTTCAAAATGTTTCGTCATTTTTCGTAATATGAATTTTTCACTCACCATTCTTTTTATATTGTTAACCGTATGATTAATAACCAAAATCGAATAAGAAAATTACATTTCCTTGTAAATATCAAAAGAACAAATTACTGTTAGGTGAACGAAAACTTCTGGAACATGTTGCAGAATATTTTTGAGTGAGTGTACACTCGGCAAAAAAAGTGAGGATACAGTTTTCTTAAATCTTCGGACATATATTGCTAAATAATGAGACATCTGGCAACTTTAGAAAGGGGCGGAGCTTCAGTCTTATTGTGCGTGTTTTTTGCTTGACCTCCTATAACTTTCTATCATATTCTACGGTTCTGAAATCATTGATACTTAAATGCAGTAGTAAGCTTTACAGTATTCGTTCAAGTTGTAATTTGCAGCGACAGCTCTGAGCAAAATAAACATTTTCCCACATAACCTACGAAGTAACCTTACACATAAGAATTTATGACACCCCAATGAAGGGAATGCTTGCATAATCGGAAACGCGATCTTCCATAATGAAATCAAGAGTTAAATTTGAGCTATGTCCAACGAAAAACTTGGGGAACAATAAAGGAACGAATACAATGTTATGGTGAGAGAGAGAGAGAGAGAGAGAGAGAGAGAGAGAGAGAGAGAGAGAGAGAGAGAGAGAGTGAGAGAGAGAGAGTTGCTGTTGTGCAAGCCTAGGCCTATATGGTTTAGCTACTCATTTCATTATTTTTTTTTTTCTTTTAGAGATTGAGCTGATACTATATTTATAAGTATGTTTTAGCAATGGAGAGAGAGAGAGAGAGAGAGAGAGAGAGAGAGAGAGAGAGAGAGAGAGAGAGAGAGAGAGAGTTGCTGTTGTGTAAGCCTAGGCCTACATGTAGAGCTTACTCATTTCATTATTTTTTCTTTTAGAGATTGAGAATACTATATTTGTATAGTATGTTTTAGCAATTGGGAGAGAGAGAGAGAGAGAGAGAGAGAGAAGAGAGAGAGAGAGAGAGAAAGAGAGAGCTTGTTGTTGTGTAAGCCTAGGCCTACATGTAGAGCTACTCATTTCATTATTTTTTTCTTTTAGAAATTGAGCGATACTATATTTGTATAGTATGTTTTAGCAATGGAGAGAGAGAGAGAGAGAGAGAGAGAGAGAAGAGAGAGTTGAGAAGATCAGATTGCTGTTAAGTGAGCCTAGGCCTCACATGTAGAGCTACTGTTTCATTATTATTTTTTTTTTTTTAGAGATTGAGCGATACTATATTTGTACAGTATGTTTTAGCAATGGAGAGAGAGAAAGAATGAGAGAGAGAGAGAGAGAGAGAGAGAGAGAGAGAGAGAGACTATGGCAACGTTAAGAAACATCCAGTTACTTGTGTTTTCCCGCGGAAGTTATCGCATGTACCCATCATCATAAGAACGCTGTTGTCCTTTTAAATAGATTGGGTCAACCTGCGCCTAGCTGTCACAACATTTACTGCCATTAATTCCAGCTGACCTTTTAACACCGTGAAATACAAATATGAATGTGTAAAATTAAAGAAATTATCATTAACTCGTATGATGATGCAATAAATTAAGCCTGTTCATAACGGAAAAACGAGTAAATATTGCCGTTCTGATAAACTGCACTACACCGAGATATCCACACACTATCATCTGAGAAATTCTGATTACTTCGGACATGCATGGTGTTTTTAAGTATCTGAACGTTTTTTGTTTTTGCAGATTTAACATATATGATATAATTTGCATTGTATTTTCATATTCTAAAGTAAATTTACCGAGATTATGTGTTTTCTGAAAGAAAAAAATTAAAATGGATGAACGAAATCTAAATGAAAACTGTATCTTCACTTTTCTTGCCGAGTGTACATAGACATTTTATAGCAATAAATCGAATAATAATAAGAACTTACATGCTGCTTTTTACAGTGCCAGTCTTCCAGCCTTCGCTTATATCAGTGTTCATCTCGTAAACAAAGATAATATAAAGCGAGTAATGTAATTGAAATCAGTTGCTTGCTTGACAAAATAATATGACCGAATTATTATAGGCCTACAGATGAATATTATTTATATGAAACAAACAAATAATATTCGTATAAAATAAATGCAAAGTATATAGAAAGGAGAAAAAAGATTTATTAATATATCACGATAATATATATTACTGGTGAATAGCAGCCTACTATACATAGTCTATATAGTAATTATCAGGGCTTGCCCTTCCCTCTCCCCACCCGTTAGGGTGTGTCTGTCAGGGGGTAACCACCCACTAAAATGTCTGTCATGACCACCATAGTACTCTAGGATGTGCAGTAGTATTGTATAGTAAATTTTACTTGGTATCTCCTAAGCTGGATCTAGATCCAGTTAACCCCCCCCCCTTTTCAGTGTGTCTGTCAGGGGGAACCCACCCTCTAGTATGTCTGTCACTGGTCATTCTATAATCAGGAGAGTCCAAGGATATATTATATATTAGTTTCTCTGGTATCTTATACACTGGATCTAGACCCAAAACTAACACGAAATTAGTGGTGCTTGCTTAAGTAAGCCACCCATATATTTTCGGCAGACGGTCAGTTTCACCGTTCACAAGTCTACTCCTAAATATCGGTAGGGGTTACAGTCGGTATCTCGTTCGTTGCATCTGAATGGTCCGGGCTGCGGGACTAAAATGGTACCAACAATTTAGCTAATTTAAAATTAACAGTATTTCGTGCTGATAATATAGGTCTGAAAGGGACTCCATTTTTGTGTATTCTGGGAGACCATATAAAATGCCATAGGAAGAGCCTTCTTAGAAAGTGTGAATATATAATTATATATATATATATATATATATATATATATATATATATATATTATATAATTATATATTCACACACACACACACACACACGCACACACACACAATATATATATATATATATATATATATATATATATATATATATATATATATATATATGTAAATATATATAATTATATATACATATATATGTATATATATAATATATAATTATACATATATATCTATGACGTCGCAGTTTATTAGTTTCTTATTAATATTCTGAACTTTCTTCACTATCTTCTGTTTCTCAAGCAACTTATGGAGTAAAGCACCAAAGTTCATGTTGATGCGAGTTTTATTGAACAGGACGTTTCGTCTCTTGTAGAGGTGGTGAAGCTGTTTCTGGAATACTTCATCAGATAAACTCCATTACTCGTAATTCCAGACCACACCCATGCATGGTTCAGGATTAGGGAAATTCACTTTGGTGCCTTATAGCACATAAATGTGTTGTATAACACATCTCATTCTTTTTAAGAAAAATAATCCCGACATTTTTATGCAGTATTTTATTTCGTTTAATTGTTTACCTCGGAGTTAATATAGGAAATATACACAAACACAAAGTCAGACAACATACACACACACATATATATGTGTGTGTGTGTGTGTTAGTCTCTGGAAATTTATGTGGCAAATTCCAAAAAAAATCATATATATATATATATATATATATATATATATATATATATATATATATATATATATATATATATATATATATATAGATATATATATAATCATTTAATAAATATACTTAAATATGCCTTGTATAAGACTGTGGGTATAGAAAATACAGAACCCTTAAACTAATCCTATCACTGGATTATAGACAGCTTAGATGGAAGGCATTAAACTCGTTGTGCCTCTGACATTGCTTCGAGAGATACCATTTTTTAAAATTGTATAAGATTGATAAGAGTTGAATTTTTCCTTCTCCCTCGACCTCTTATCGTCACTTCTGCCCGAAAGAGGAAGTCTGGATATCGCAAAGAATGATCTCTCCCTCACCCTTCTCACCCTCTCTGGTCCCTCCCTTCCTCCTCCTCTCTTAATCTCTCCTCATCCCCTCTCAAACCCGCCAAACTAACTCTTCCCATCCTGTACTTGATTCCCCTGACCTCTTCTTCTGGAAGCGATTCTCTCTCCTTCGAGAGGCGTCGAAGCCTCGACTCTCTCAGCTCCATCGAGCCCTTGTCGCCTCCTTCACGTCCTGTGTCTGGAAGTTTTCAAAGTTGGCGAGAGTCCTACGAAGGGGCGAAAGAAGGTCCACCATCTCCTCTGCTGCATTTTTCTGCTTGTCTGAAATACATAATTCAATACTTACATGGCAAATAATCTTTCCTTTCATTCTAGTTCTCTTCGGACACTTATAGAACAAAAGGAAAAATTCTTGCCGTTAGCAACACAAGCTTTTCATCTGTTTACATTTGAGCACGTATTCGTAATAGTTTCATTAAATTTTAATTAATTGATACATCTAATTTCTTCTCGGTCGCAGAGGGAAGACATTTATATTTCTTATCATTTGATATAATATTTTACAAAGCCGATTTCAATAGATGATATGATGACAGTTAGTGGTATTAAATTGATCATGGAATCAGCAAAACAGATTTACTTCCACTCTGAAGGGTATTTGACAACTCATCAAAAGGTAGTCGATCTGTTATTCAGCGAAATGGAGAAGGTCATCTTTTGGTCACAGTCGCGAAATTTCAGCCTTGACCTTCATTATGCATCCCCCCGGTGCCATCTTTCTCACAAGGTTATGTGATAGTAAGGTTCATGTCCCACCGGGGGGTTTCCACCTTTTCCAGAGTGGGAGGCTGATCATTTTGAGTAAAAGGACTTTCTACATACTTTCCTTTTGAATGGAACGTTACAATAGATCGGATAAAATACAGTCCTGTTAATCTTTATCTATATTTTAGTGCAGAATCCTTTTTGCAAAAATCATTCTCCCTTCTGCTTCTCAGAAGGAAACCCATCAAAGGATCTAGAATTATCATACGATTAAGCTATTTTATTTTGTACGGTATTTGTAGTTTGTCTCGATGGGACACAAAACTTGTAGAGGTGACCAAGTCAAAGCGAAGCTTAACGTGAAATTGAACCTCATTCCATCCCAAAGTGGGAGACATCGAACATGATTGGCTCTGCAAGTGCACAGATGCAGTACAGAGCAAACTCAGAGATCCATATCACTGAATGAGCGTTAATATGTGGATTCCCGGTGTTTAGAACATACAGGAAGAACAAATCTTATTTAGAAATGTGACATGGATTCATATTACATAAAAGAAAACGAAATTTCAGTATATTTATAGCATGAAGAATTCACCATGCGTTAGTAAGCAGCTGAAATTCATATATATATAAATAAAGAAAATGGACAAATGATGTATGTGACCACAGCAGTGGGAGGGTAGGGGAGGGGGGATTTTCCTCAGTTAAAGATCTTCTTTAGACGTTCTTATCTTTCAGTTTACTTAACCTTGAAACAAAACTAGTAATAACATTTACGCTAAGATTTAGACATTAACGAAATTAACTTCAAGTTCCTCTTTCTGCTTAGATGTCAGTGAGAAAAATTTAATTAAGTCCCCGTCAATCTATCTACCACTCTTTATGCTTAGATATTGTGATATCGGTCTAAGGAAGACGTTAGGTAATCTTCAGAATAAGCTCCTCTCTTAAGTCACACTACTGACTTTTTTTTGAGGAAATAGAAAGAATCTTAAAAAAATATTTCAGAAGTCCTCAGATCTGATGAATAATTACCCTTGTCATAGTGGAGATTGACCGCGATTCTTGTCCTGCTCCAAGCCTCCTGTTAACTAGATTTTCTCTCTCTCTCTCTCTCTCTTTACTCTCTCTCTCTCTCTCTCTCTCTCTCTCTCTCTCTCTCTCTCTGGGAAAAAGAAATAAAACTCCTTTCGACGTGAAAAATGACAAGTGTGTGCTAGAATTGCCAATATCTTTGTACTGATTGAGAAAGCAGAAATCCAAGGTTTCATTCTCCTGCATAAAGGTTGCCTTATCAACATGGATTCACTTCCATATATATATATATATATATATATATATATATATATATATATATATATATATATATATATATATATATATATATATATATATATATATATATATATATATATATATATATATATATATATATATATATATATATACACCCCTCTTCTGGTATCTCTCTCAACACAGATCAGCCAATACGATCATTTAGTGTAACGGTTTCTGTGCCAGTTTACTGACATGAAATTAGAACATAAATACTAATCAAAATCAAATACTAATAAACGCAAAACTCAAATATTACATCCAATTTTTGGACATGTTTGCAGTTAGCGAGCAAATGGATTTTCCGTTGTCAGAGGGTTAGTTTCTGTCACACGTGACTGGGAATTAACTCCTCGTGATCTGGGATCTCGCACTTTTTGAGAGGACAATTCAATTTCTGTAATCAATTTTAAATGAATTCTTTCGGTTGGCGATTTCATTCATAAAGTATGGGAATTTGATTGCAATGTAGAACAATTTTCTGCTGCGTGAAGTTCGTCGTATAACGAAATAATATGAAAACGCAATCAAATAAAGCAATATTATATTTATCACATAATGAAGCTATGCTGTTTGCCGGCATTTCTTTTGTATGTACTAAGTAAAATTATTTCTGGCTACAAGAGTTCCGATGCAACAAGAAATCTGAGCAGGATGAAATACTGCACTGATGAATTTCGTGTAATCTTTCTTGTTTGTCCCTCATTCCATTAGACTTGACTGTGGATAGACAGAGGGCAAATAGGGTGATAATGAGAGTCTCATTCGGAAGGTCTGGGGGAAAGGGGAGAGGGAGTTCGAGAGGGCTCGCCAGATGACGTGATCAAGGTGTTGACTTCCCAGGAAGCATCAGCTGGAGATGAGTGACGTAATGTGTAAAGGGTGGTTCGACTCCATCTGTGTAAGCATAAACATAAAGTTTTGGATGTTTTGTGCACCGGGGGTTCATGATCAACGCAGCTTAACAAGATGACTTTGACAGAGAATACAGTGATGATTTTTCTTGAGCTACCTATGTGTATTAAGGGTTTTTTCTTGCTCTCTATCTATCTGCCGCACTATACCAGTATGGTGATGAATTCCTCTTGCATTCATCACTGTACCAAACTCTGAGTAGCTCTAACAAAGATGGGAGTTTTCGCATATGCTGGGATGCTTATCAGTCTTCTCTATAAATCAAAATATGTTTGGGGATATGTTTTATTGACCTGATATGTTATTAACCATAATTCTTTTAGTCCCTGTGATGTGGGCAGCTAAATTTGGGAAATCCATAAGCTAGTGTTAGTAATTGACAAGCAACATTTTCCTCCTTGCACTCAATTTCAGACCACAGATCGTTGTTTGTTTGCAGAATTTCATTTTGCAAGAAAGCGAAATATCTTGGTCGTCGCATGAAAGGGCCTCCTGAAACTTTCTCTGCAAATCCTTTTTGAAAAGGGAGAGTGAGGAGATCCATTAAGACTAAGTGAGACTTTCCCAGACAGCGATGGTCTCTGAAAAATAAAAAGCTTCTTTTAACTGGGGATATATATATATATATATATATATATATATATATATATATATATATATATATATTATATATATATATTAATATATATATATATATATATTAATATATATATATATATATATATATATATATATATATATATATATATATATATGTATATGTATATATATATATATATATATATATATATATATATATATATATATATATATATATATATATATATATATATATATATATATACACACATCCAAGCGCTTTAACTCCTTTCCTTGAATCATATTCAGGATGATTTGCAAGTCTTCATATTGATAAATAAAATTAAACAAATTTGTCTTGAAAGTTGAGTGAAGTTTAGTGTTCAGAGGAATGGTTGATTTTCATGAGCTGATCTTTCAAGGAAAATGCCATTATTATTATTATTATTATTATTATTATTATTATTATTATTATTATTATTATTATTATTATTATTATTATTATTATTATTGTTATTATTATTATTATTATTATTATTATTATTATTATTATTTGTCAGCTACTAAAGGGAATTATTAAAGGCGACGGAAAATTCGAGACAGTGAGAACGCTAATTCTCTAGTAAGGAGAAATTGGCTAATTGAAGCAAGAATAAGTAAGAGACGATAGCTGAATTAATTCTCCTTCAAACTGATTTCCATATATGAGGCCTATTATATGTGACTGTTTACGCGTCTTATGTCTGTCAGAGTCTCTTGTAAATGAGAGTGTGAATACTAACACTTTTCTCTATCTCGTATACTTGAGTGCTTCAGTATTTTATTCAACAAGGAAATGTTTATTAATTTTCGTCTCATTTAATCAAGTGAATCAGCCTGAACAAGAGAAGAGTTCCTTTGAAAGTGGAAGATCCCTTTTAGGACCTTCCACTGGCCTAAAGGCTTTACTGTCTTAAAGATACTGATGCCCAGAAGTGGAAATGCATAGAGCCATAGATGCCACGCTTCCTGACGGATGGCCCTGGACAGTTCCAGCGGTGAAAGGTCAGAAGAGAGCCCAGGTTCTGCTTTGCAACAGAACGAAGCTAATGTTTATGGCCTTAGGAAAATCCCATTTTAGCGAAAGAGAAACCTCATAATCTAAAACCTTCATTTAGTGAAAAGGGAAAGTGTCCCCAGAATTGTCGTAAGAGCAAAGTACTAATTATTTATGATTATCCTTAATGTATGCAGATTTTCATGAGATGTAATAGAATGTCCATATATAAAAAAAGGATAACGCAAAGAAATAATAAGCACAATGAAATACAAAAGGAAATGTTGTTCAATACGAGAATAACTTTGATAGCATATTAAAGAGCATAATTTGAGGAAAGGCATATAAAAATAAGGAACGTTGATTCAATATGTCAAAAAAATCATAGATTTGGGAGATTTAAGTTCTTTTTCTTTTCGATAAATTGCGAGACCTTTTTATGTCTCGAAGGCGAAACTTCCTTTTCGGTTTTGTTCTGTTTGACGCCTCCAAAGACCGATACTCTCTGACAGCCCTTCAATACTCCTGCACAAGGGAGCAGAAATAAACCGATATTTCGGTGTTACTTCTCTAAGGTATGATCCGCTTGTTTCGAGAGAGGGAGAAAGATCATTTGAGAATGAGAAAGAGAGAGAGAGAGAGAGAGAGAGAGAGAGAGAGAGAGAGAGAGAGAGAGAGAGCGTTGGGGGTTGAGTAGTCTGGGAAAAGGCTTAATCGAATAAAAATATAAATGTTTATATGTGTGAATCTAAAGTCTGACTTATTACTGTCTTCAGACAGAATTTTCAAACCCAAAGATACTAATTTCCTTTCATTAATTCCGACTGTAAAAAAAACAGTGAATAACTGGATGTGACACGAGTGGGTAGCTAGTTATGAGAACTAGAGGGCGCTGCCTGACATGAGGACAGGTATGCTACGAGAGAGGCACACAATGTGGTAAGATATGATCTGAGCTGAAGCACATGGAAGGGAAAACTGCTATGCTCGATTACTCACTAAACACAAGTGCTCATACTGCACGCATTGTGTATATGATAAAATTCAATGGGTAATGAATTTGAAATTCCGGATTAAGTATTAATATAATTCTTTGTATCTGCCTTTTATGATTTGTGAGTTGGTTCCCAAACTCGTTAGTAAATTATGTCGGTCCCGTGTTAAAATGAAAGGATACGAGGGAAAAGAAGGAAAAAATCCTCTCTCTCTCTCTCTCTCTCTCTCTGTGAGCGTTGTGTAATGGAACTTATTTGTTATGAAATTTTAATCTTCAGCAAAAATACTAACGAAATATAAAATGAACAAGTAAATACAAACTAAAAGGGTGAGATTTCGTTATTTTACGTCTCACCCTTTTAGTTTGTATTTACTTGTTCATTTTATATTTCGTTAGTATTTTTGCTGAAGATTTATTATGACAATTCATTTTATTGTAATTTTATTGATTCTCATCCTTGTCGGTTTTTTCAGCCTGATGATGAGGTTTTATACCTCGAAAGCTTGTAATAAAGAATGTTCTTCCTGGTCTTGGCAATATTATTTATCATTGTTATATATATATATATATATATATATATATATATATAGAGAGAGAGAGAGAGAGAGAGAGAGAGAGAGAGAGAGAGAGAGAGAGAGAGAGAGAGAGAGAGAGAGTAAAAAGCCACAATAGTGTAATTTTTCCAACATACAAAAAGGACAAAACGGGAGCTTTCGACCGTTTGCACAAAGGTCCTCTTCAGCCAACTGAATAAAAATACTTGTTTTTCTTAAAAAGACAAATTGAAGAATATATTTTGTCACAGTCCAGGAAAACATCGAACAATCTTTCGACGTGAATATAGCGGTCATGTAATGGCTGTTTCCCCGTATCTGTGAGCCAACCGTTGTGATCTTCTTAACGGCTGTCGCTCCATCGTTCGGTGCTCATTGCTAGTGAGTAGGTGATTGGTGGGTGGTGAACGACTTTCAGCGTCGGGGCCTCCTGTTGTTTCTGCGACAGCTGCCACTTCGACAACCTGTGCGGGGAGAGATGAGGGAGACACAGCATCAGGGGCCCCGAGAAACTGCTTGAAATTTAAATTTATGGAATGACAGACTAGCCTGTCTGTATGTCTGTCCTCCTGCATAAAAGGCTTTATTGCCATCTAATGTGTTGCAAATATTTATCAAAGCCCCTCCACTACTCGTCTATGGCCTACTTTATTACTTCTATATTTAGTTTTAGCTCCCTCCCAGTCCATGACGTGATTATTCTCCCTACAATGTTCAGCAATAGCTCTGTTTTGAGCGAAGTTCCTGACAGCTTTTTTATGTTCTTGTAATCTACTGTCCTTCCCCCTACCTGTCTCCCCAAAATAAAATAAATTACAGGGCTTGCATTTTATTATAGAATATACTCCTATGTCTCTCTTGTTGTTAGTATCACTGCCAGTTCTGTGGCTACTATTCATATGCGTAGACTGTCACAAAAATTTTTTTTTCAATTTGTCTTTTTAAGAAAAACAGGTATTTATATTCAGCTGGCTGAAGAGGACCTTTGTGGAAAAGGTCGAAAGCTCTCCTGTTTTGTCCTTTTTGTATTTTGGAAAAGCACAATCTCTCATTTACATTATTGTGGCTTTTTGCTCAATTTATATATATATATATATATATATATATATATATATATATATATATATATATATATATATATATATATATATATATATATATAGTCTCGGTAATTAGGCACTTGAAATCTTAGTTTAATGATAAATATTATTGTTAAGACCAGGAAGAACATTTTTATTACAAAGTTGAGGTATAAAACCTCATCATCAGGCTGAAAATGATAGAGATGAGAATCAATAAAGCACAATAAAATGAATTGTCATAATAGATCTTCAGCAAAATACTAACGAAATATAAAATGAACAAGTAATACAAACTAAAAGGGTGAGATTTTGTTATTTTACGTCTCACCCTTTAGTTTGTATTTACTTGTTCATTTTATATTTCGTTAGTATTTTTTGAAGATTTATTATGACAATTCATTTTATTGTAATTTTATTGATTCTCATCCTTGTCGGTTTTTTTTCAGCCTGATGATGAGGTTTTATACCTCGAAAGCTTTGTAATAAAGAATGTTCTTCCTGGTCTTGGCAATATTATTTATCATTAAGTTATATATATATATATATATATATATATATATATATATATATATATATATATATATATATATATATATATATATATATATATATATACACACACACACACACACACACACACACACACAGTATATGTGTGTGTCTGTCACAAACAGTGAAACCATTTGTTTCATGCAAATCTGCCCTTGCATCATGAAGACTGTTAATAAGCCCAAAAATTCTATTAAGATACATTCTCAGCTCAGGAAAGTCTCGCGACCATTACCTGTTCTTTGTAGCTTAATATTTTTCACGTTGCAAGAGAAGAGGAAACTCTGAGATCATCTTCTGAGAAAAACATCTCGTTAGGAAAGCTGTTTTTTGCTAAATAAATCTTGATAAAATGGCCTCGTTAAAGGTAATATTTCAAAATTAGAGAGGTGTGGGAGAAATATAAACTTGATAATCTTATGTGGTCCTGTTTTCTTTATATTGTATTCCTTCATACTCAGTAAGCTAGCTACTGTGATTCCCCGTCTTTTCACATGACTCCATGGTGGTTGGAAGGCTTTGACTTCATGGCCAACTCGAGATGTGCATAGGAGACCCTGAATACATTTTGTGAAACCAAAGGAAACCTGTCTCGAAGTACTCCCAGAAGTATTTCGTAAAAGGATGAACAGAAAGCACGAGAAACATTCTAAATATCCAGAAACTCAAGTGCGCATTTTTTCACTAATGTTCAAACCATACTCGTCATCCTTTTTCTTCAGTTAAATTGATGCTGACTGTGAAAAAGGGGTTTTGAACAGTCATACGGTCCACGTAGAACTAGAGTACGTGCGGGACTGGGGAGAACGGCCCAGTGCCTGAAGGGGTTTGGACATGATGCTGCTAAGACTTCTACGGAGGTCTATAAAACAGCTAATACACAGTGGGTTTACCTACCATATACTCGTGTTGTCTTTCACCGAGCCACATTTTGCTATGGGAAACGATGACATACTGTAAAATAAAGCATACACACACTTTATATATATATATATATATATATATATATATATATATATATATATATATATATATATATATATATATATATATATATATATATATATATATATATATACATATACGGGCAATTTCAATTATATTTTGTTTCCTATGATCATCATAAAAATATAATTATACTGCAATGAAGTAGAACCACTTTTTATCCAATAAGTACTGAATAACTGAAATATATTAAGATAGTTTTTCGCATAATCTTGGCTGCCCAATGAACTCAGTTTTACTCGAAGGAAATTTTGAGACGCCTTGATGTCACTGTATCTGATGTACAAGACTGATGTACCAAAAGATATCTTGTGCATTGTCGATGTGTAGAATGCATACATAAAGTGGACCAATCAATCACTACCTAGAGAACAAGTACCGCATGGTCAAAGGTAAAATTACTTTTCTTAAACTTTCACTGTCAGGTGAAAAAAGGATGTTTATTCAACTTGTCGAGTTAAAAGAAAAAAAAAACATTTGACAAGACAGCTTCTTTTCCATTTGTGTAACGACAGAATCACTTGTTAATTTATTGGCAATTCTCTGAGACCAACCAAGCGTAGAAGTGGTTGGCAGAGTGGTTGTTTGTCTTCTGATTTCTAGGAGTCCAAAACTGCTGATCTTGACGGTTGTTCGATGGTTCTCTCGACAAGTTTTCCCAAATATAACAAACATCGACCTCATTAGGGCTGAAGAGGACAATTGATGAAGCTGGCGACAGCTTTCTTTGAGAGCGATGGAGGCTATGTAAGCATGCACATAATTGCGGATTTTCTTCACCCAGAAAGTTCTGTCTTATTGTTCAAGTATCAGAAATTGTTGGAATAAGGGCGAGCCTAATATCTGACGACAAATGGATTATATTCATTTAAAAACAATTCCTAGTTTTTATGCCAATACACCTCGTTCGAAAGCATAATGAGAGTGATTGGTCCAAATACGTGTTTTAGTATTGCACTCTAAAGGGATAATCCTTAAAAATAAAGGTTGTCAATAATCCAAATATGTTTACGTTAAAAATTTATTATAAAACTGTCAGCTTCAGGTTTTAATAAATGTATTGATTATTTAAGGCACCAAATAAATTCTGCCTTTCCCAATTTAGACATGACTTGCCATGCAGGATAATGGTTCTTGCAGCCGAAATCCTGAGTTCGAGTCCCGTAATGCTGGTGAGGTTTAAACCTCGCTAGTTAAGACAGATATCCCGTCCCCTTCTATGGCCTTCTTTTTCTTGAGGGTTTGGTGCTCTTGTACCTCAGATATGTCAGCTATGCAATCAAGAGAGCAAGCACATGAGTCACTCTTAGTTTTTCTCTCAGCTCCTACTCAAGTTTCTTTTATGTGTGGAGGACTCACAGAGCCAATGAACTTTCATGGGAGAAATTATCTATTCTTAATTAAAAGAAATATTGCATCCTTATTTCACTTTCTATAGGACCAAAATTATCCTTGTCGAATAGTTTACTGCAACTTCTGCAAGCTAACGTCGCTACTCTCTTCCACCCTTTTGGATCTGTGACTTGTTCTCATAAAGGAAAGGTAAAACTCTCCGGCTCCCATATTCAGTTCGCTCTTCCTTCAGCGATTCCAGTGCCCCCGAACCCCTACTCAGTATGTGTCAAAGTAAGACAAAGACGAAGCCTTTTGCCAGAGGGCAGCTGATAAATTGCAAAGCAGCCTTTAAATATTGTCGCAGAATATGAGTGTGATAAATTTAGAACCTTTCTTTGAGACTGATTCAGTTTTCTGTCTCTACTTAGATCTTGTTCCTGGCAACTTTTTTTTTTTATTTCTGCATAATACAGCATTTTTTTTTGTTCTGTGGCAACTTGTATACGGAAATACATTAACTTAACTGAAATATCTATTTTTGTATATTGTTAATATACCAAAATAGATATATATGATTGTCTATAAAACTTTATAAACATATTTTAGATATCACCATAGTGTCACTCCTAGCACTTGTCTTAAAATATTGCTTTCCTTAATCATCCAACTTGACATTTACCAAAGGGGTGCTAAAATAGAGTGAGGTATGTTGCCTAACTGGTTTTGCTCATTTCGACCTCTGAAAACATTCTTATCAAGAAATTTTTTCAACAGAAAACTTTATATGGTCATTTTTATATTTTATTCTTTTCCACTCCCATGGATTATCTGCTTTGATACAACTGTTTAAAGAAGAACAATTTCACTCTGAAAACATACATGAATAAATATGAATAAATAAGGAAAAGTAAGACATGAGTGCCAGGAAATATTTCCTTTGTTTGAAAAGCAAAAGGAGGAAAGTTTTCCCTCTTCAACAAAGTTGGCGACCATTTGACGCCAAAAAGAGGGGAAAGGCCTTCTTCCTTTTGTGTATTTACATAACTCGCCAACACTTTTTGACAAATCGTGAGTATTCCGCAGAAAAGGAACAAAACTCGAAGTTTTGCGCTTAATATTTGGATATATGGTTTTACTCAGTTTGAGGACAGGAAGAGTTTCCTAAATAAATTCCGCGAGAGAAAGAGAGGGAGAAAGCTGGCAACATGAATTCATCATATCAAAGAAATAAAAAAAAAAAGCTGAGATTAAATGGAAACCCCATTCGAGATGATTTCCTAGGAAATGAAAACTAACTGCAACTGAAATAGACCATAAGAGTAAATTTCAGATGAAAATAGAATAGAATATAGAATTTAGGTCAAAGGCCAAGCGCTGGGACCCATGAGGTCATCCAGTGCTGACACTGAAACTGACAGGACAAAAGTTTGAAAGGTGTAACAGGAGGAAAACCTCGCAGTTACACCATGAATCAATTGTTAGGTGAGGGTGGAAAGTAAGATGGACGAAAGAGATTATGAACGGAGGTACAGTAAAAGGAATGAAAGGTGTTGCAGGTATGGGCCGAAAGGACTCTGCAAAGAACCTTAAGTAATGATTACAGTGCGCCACATGAGGTGCACTGACGGCACTACCGCCTTACGGAGTAAATTTCAGATAAACCCTACAATAGACTCGCAGAGGCGGGTCGTCTAATGGTTGTGTCAATATTGAGCTCACGATATGTGTTTGGGATAAATGCTAGACTGACTTGACTGAACTTCATGTATGGTATTTTAGGCTAAAAGGTTTATTACCGTTTCTTATATCATCATTTTCGCTAACAGTATTTTTTTTTTCCAATTTTTTGATTACTACTACTGTTACTGCTGCTGCTGCTAATAATAATAATAATAATAATAATATTTTTTATTATTATTATGATTATTATTATTATTATTATTATTATTATTATTATTATTATTATTATTATTATTATTATTATTATTATTATTATTATGGTCTATCACAGTCATCCTATTCGACTGGGTGTTTTTTTTATTTATTTATTTATTTTTTTTTGTAGTGAGGGGTTCCAGGTTTGTACCCTGCCTCCTTAGGAGTCCATCAATTTCCTCACTATGTGTGCTGTTTCTAGTAGCACACTCTTCTGCATGAGTCCTGGAGCTACTTCGGTATCTAGTTTTTCCAGGTTCCTTTTCAGGGATCTTGGGATCGTGCCTAGTGTTCCTATGATTATGGGTACAATTTCCATTGGCATATTCCATATCCTTCTTATTTCGATTTTCGGGTCTTGATACTGAGCAATTTTCTCTCTTTCTTATCTACCCTGGTGTCCCTTGGTATTGCGACATCAGTGAGTGATACTTTCTTACTTATTGTTATTATTATTATTATTATTATTATTATTATTATTATTATTATTATTAAGCTCTCCATATGGCTAATCCTCTTTGAATTTCATTCTACCTCATTTTCTTAGGGCTGTCTGTCATAAGAGAAAATGAGACTCGGGAGGTTTTTATGAAAATGAGTTTTCTATGAAATAACATTCTGCTGAAGTCGGGGAGTTGATTTGCTGCGGTTATTTTAATATCGTCTATGTTGTTTTTCCTGCTGTTGCTCTTACGGCAAAAAAATTTTAAATGTTCACTGTTTTCAATTAGATATAAGTCGCGTGACGCTGAATTACTAAAAAAAATTGGGAAAAGAAACTTAGTAGTGTCAAATGATTACATATCTCTCGTATTCTTCTTGGGTGAAATTAAATGAAGAGTATAGAATTAAATTTTCCATTTCCATTAAATAACAGAAAATAGGAAGTGTAGGAGACAATGGTGATCAGATGAAGAGCGGGAACATTTAAGCTCACTTCTATTGGTGGGGGGTGGGGCGGGGGACTTTTCGGGGGTCTTAATCAGTAACGCCGAGGGCGCAATCTTTCGGAATGCAGGTGACTCCGGAAGTGAACACTTTTGTCCATATAGTTTTTTGTTCTTCTTTATTTTATGTATGTGCGTATGTATTTATGTGTGTATGAATGTGGTATAGTTATGAACGTTGTATACAGAAAGTTTACAGGACATAAAAAATTCTATAATTATTTATGAAGTAGAAAGTGTTTATTTACAGAGAGCTGCGCGTATCATTTGATAGCTTAAAAGTTTTCTCTGATTTAGATCTAAGCAATATCACTTTGTTATTTAGCACTGGCATTCTAAAAAGCACACGACATCTTCAATGAATATTAAGGCGTGTAGCAGTGGGGTTACCTACTTTTTGACATGGACTGCCGCTGCCTCTCCTGATTGTAGTACTCGTACTTGACCACCATGGTTCACACTGAATCAGTAGGCAGTTACAATGTGCTCACTCCTCTCACAAGACCTGATCTGAGAAACATTACATCCACCAAATCACGTGACAAACAATCTGGGGATTCCCTGCATGTCTCACCTTTCTCATTCAGTATGTAACACCGTTTGCCAGATTCGCAGTTCCATGCCTAATTAATCATTACAAGCTTCTTGAAGTTTAATTTTTTTGTTTGAAGGAACGGTAGTTACATATTGTTTACCTGAGTTCATATACGATATGGGCCTATAATTTTTTCAAAGTCAGTGCTGGAATTGTGTCCCAAATTAACGTTCATGTCATTTTTTATTATAATATTTTTCCCGTGAAAACTTTTCAACAAGAAACTACAGCTCTGGTTTCAAAGTAATTATCAATGAAGTTAATCTTTGTCTCTCCCACTGATATACCTCTAAGGCAGTGGTTCTCAACCTGGGGGCGCGCCCCCCTAAGGGGGCGTCAGCAATTTACAGGGGGACGGCCGCAAGCGCTATGAAAAAATAAAAAAATTCTGTCATTATATCCATTATTCTTTTAACATGAGTGAGGAACCAGTATCCAGAAGTTTATGAAAAAACTCAAAAGTATCATATCCTTATAACGTTAATTTCCTGTAGTCTAAACTCTAGTTAGACTCGTTGGCCTTAAGAATAAAAACGCCCCTTCTCTTTCTTTTTTTTTTTTATTTTCCTTTAAATCTGGGAGGGAATTTTACTCAGAGATGCAAGGGGAGCGTGGAGGGCAGGACCAACTCTCAGAGGGAGCGTAG
This sequence comes from Macrobrachium rosenbergii, assembly GCF_040412425.1. Classification (NCBI taxonomy): domain Eukaryota; kingdom Metazoa; phylum Arthropoda; class Malacostraca; order Decapoda; family Palaemonidae; genus Macrobrachium; species Macrobrachium rosenbergii. The sequence continues at coordinate 13,095,567 of NC_089787.1, forward strand.
TAATAAAAAGGTTAAGAACCACTGCTCTAAGGCGAGGCCATTTCTCTCACCATGCAGTTAACATTGGCATCTCTTCGGGGGATCCTTTGGCAGTCAGCAGTTCTGCAGAAAATCCTGGTTCTGTTTCTGTGACTATAAGTATTCGACTTCTCTTCCCATGTCAGATGGACGCCATATGACTTGTATTGAAAACTTACTTCCAAAACAAACAGAGTTTCTACACTGATAACTTACTGCGTTAGTCTTTAGTGAAAAGCAGAACAGTGGGTCTATCTTTCGACAGCTCTTTTATGAATGTGACAAGGAAGATTTATGACCGCTGCTTATAACCAAAGAGGTGTTTTTTTCCCCCTGCGAAAAACAACGTATATAGTCAATGAATCACCCTCTTGACAGTGGAACCGATTTGTGCAAAAGGTTTTCACCAAAGGGATCATCGCTCACCGAAGGATTCCTCCATTCCGCTTCATCATCGAGGTTGAGGATTAATCTGGAAATTATTTTAATGTATATTAAATGCTGCGATAAGGCCAAGTATTAACAATATGAAAGAAGAGCTAATCTGAAGAGAGAGAGAGAGAGAGAGAGAGAGAGAGAGAGTTGATCATATAACAATATATATCTCTATACATGAATAAGCTCTCCTTTATTTGCCACCTCCACACTAATCAAGTTCATGAAATTGCGAGTATTAATAGCACACTCATGGAGTGATTTTGATACAAGTCAGGTCTGCGTGTTTTTCTGTTTGAATTATGATCATGTCTACTTCTCAGCCATACATTTTAGTGATGAAATGTTATTCTTATAGTATTTGATTTGGGGTTCGTGGAGAGCAATGATGGCAACGTTGAAACCAAAGGAATCTGCTCAAAATTTCTTTTTTTGGGCGCATTTATATATTAAACTAGGTCAAAATGTGCCTCGTCTGTTACGATAAAATTCATTTGCTTTATTTATTGACTCCTCTTCGGACGCACCAGTCTCTTTAGACTGAAATTCAGCACCCGTGAAGATTGTAATAAAATCTATTAATGAACGCTGAATATTGCAAAAAATTATTAATTACATATAGTGATATTCATATGAAAAGAAAAACCTATGATTTATTATATCCTGTTAGTTTTTTCATAACTCTTGTTATCTGAACACAGAATGAAGGAAATAGAACTCATTGCAATATTAGAATCGCATTCATTCGAAATTAATTTCCATAATGCTCAAATTCTCTGTTCCAACGATATCTCATTAATGCTCAGGTGTTTTGCCTTCAAGGAGGACAAGTTAATTTTCTTAATAAAGAGTCTCAGTAAACATTTCGTAGGAGAAGAAGAAGAGCAATACTAAGGGAAGCAAATCGGTTTTTTGATTGTTGACAAACAAAGGTAAAAGACCATTTAATTAGCTTATCAGATTTTACATGACGTGAAAGCTATGAAAGGTCCTACTGAAACGAAAGTATAGGATTTTTCTTACTTAAAAACAGAACAAGAATAAGGAAATCTATAAATGGTAAGGATACTACTGTTTGTACGTGGCTTTTGTTAAACATTCAGTAAATCATAATAATCGTCAACGTAAGGTATAAGATATAGATAAGAAATACAGTATGATACATCTTAAAGCAACAATCCACTTCCATCATTCACTCCTCTTGAACACAATTTAAGGCGTCATCGCTCGAAGGACTTGTTTCTGACACGGTCAGGGGACCTGGAGAGAAATGGAAGTGGTCGATAAGTCAGTGTCTCGTGAGGGCAGAAAAGACGTCCTTTGTTGGGGAAAGGCTTCAGAGGTGATTTTCTTACCTGATGGCGCTGGGTCCATTCATTTTCCAAAGGGCAGTTAATAATATTTGAACTGAAAGGTCTGACGCTTCAATAATTGTATTAGTTTTGACGGTAATAAGCAGAGGAAATTCTTCTCTGTTTGCAAATATGTCGACAAGGCTTCCTTATTAACATAAAGTGATGAACAGGCAACCTGAAGACATATCATGCCCAAGGAAGACGGAAACATAAAAGAATGAAGCAGAAAAGAAAAATCAACCTCTGAAAGAGCGCTTAAAGTCTCTCGAGAGAGGTAGAAAAGAAAGTGTTTAGGGAAAGTGCAGGTGAGAGCCGGAAGAGAACAGTGATAGAGTAAAAATATGACATCAGCTGCTAAAGCAGTTTTAATAAAGGGGAAACGAGAGCTGAGAACTATTGGGAATATATATGATAAACGAAATACATCAATATGA
>NC_089787.1:13100632-13138132 GCF_040412425.1 Macrobrachium rosenbergii
GGCACTCGCTTTCTATACTGACTGAGAAAAGACTCCCACTTCTACTTTTCGCTTTCATCATAATTTGTCAGGCTCCGGAGTAAAGCCTTATGCTCTACCCCTTCCTTCGTATCCCCTGACCTGCATGTCTGTCTCTTGTGGCTGGGCTTCACTGCCCCATTTGTGATTTCATCACTTTTTTGGCCGTGATCTATATCCTGTAATCCCGACTATCAGCTTTATATCGATTTTTTCATCTCTGTATGACCATCTTCAAATATCTTGATGTTAAGTATACAAGAAATATTTCACGAGTATAATTCTCTCTCTCTCTCTCTCTCTCTCTCTCTCTCTCTCTCTCTCTCTCTCTCTCTCTCTCTCTCTCTCTCTCTCTCTCTCCATCAAACACACGTCCCCAGAACGTAAGAAGGAAGTGAGTTTTCTATGGATCAGTAATTCAGTTAAAACTTAGTCCAGTTGACCGTTATTGTTTTAAGGAACGAGGAGCTAAAAGCGAAAGGAAAGCCACTGTGTGTACATGGAGGCCACATCTGCAAGAAGAGCAGCGAACCATCCGGGACGAATGTGAATCTGAGCAGCAGTGCTTCTGCATTCAGAAACGTCCCCGGGACACGGCAGCTGCAAAAGGCTTTGGAAGCTTCCTGGTTCATGTGGTCTTGGGGGAAAAGCCACAGGGTGTGATGAAGGTGCGACAGAAAAAGACAAAAGCCTCGGCTTCTGAGAAAACGATGTTCATTTGTTTGATATAATGGGGAATGAATAAAAGTTACCTGATTAAATTTGTATTAACAAATAAGAGACACTCTTTGAAATGTTTATTAAAATATGTAGGGTAACATTACTGATCATGAATGATTTTTAACGAGACTAATTAGTAAATATTGTTTAGATAAACTTCAAGAGATAATAATAATAATAATAATAATAATAATAATAATAATAATAATAATAATAATAATAATAATAATAATAATATCCAATCTACAGTAAATGGTTCATACCAAACGTAACTGGAAATAATTACTTCACTGAGTTTAAAAAGGAAAATACATGTAAGATCTCTTTCGCTTTTTAATATAAGGAAATCGCAATGGTCAGAATCTTGATATGTTTTACAAATGTATTAGAAAAGTGGAGTGAAATAGCAAAGTATCTAAATCAGTGAGAGTAGGATTTTGACCTGTGGAAAATAGCTGCTGGCTGTGTATTTCAAAGGAAGACTGAGACTGCTGCTGGCACTTGTGGTTTCCTCCTCACCCGTTTTCGTATGGATAAATCCTCCTGAATGTCGGACTAATCAGAACACAGAAGAGTGATTCGTATTTGTTAAGAGGCACTATCTTCAAGTTAAGTATATTTTAGTTTAACCAGACCACTGAGCTGATTAACAGCTCTCCTAGGGCTGGCCTGAAAGGATTAGATTTATTTTTACGTGGCTAAGAACCAGTGGTTACCTAGCAACGGGTTTGGTTACAGCTTATTGTGAATCCGAACCACATTATAGCGAGAAATGAATTTCTATCACCAGAAACAAATTCCTCTTGTTCTCACTGGGCGGTCGGAGATTTGAACTCGCGACCAACAGAGTGGTAAGCTGAGAACGGAACCCGCTCATCGAGCGAGGGAACTAAGAGGCAATCTCTTGAACAAATCTCTTTTTACATACACACACTCACACTCACACACACACACGCACACGCACACGCACTAATATATATATATATATATATATATATAAATATATATATATATATATATATATATATATATATATATATATATATATGTTATATATATATGTATGTATGTATGAAACTGAGAAGTTCGACACGGATGCTATGGAAAGACCCCCCATTGAGCTGGTTTGGTAGGAAATGACGATTGTGAGACTCGTAATGAGGCAAAGAGTCTTTGTCTTTGACCAAGAAGGAAAGGAGTCCTGAGGGAACTTGCAAAGAAAGAGGAGGCTTTCACAAATGATCGAAGATCCCATGAGAAGGGGGGAGGGTGGTAGAAGTGCATGCAGTGACAAAGGAGTAGCCTACATGGGACCTTATGTGAAAGTGAGTGAGCGATTCTAATGTCCTCATAAACTGCAAGTAAAATCAAAATACAGAAACACCCGAGGGAGAAAGTAAAATGCATCAGGGAATCTATTTCTGGCGCATCTGCAAAAAGGTTCGGAAAGATACATTTGTGTATTTATTTTCTATTTATTTAGTTTACAAGAAGGTAAAAAGCAATAATTATATATATATATCTATATATATATATATATATATATATATATATATATTTATATATATATATATATATATATATATATATATATATATATATATATATATATATATATATATATATATATATATATATATATATATACATACATGTAAAGTGCAGTAATAATTATATATATATATATATATATATATATATATATATATATATATATATATATATACATGTAAAAAGCCAATAATTATATATATATATATATATATATATATATATATATATATATATATATATATATATATATATATATATATATACAGTATATACTTACATACATTCATATGTACGTAAATTTGTTTTGATTTTGATGGATTCATTGCCGGGATTAATAAATCTCAAATGCTGATGTTGTATAGTTTTGGAATTTTGATGGAAGGAACAGTTCCCTCATGATTTAGTTTTTAATTGACGAATGAGGTGGTCATTTTGATGTCTCGTCCTGTACTTAGGACTCCATGACAGGGATAATGGATTTGTGTGCAGAATTGTGAAATCTAGAAACAGCCTTCAGAAAGTGAATAAAGAAGAATTTCTATATTTTGATGGTGGACAAATGAACTAAAAGAGGAGACTTAACCACAATAAGAATACAGGAGTCTGGAATTTAGGATTGTTCCTTGGACTGCATTAAACATTTGCTAGTTTAAATAAATGGTTTCTTTGGAATGAAGCAGTTACTGAAAGGGGAATGAAATCATTCCAAAATCTTTCTGAAGCGAACAGCTGTATATTTTTCAATCTGAACAAGCATATCAGCGCATTATTTGCTGCTGTTAATTTTATATAGGTCTTTATCTAAACCAACATCGTAATAGCATTTTTGAGGCATTTACAAGAATATGATTCATTTATAAAACAAAGTTTTAAAAATTTCCTCCGCTCCTTACTCACCCAAGGTAACGTTTGGTGCAACCCATGATGTCTGAATGCGGCCAAGTGTTGACTGGGGCTAACTGGGTTGATTGGGGTTGACGACTTTTGTGCCTTATCAGGGGCTGGGGAGAGCGGGGGAAGCTGGTGTAGATTAGTTGCACGAGTCTAACATTTCTGATACCACCGATGACTTCGGCATCTTCGCGTTCCTTTTTTTACCAGCAACCACAGACACACTTAGAATAATGAGTAAGAAAACAGTTCCCTATGATAACCAGCCTTATTTACAATCTGAGTATGCTAACAGGAATCTGTTTTGACAGCTTTGACTCTTCCTCATCATGGGCGATCAGCATCTTTAGACTCTACAAGGCATTAATTTATTCAGGTTATCCACGTAATGGTGTCCAGGGACACATTTCATAAAGGCGAATTTTAGAGAGAACCCTTAAGCCAGGAACAGAAAAAGCAAAGGAATCATTCTCAGTGAGGACAGTCTAGCAGTTTCACAAAATACCTGGTTGGTATCTGAGTTAGTCAATAAATGGATTAATTAACAGAAAACTTAAATAATAATAAACTACATGTTTTGCACTCTGACAATACCCCACTCAGCAACATTTCCAAGTTGTTTGTGGGTAATCATTAGTATGGAAATCTATTTAACAAATTCCACTGTATAGCCTCCACACTTGTGACTCAGTTTGGAGGTGAAAAGAGAGGAAGGGGAAACTCTAGACAGAAATTCCATCGTTTTTTGATTTCGAATTTGCATAGAAATAGGAAAGGTGTGAGTCCGCATTCCTAATTTTTCCGGTATAAAGTACAAAAAAACAAATTCATATTCAAAACCGTTGTGATATCATTGTGGTAAAGGAATATTACTAAAATAAATATCATGGATGGGTCCAAGGTATATTTTTAGAGAGGTGGCTTATTGTTATGTGCTTTGGGCTGGAAATCGAAATTAGAAATAAGCTTACAAATAGTTTTCATTCGTTCCCACTTCTTCGTTGTATCCTTCAGGTGTATACTGTGGCTGTTAGAATTATATGGAAGATCTTGAACAAGAATAAGAGAATACAAAATAAATATTGTAGAAGACATGTAAGAGAATATTATAATGATCACTTAGTGCATTTAGTTTACTTTTGTGTTTATTGATTTATTTTTTCTTTTTACTTATGGGTTCAGCACTGTTTTCATGTGTTGGACACTTTATGTACTCTGGCATCCGTCACTTATCAAGAGACACACGGAGTATGTGGATATTCAGTCACTATGCTTGCCACTAAAACAATGTTCAGGCACTTTTCAAAAAAAAATTATTGGAAGAGGAGCCCTTTCAATAATATGGAAGGCAATTGGAATCAATAAAAAAACGGACCTCATTTATAAATGTTTGTATAAAAACGTATGGCAAAGAACTCACAAGAATGCAAGGACTGTCCACAGTTGTTTTTAACTCTTTAAACACGATATATTCGTAATTGCTTCTATAGTGAAACTCCGGCCTCATCTATAGACTGTATATTAAGGGCCGTTTCACACCGGATGCGATGCTAAGCGCTCTAAGCTATGCTATGCTGGAGCCATGCTAGCTATACTTGCTATGCGTGTGTTCACACCGAAAGCTATGCATGTCTGCGAACACACAGTTCCTTTCATTATATATCATCTTACTGAAGTCGTTTCAGTTCATCCATAAAGTCAGTTTGATAAAACCAGTTCGTTTCCACACAATTTAAACACTAAATAGATATCTACAAACATTTACGTGCTTTTTAATCAAACGTTTCACATTTGCGTTATACTTATATGCACTCATCTGGCACATAAACACTAACTTATCCCCATCTAAATTAACTTTCCATAATTCAGATATCAAGTACGTTTTGCAAATAAACAAGACGAAAAGTCAATTACTTATTAATTTCCTTATTTCATTACTTTTAAATTTTGCTCATCATAATTTCGTGATTCTGATATAATAACAATAGTTTAACCTAACCTGGTTGATTTCCCAAATCAAAATGTCGAGGGAGCGGGAGGCGGGAACATCAGCTGTGAGACCCAAGGCGCATGCGCGATGCGAGCTACGTCCACAAAAATTGCGCCGCCGGCAGTCTTGGAAGCTATGAACGCTATGTCGCAGACATCGGTAGCGTAGCTTCGCACCCGGTGTGAACGGCCCAGCTTGAAACAATGCCAGTAATTAAAAGCCACGTGCCGCAGCATGGCTACCATAGCGTAGCACGCTTAGCATCGCATCTGGTGTGAAACGGTCCTATGGTAAGTGTGGATTTTATAGAAGTGGTCTATGCTCCAAACAGAGGAACTTGGAGCTCAGTGCAGTACAATCACACGATGTATGATTATAGCAGTTGGGATTCTGAATAAAATGCTTTTTCTTCCGGGTTTCTTGGAACTGAGAGCCGTGACTTTCACGATTAGGAATCCCACAAGAATGGGTTTATTCGTTCATGAAAAGTAAAGTTTGAACTTTCCGTGAAAAATAAAAAAAAGAAAATGATTCAGGAAAACAAAAGTTTTTGAAATTTCCTTTCAATGGCCTGTTGGAATGGTTTTCTCAATCTTAATAAAATGGAATATATTTTTAAGCGTTTCCAATTGCTAAACAGTATTGTAAATTATCAAAATTTATGTTTTATTAACATATAACTTTACAGTAAACAAATTTTCGGTTATGTCACTATTGTGAGCAGAAGATATTCTATCAGAGTAAAACATGGAAAGTGAAAAAGATGCAGTGGTAGGACAGAAGAGTCATAAGAACCGTTTGGGTGTCTAAAGATAAACGGAATGACAGCTAAGTCAACCTTCACTCTACAGTACGGCAGAGTGTTTGCATTCTTTTGTTGGCTTCACTTTTAGTGGAATGTCTACACAGGCGTCCACGACAGCAAAATAATCGCTGGCAATTAGGGGTTTTTCTTCTTTCTTTTTACGGATTATTCACATTTTGCTGTTTTAAGAAAAAAAATATTTCAAAATTATGGATAAAATCTGATAAACAGAGAAATATGGCCCCCAAAAAGGCAAAAGAACGTTTTACTGGAAGGTTTATGGGAAAATGAAAAGTCAAATGGCGGATGTATTGCCCAATGAGCTGAAGCCTTGGCGCTGCACCCAGATCACAGGCTGACTAAGTTCCTTGTTCCCTCCTTTCTCCCCTGACAGGAACTAAATATAGTGTCAAAATTTCCCTCCACTTCAGAGATTCTATACTTTGCCAACACTCTGGCCTCTTTATGGTCACTTCAGATGGAGAGTTTGAATGAGACTGTTGAAATTTTAGTCATTTTAGTAAGTCTGATTTAAAACAAGTAAAAATGCGCCGAAGTTTCTTCGGCGCCATCGAGTTTTCTGTACAGCGTATAATACTGTATAAAACTCCCAGCCACGACCCTGTGTTGTTGGCAACTACGGTAATCCTCAAAATGACTTGAAATTAATGAAGAGTATTTCTCAGTAATTATGGAGAGTAAAAATAAAGTTAGCTGTCAGTATTATCAGTCAACTCTTTCAGAATGAAATTAATGTTAAGTTATGTATTATTTTCAGTTTGTAATTAATGTAATTTGCTTGGAAAAAAAATGTATTATTCAAGATGCAATGCATTACTACCCTAATGCTATGCTCATTGCATTTTAATACATTTTAATCTACTTATTTATTTATTAATTTATTTTTTGCTTTTTAATAAGTGAGATCTTTTTCTGTATTTCCCTTTACCTTCTCTTACTTCCCAATGAACACCTCAGTATTCTTTGGAAGCTTCTTGAATATCAAGTCAGTGGCCCTGTGGGCTTGTTCCATATGAATAGGTAATTCATCTAATAAAAATAATAATAATAACAATAATATATTTCAGTCATCAGAAACTAGACTTCATTCGTTAGTTGACAGTTCATATTCATATTATCAAAATAGTCCTTCTTAACTTTAGCATTGCCCAATACTTTTTAGATAGTTTGGTGTCATAAAATGATTCCTTTGCACATGGATTTCTACAGTTGAGTTGGGGAAGCATCTGTATTTGGTCTGTTTATGATGAATATTCATAACATACGAGTATCTTAAACATTTTAACTAAACTTTGTTATTTTTGAATAATATTGAGTATGTCTATTTTCGAAGAATATCCTGAAAAAATGGTTAAAAGTATGTATTTGTTTTCTACATGTACTGTATTTGGTCGAGTAAAACATGCCAAGACCTACACGTCAACGAACAGTAACAGAAGGGTTGTAGGAATTGCTAATCTCTTGTATGGTTTAAAGCAGATGAATTATAGATAATTTAGTATTTCATGTAGCCTGTAGTAAGTTCAGATATCCCAATTTAAGTAAATCACTTTTTATTCGATTACTTTCTGCTCAGAACTGCAGTGTTCTTGTCCAAAATACGATGTTGTACTCCATTTTGTTGGTATGCCTGGATCTTCTTATCGTCTAATGACGGGCGGTGCCATTTTCGCCTGTGGGAGGACTGTAGGCAAGTTGATTTTTTATCGTCTTCCCTTACGTCGAATTTTGTGTCATTTTCCTTTACATGAAATACTCATTTCCAATTGAAGTTGAATTTAGATATCCCAATAGACTCATCATTTTAAATTATGAGAAAAAGATGGGAATAAGAATAATCTGACTAGTTTCCTCACCCATCTTTGAAAATGCAGTTATCCACTTGCGCTGATTTTCTTATGTGGCCAATAGATGGCGAAAAAGACTTGCTTATTGCATAAAATCTTCTAAATTGTTCTGTGGAGAAAGGACCGCATGGTGACCACGTGGCCGCCTTAGAGTATACGTAGAATTGAAGACATAATTAAAGTACGATTTCATTAATTAATAATTAAGATACTATTTCATAACATAATCAGTGGAAAATTCCCAATTATGCTTGGTTTAGTTAGGAGGCTGAAACTGAACTCAAACTGAGGCGTAATCTAACCTTTGACCACGTGATAACTCCCTATAATCACATGACCACTACAATTTAGTTTCATTTATATGAAACTAAGTGAACACTATTGGACAAATACTATGTTTAGACCAGAATCATTAAATTACTTAAGAAAGTCATAAACAGGCCATGCAATCATTTGATTCCAGAATTACTTTCGCAGAAGGCTATTACAGAGGACAAAAAATATCCACACTCATTGCAATCTCCCAGACAGAAATGCAGTGTGCAACATTATAATAATAGGGTCAATACGGTAATGTTGCAATGAATGCAAAATTCGTCGAAAAAAGCATAGCAATCTTTCCTTCTAACTGGGTGAAATGTCGGTCACTGGGCTTTTAATGACCGATTTGTAGGAAGTTACAATATTTTGCAGTTTGCTTGCAACACGACAATGTTGAAAGCAAGGAAAAATCCGTCAACATAGCAGGGATATAGCTTTAGGATTTTTTTTTTCTGGGAGCAAAACAGTTAAACTATGAAACTGGATAAAAATGCATGCATAATTAGCTTTTATCAATAATGAGTTTGCAATACTGCAATGTTGCAAAGTAAAGATAAATTCTCTTGAAAATAACAGGTCTATAGCCTTATGTTTTTATAGGAACAAACAAATTTGACTTGAAATTATATAAAATGTGGTCTATTGGATTTTGGGAGTTCAAAACCTGCTTTTGAAGCTTCGAACTGAATACAAGGATCTCTGCTGGGACTCTAATGACAATTATGCATTCGAAATCACAATATATTGCAATTTTCTTGCAATACGGGAAGGTTGCAAAAACTCATAGCATACAAAATAGCAAGACAATGAGGAAGTTTTTGGAGAACGAACCAGCCTTTGCTTCCAACTAAAGAAAAGGAGAGAGATATATCTGTTATGCAGAAAATGCGGTCGAAATTGCATTGATTGCAGCTTGCTTCCATTATTGCAATGTTGCAATCCTGGCATAAATCATCAACATACCAAGGCTGTAGCCTCTGGAAATGTTTTTTCTGGGCCAAAATTATTTCTCCCTCAGACTGGAATAAACATAAATTAATGTTCTAATGACGAATATGCAAGGAAGTTTGCAATATGTTTCAAGATCCTTACAATACAGTAATGTTGCAAGCAATAAAAATGCAAAGTAGCAACCTAATTATGATGTTTTCTGAGAGCAAACCAACTATTCCTTTTTTAATGAAATGTAGTCTAATGTTCTCTAAAAATTAATGTCGAATATGCATATAAAGTTGCAATCTATTGCAATTTCCTTGCAATGAGGATGTTTCAAGCAAGGCATACTTCACCAAAAAAGCAAAGTTATAATATAGCATTGGGATTTTTTCTCTTGGTAAACAAACTTTCTTTCGAACTGAATAGAATGCAATATATTGACGTTCTGATCACGAAAACACGCGAGATTTTGCAACACATTTTAATCCTCTTGCAATTCGGCAATGTTGCAAGCCAGGCAAAATTCGCCAGAATGTTAAGGATATAGACGTGGATTTTTCGTTGAACAAACCAACTTTTCCTTCAGACTGGACAAACCGCAGTCTGTTTGGTTTCTAATGAATAATATGCCAACGAAATTGCAATAGACTGCAGTTTCCTTGCAATATGGCAATGTTGCAATCAAACCAAGATTCGCCAGAAAGCAAAACTATAGCCTAAAGATTTGTTCGTAAGCCTAATTGATTCTCCTTATGAAGTGGATAAAATCCAGTTTATTGGCCAGCCAATGACGAATATTCATTGCATTCGAAGTTGCAGAATATTGCTGATTTATGCCATTACGCCCCTATAATCAAAGCATTTATGTATTAATCCTCTTCATAATGTAGAATTCACTGCTGAACGGCAATTCTCAGAAATTATGTAGAGTAAAAAGAAAGTTTGCCGTCAATAATATCAAAGAATTCTTTCATCACGAAATTAATGTTGAGTTATAGTTATTTCAAGTTGAAAATATTTTAATTTTGGTGCTGTTTTTTTGTAAAATAGGATATATTATTCCAATATGTTTGCTGTCATTCATTATGCTACATTTCAACCGCTCTTGCAAATTCACATTCTCATTGCAGCTGTAGTCCTTCCAAGCTTATACATTGCCTAATGGTTCTTAAATATTTTGGTGTTATAAAATGATGATGCAAAAATTCATCAGCTTCAGTAGATGAGTTGAGGAAGAATCTGTATATGATCTGTTTATGATGAATATTGGAACTATATCTCCAACTCTAACAATATATATATAGTGTGTTAATCTTAAAGGATTTTTAAATATATAAATGATAATTCATCATTCCTTCTATTATGTGTTTATCATCGCAGGATTCGCCCCCGGGCTCCACCACCCCCCAATAAATACAAACTGTTAAAGGTATGAATTTGTTTCCTGCATGCATTTAGTCGGGGTAAAACATGCCACGATGGTTACGTCTACGAACAGTAAGGAGAGTTGTCGGAACTGCCAATCTATACGGCTTTTAAAGCTGGTGAATTAAAGATATTTTATCATTTCCTTCTTCTGTAGTATATTCAGAAATCTGAATTTCAAATAAATTACTTTTTATTCAACTATCTCATGCTGAGAACTATGATATTATTGCTCAAAATTCGCTGTTAAATCTGATTATGTTGGTATGCCTGGATCTTCATGTCGCCTATGACGTGCCTCGTCATTTTCGCTGTTGGTGATGATTTTTAATATTTTTTTTCTTTTTATGGATGATTTATTCCCAACTGGTGCTGTATTGTGTTATCTCAACACAAATATAATCTTTATAATGGGGAAAGCTTGTCATAAAAATAATTTAGCTAGATTTGACGCCCTTCCTTGAAAAATGCAGTTGGTATACTTGCTCTGATTTTCTTCAGTGGCCAACAGATGGCGCTAATAACTTGCTTATAGTTTAAAATATTGTAAATTTTCCGTGGAGGAAAGGACTGCATGGCGACCACGTGGCTGCCTTAGAGTATATGGAGAGTTGTAGACAAAACAAAATTACGATTTCATTAATAATTTTGACACAATTTCATATGATAATGAGTGAAAAAAGTTTCAGTTATCGTCTCTTTAGATAGGAGTCTAAAACTGAACTCATATTGAAACGTAATATAGCCTTTGAACACATAATAACTTCCTATAATCACATGACCATTACAGTTGAGTTTCATATATATGAAACTTTATCAAGACAAATTAACAAATAGTCGATATTTTACAACAGAAGGTCATGAAAATGACATGCAATCATTTTATTTCAGAACTACTTCCTCAGAAGGCTCTTATAAAGAACAACAAATATCCACACTCGTTTGCAATGTTCCAGATGGAGGTGCAATGTGAAACTGACAAAATGCAGTCTATGCCTAATAATAGGGCAATACGGTAATGTTGCAAGCAACGAAAAAATTCGTCAAAATAGCAAGGTTCTAAATAGCCTCATGAACTGTACAAAGAGCAAAATGTTCTTACATTTAACACGATAATATGATGTTTATTAGAATTCTAATAATGAAAATGCAATGGCAAATTACAATATTTCGCCATTTGTTTGCAATGCGACAATGTTGAAAACAAGGAAAAATTCGTCAACATAGCTGGGATAGTTCCAGGACCTTTTTTCTGGGGCTAAAAGGTCGGCCTTTACTTTAAAACGATTTATAAAATGCAGTCTACTGGGCCTTAAATTACAGCTTGCATGCATGCATAATTCTATTTTATTAAAATAGGTTTGCAAATTTCAATGTAGCAAGAAAATAAATCCTTTTTGAAAAATAATAGGAATTTGTTTTTTTAAAGGATAAACAAATTTTACTTGAAATTGGATAAAATGTAGCCAGAGTCTGTTGGATTTTGGTATTCAAAACCAACTTTTGAAGCTTTCGAACTGAATAAAGCACAGTCTGCTGGGACTCTAATGGCAAATATGTATTCGAAATACAAAATATTGCAAATGCCATGTAATAAGGGAAGGTTCCAAACAAACATCAATAAAATACAAAATAGCAAGACAGTTTAGGTGTTTTTGGGAAATGAACCCTTTTTTGATTAAGACTTAAAGAAAGGTAAAGTCGATTGGTCTGTTATGCCGAAAATTCAGTCTTAATTCTCAAAATTGTGGTATGCTGAAACTTGCTTACATTATTGCAATGTTGCAGGTCCGGCAAAATTCATCATAATACCAAGAATTGTAGCCTTTGGACATTTTTTTAGTGGCTACAAACAATTTTCCCTCCAACTAGATAAAATACAATTGAGTGTTCTTCTAAAGTCGATTTTGCATGGAAGTTTTCAATATGTTTCAATATCCTTGCAATACGGTTCTCTGCTATGTTGCAAGCAATAAAAGATATGCAAAGTAGCAACCTTATTATGATGTTTTGCTGGAAGGAAACCAACCATTCATTTTTGAAATAAAATACAGACTAATGTTGATCATCCTCACCAAATGCATAGAAAGTTGCAAAACATTGCAATTTTCTTGCAATATGGAATGTTTTCAGCAAGGCCCTGTGGGCCAGAATGGCATCTTCTAAGCCTTGTGACTTTTTCTTTTGGCAAAGAAACTTTTGCTTCAAGCCTGATAAATGCAGTATATTGACCTTCTAATCACGAATATGCAACAGAAATTCCTATACATTCACTGCCCTTGCAATACGGCAATGTTGCAAGCCAGGTAAAATTCGAGGCAAGAATGGCAACAAACCAACTTTTCCTAGAGACTGGATAATTAATATGCCTACGAAATTGCAATATCTCGCAATTTTCTTGCAATAAGGCAATGTTGCACTCAGACTAAGATTCATCAGGAAGCAAAGCTGTAGCCTAAATTTGTTCGTAAGCCAAATTGATTTTGCTTCGAACTGGATAAAACGCAGTTTATTGGCCGCAAATGACGAATGTACATTGTAGTCGAAATTACAAAGTATTACTGATTTATAGCATAACGCTCCCATAATCAAAGCAGTTTTGCCTTAATCCTCTAAATGACGTCAAAAAATGCTTATAATTTAATGTAATTTGCTTGGAAAAAATGATTGCCATCATTGTTTCAAGATCAACTCATTACTGAATAAAATGCTACTTTCCTTGCATTAGGCAACACATTTTAATCTGGAAATGTTTGACATTTAATTTATTTTTGCTTTTAATAAGTGAGATCTTTTTCAATGCATTTCTCTTTACTATTCTCCTTTATTTCCCAATGAACATTTTAATATTTTATTAAGCTTCTTGAATATCAAATCAGTGGAGATTTTTTCTGCTTGTTCCATATAAATAAGGTTCATATTCTGCATAATAAAAATAATAATAATCTTTAAGCTTGAATATCAAATCAATAATAATAATAATAATAATAGGGTTCATAATAATAATAATAATAATAATAATAATAATAATAATAATAATAATAACATTTTTCAGTCATTAGAGACTATACTTCATCCGTTCATTGACAATTCCTATTCATATTACCACAATAGTCCTTCTTAACTTTTTAAGCTATTGCCCAATACTTTTTAGATAATTTGGGATCATAAAATGATGATTCCATTGCACATCGATTTCTACAGTTGAGTTGAGGAAGCATCTGTATTTGATCTGTTTATGATGAACTATTAATTATATATCTTAAACATTTTAACTATAGTTTGCTATTTTGAATAATATTGAGTATGTTTATCTTCGAAGAATATCCTGAAAAAATTTTTAAAAGTATGTATTTGTTTCCTGCATGTATTTGGTCAGAGTAAAACATGGCAGGACCTTTCATATCATCGAACAGTAACAGAAGGGTTGTCAGGACTGCCAATCTATTATATAGATTTTAAAGCAGATGAATTAAAGACAGTTTGTTATTTCATGTAGTCTGCAGTAAGTTCAGAAACCTGAATTTTAAATAATCACTTTTTATTCGATCATTTTATGCTCAGAACTGCAGTGTTCTTGTCCAAAATACGATGTTGCATTTCATTTTTTTGTTGGTATGTTTGGATCTTCATATGGTCTATGGGGGCGGTGCCATTTTCGTTTGTAGGGGAAGGACTGTAGGCAGTAAAAGTTGATTTTTATCGTCTTCCCTTACGTCGAATTTTGTGTCATTTTCCTTTACATGAAATACTCATGGGGGAGGACCCAATTGAAGTTGAAATTAGATATCCCAATAGATCTCATCATTTTGAATTATGAGAAAAGATGGGAATATTTTCGAGAATAATCTGAACTAGTTTCCTCACCCATCTTTGAAAATGCAGTTGTCCACTTGCGCTGATTTTCTTAGGTGGCCAATAGAAGGCGAAAACAACTTGCTTATAGTAAAAAATCTTCTAAATTGTTCTGTGGAGAAAGGACCGCATGGTGACCACGTGGCCGCCTTAGAGTATACGTAGAATTGAAGACATAATTAAAGTACGATTTCATTAATTAATCATTTTGATACTATTTCATAACATAATTAGTGGAAAATTCCCAATTATCGTTGGTTTAGTTAGGAGGCTGAAACTGAACTCAAACTGAAGCTTAATCTAACCTTTGACCACATGATAACTTCCTATAATCACATGACCATTAAAATTTAGTTTCATTTATTTGAAACTAAGTCAAGACTATTGGACAAATACTATATTTAGACCAGAATCATTAAATTATATAAGAAAGTCATAAACAGGTCATGCAATCATTTGATTTCAGAATTACTTCACTGAGAAGGCTATTATAAAGGACAAAAATATCCACACTCATTACAATGTCCCAGACAGAGGTGCCAGTGTGCAACATTATAATAATAGGGTCAATACGGTAATGTTGCAATGAATGCAAAATTCGTCGAAAATAGCATAGCAACCTTTCCTTCTAACTGGGGGAAACGTTGGTCACTGGGGTTCTAATGACCGATTTATAGGAAGTTACAATATTATCCAATTTTCTTGCAATACGACAGTGTTGAATGCAAGGAAAAATTTATCAACATAGCAAGGAAATAGCTCTAGGATTTTTTTCTGGCATTAAAACAGATTTACTTTGAAAATGGATACAATACAGTCTACTGGGCCTTAAATGGCTTGCATGCATGCATAATTAGCTTTTATCAAAATGAGTTTGCAAATGTTGCCAGAAAAAGATAAATTCGTGAAAATAACAGTTCTATAGCCATATGTTTTTATAAGAGCTAACAAATTTGACTTGAAATTGGATAAAATTTAGTCTATTGGATTTTGGGAGTTCAAAACCAACTTTTGAAAGCTTCGAACTGAATAAAGGCAGTCTTTGCTGTAACTCTAATGACAAATATGGAATAGAAATCACAATATATTGCAATTTTCTTGCAAAACGGAAAGGTTGCAAACAAACTTATATCATACAAAATATCAAGACAATGAGGAAGTTTTCCAGAACAAAACCAGCCTTGTTTTCAACTAAAGAAAGGAAGGCGATTTATCTGTTATGTAGAAAATGCGGTCGAAATTGCATTGCTTGCAACTTGCTTACATTATTGCAATGTTGCAAACCTGTAATAAATCATCAAAATACCAAGGCTGTAGCCTCTGGAATTTTTATGGCCCAAAATCATTTCTCCTTTAGACTGGAATAAATAAATTTAATGTTCTTCTAATGACGAATGTGCATGGAATGCAACATGTTTCAAGATCCTTGCAATACGACAATGTTGCAAGCAATAAAGAAAAATACAAAGTAGCAACCTTATTATGATGTTTTCTTGGAGAAAACCAACTATTCCTTTTTTTAATAAAACACAGTCTAATGTTCTCTTAATGTCGAATATGCATATGAAGTTGCAATCTATTGCAATTTCCTTGCAATAAGAATGTTTCAAGCAAGGTACACTTTTGCCAAAATAGTAAAGCTATAGCCTTGGGATTTTTTCTCTTGGTAAACAAACTTTCTGAATATAAAATGCAACATATTGACATTTTGATCACGAAAACACACTAGAGAATTTGCAAACATTTTTATGCCCTTGCAATTCGGCAATGTTGCAAGCCAGGCAAAATTGCCAGAATGGAAGGATATAGACTTAAGGATTTTTTTTGAACAAACCAACTTTTCCTTCAGACTGGACAAACCGCAGTCTGTTTGATTTCTAATGAATAATATGTCAACAAAATTGCAACAGACCACAGTTTCCTTGCAATACGGCAATGTTGCAATCAAACCAAGATTCGCCAGAGAGCAAAACTATAGTCTAAGGATTTGCTCGTAAGCCAAATTGATTCTCCTTACGAACTGGATAAAATGAAGTTTATTGGCCAGCCAGTGACGAATATACATTGCATTCGAAGTTGCAGAATATTGCTGATTTATGCCATTAGGCTCCCATAATCAAAGCATTTATGCCTTAATCCTCTTCATAATGTCGAATTAATTAGTGAACGGTGATTCTCAGTAATTATGGAGAGTAAAAAGAAAGTTTGCCGTTAATAATATCAATGAATTCTTTCAGAACGAAATTAATATTGAGTTATAGTTATTTTCAAGTTGAAAATATTTTAATTTTGGTGCAATTTGTGTAAAATAGGACATATTATTCCAACATATGTTGCTGTCATCATATGCTACATTTCAACCGCTCTGTGCAAATTCATATTCTCATTGCAGCTGTATAGTCCTTCCAATCTTATACATTGCCTAATGGTTCTTAGATATTTTGCTATTATAAAATGATGAAACAAAAAATTTTATCAGTTTCAACAGATGAGTTGAGGAAGAAATGTATATGATCTGTTTATGATGAATATTTGAACTATATATCTTCAACTCTAACAATATAGTTTGTTAATCTTAAAGGATTTTTAATTATGTAAATAATGATACATCATTCCTTCTTCTACGTATATGTTTATTATCGCAAGATCCCTACGCCCGTCCTCCACCCCCCTAAAAACAAACTGTTAAAGGTATGAATTTGTTTCCTGCATGCATTTAGTCGGGTCAAAACATGCCACGATCGTTATGTCTACGAACAGTAACTGCAGAGTTGTCGGAACTGCCAATCTATAAGGCTTTTAAAGCTGGTGAATTAAAGATATTTTATTATTTCAGGTAGTCTATAGAAAGTTCAGAAATCTGAATTACAAATAAATTACCTTTTATTCAATTATCTCATGTTGAGAACTGTAATATTCTTGTTCAAAATACGATGTTAAATCTTGTTATGTTGGTATGCCTGGATCGTCATATCGTCTATGACGAGCCGCGTCATTTTCGCTGTTGGTGATGATTTTTGAGTAATTTTTTCTTTTAATGAATGATTTATTCCCAATTGGCGCTGTATTTAGTTATCTCAACACAAATATAATCTTATATAATAAGGGGAAAGCTTGTCACAAAAATAGTTTAGCTAGATTTCACGCCCATCATTGAAAATGCAGTTGGTATACTTGGTCTGATTTTCTTCAGTGGCCAACAGATGGCGCTGACAACTTGCTTATAGTTTAAAATATTGTAAATGTGTTAGGTGGAGAAAGGACCGCATTGTGACCACGTGGCCGCATTAGAGTAGATGGAGAGTTGAAGACGAAACAAAATTACGATTTCATTAATAATTTTGATACAGTTTCATTTGATAATGAAAGAAAAAAAGTCCCAGTTATCGTCTCCTTAGACAGAAGGCTAAAACTAAACTCATATTGAAACGTAATATAGCCTTTGAACACATAATAACTTTCTATAATCACATGACTATTACAGTGAAGTTTCATTTATATGAAAGTTAATCATGACAAATGGTCAAATACGATATTTTACAACAAAGGTCATGAAAATAATTTTGCAATCATTTTATTTCAGAACTACTTTCTCAGAAGGTTCTTATAAAGAACAACAAATATCCACACTCATTGCAATGTCTCAGATGGAGGTGCAATATGCAATGTGCTAATAATATAACGGTAATGTTGTGCAACGGAAAATTCTTCAAATAGCAAGGTTCTATATAGCCTCAGGAACTGTACAATAAACAAAATATTCTTACATTGTAACACGATAATATGTTGTTTATTGGAATTCTAATAATGAATACACGCAAAGTTACAATATTTCGCCATTTGTTTCAATACGACAATGTTGAAAACAAGGAAAAAATCGTCAACATAGCTGGGATAGTTCCAGGATTTTTTCTGGGAGCAAACCATCTTTACTTTGAAACTGGATAAAAAACAGTCTACTGGTCCTTAAATGGCTTGCATTCATGCATAATTCACTTTTATTAAAAATGGGTTTGCAATACTGGCATTGTAGCCAGAAAACAAATTCCTGAAAATAATAGGAATTTATTTTTTTTAAAGGAACAAAAAATTTTTTACTTGAAATTGCATAAAATGTAGTCTATTGGATTTTGGGAGTTCAAAACAAACTTTTGAAGCTTCGAACTAGATAAAACAGTCTGCTGGGACTCTAATGGCAATTATGTATTCCAAATCTCAAAATATTGCAATCTGCATGCAATACGGGAAGATTATAAACAAACTCATAACATGATGCGGTCTATTCATGATTATGCATCATACATGTAATTCACTTTTAAATTGAGGACAAAATAATATTTTACTTTCTGATGAAAAAATAAAACAATATTAGACTATATGACTGTTTATTCATTGCTCGCATCCCAAGTAAGTTAGTTTTAAATGAAATTAGACTAATAGACACACAAATGAAACAAAGGAACTGCAGTATACTATGGATGTTCACTTGTTGCAACACATTATAAGAAAGACATTCTTAAAATGAAAACAAATCAGCATTAAGCATTTTAATGAAATACAGAGAAAACAATATTAGGCCCATATGTGTGTGTGTCAACTTTGAATTGAAAAATAATGATTAAATTGACACAATTATCTTCATGGAACTCCTCTTTCATTCATGAAATATTCAATAAACATTATGAAAGTCCTTGGGACCAAATTTAAACTCATTTAACAAATTCATGGGAGTATGGAATTAGTTTTTTCAACCAGTCTTTCACTGGATGTCCTACTTGACGTTTATGATTTTTTTAATGAATATCAGCAAGTCAATTGCAGCCAGAGCATCGTTTGTTGACGCCATGGCTGCTACGGAGGATTGAGGGAAAAGACGTGTACCAGTGGTGGTGAAGATTTGCCTGCACACGCCGACTGTGCAGGCATAATTGCAGCAGGCATAACCAAACGTCCAGTGGCGGTCTTAAAATGACTAGATAAAGGGTGCTTAGGAAAGAGCCTCCCAGCAAAGTCTGTCCACAATGAACTCTCTTTACTTCGCCTTAATAACAGAAATCAATTGGGGTCTGATGCGTAATGAGTTCTTAACTGCAAGTAAGGATTGCCTGTTTTGTAATCCCGAGCTATAATAAATCAAGTCTTAGTTTAGCTTACAACGTATATTTGAGGAAAGTTATGTATAGCACTGTTAAGTTTCAAAATATTTCAGCTATCAATCGTAATAAACGCAATTTTATCTTGTGACAAAGTCCAGTCTCCAAAAACGTAAAAAAATGAAAAAATTGATCATGATGAATTTTATAGGCACAAGAAATGAAAATGTATTCGATGAAGGAAACAGACAAACGAATGAGGGGAGAAGTGAATAAATGGAGAAAGAACTAATGGATTAAACACCAGCAGAAGATAGCGAAAAATTTTAATCTTCTGTTTTTAAGGAAAAAGATTCCATAACAAAAAAAAATGATTTGAAATCAGTTGCTGACCTAAACTGTTTATCGCCTGATATATCCCTGAAAAGTTTCACTGAAAAATAGAACTCTCTCTCTCTCTCTACTAATTTCTCATTTTATCTCTCTTCTCTATAGTCAGCTTAGCTATTAACTAGAGTCCGAGATCTGGCGGTGTAAGTGTAAACGTTAGCTTAAAAATCTTTCATTTATTTGTTTGTCGGTTGGGAAGAAGAAATGAGTTGTTTGCCAAAAAAAAAAATTAACTGAGTTTTGGTCTGTCGTCTAATTTCCCTTTCCAGGTAGTTCTTACTTTTGTCTGAAGTTCGTGCAGAATTTCTTAGAGACATTTTATGTATCACAGGATATACAGGAGTGAAGTTTAAGCTTGTCCCATCGTAGAAGTTCTTCAAGGCTTGGATATTGAAATCCTCCTGTGGGGATTTTTGTAAAGTACCTATTATTGCAGAAATGTTGACTCAGACATATATCTGCATGGAGGCTGAATTGAAATGAGAATGTTCCTCCCTGACGATCGAGGAATTGCGATGGCGTGTAGTGATTAGAATTGGAAATGAATAACATTATCTAGAAAAACCAAAGTTGTCACCATCTACCTTTCGAAAGGGATGTGGCTGTAAAATAGAAAGAAGGAATAAGGGGTGAAGCTGAAAAGATAAATTAATTGCTGTAGTTTTGAGAAGACGATTGAAAAGGGTGGACATATGGAGGCATGCAGAAGGATGGATCAGTGCATCCAGTGATAGATTCTCCTGAAAAGAATGGAAGCGGCTATAAACGTTCATCGATGCCAAAGAAGAGCTTAGACGTATATATATATATTTCGAAATATCGATGAATATATATATATATATATATATTATATATATATAGTGGGGCTATTATATATATATATATATATCTTATATATCTATAGTATTATATATTTATATAGGTATAGATATATAATAATATATATATATAATTATATATATATATATATACTGGGTATGTGTGTGTAATTATGGGTCTATGATTAGTGATTTTATAACAGCTTTAGTCAACACTCTGAGACCTAAGCAGTCTCAGGATAATCTTCTCAGAGCAGCTAAACACGGGTTTTATCTGAATAAAAAGTAATAAAAGTAAATTGAAATAGAAAACAAATTTCAAAAAAATGGTTAATGCAAACCTGATATCCCAAACTGAGGGAACACAAAATCAAATATTACAATAAAAGGAGAAACTTATGAAGACAAATTGTGAGAGAATTAAATTGAAGGAATGGTGGATCGATTCCTCCCAAATGCCATCCTTCTACGAATAATTTTACCAATGTTTGTCTGAACACAACCATTCATTTCTACCATAAAGCAAGAGAATTCACCAAATGAAAATTAATTAGCGTTAAAGGCGAAGATGTAAACACACAACTCGGTTTTCTTGAAAAGAAGCTCTCCCATAAGCATCATCTCTCCTGAAATGTAGAACGGCGCTTAGAACTTTCAACCCAAAGGAAATTCGATGATAAAAAGACATATAAAATTAATGAAACGTTAGACGATATAGATAACCTTTCTCAACTGGATTTTATTGCCAGAACACTACGCGTGGTATGAAAATGGAATTAATTATTTCTTCATTTTAAGATTAGTAACGGAATATCTTTTCTGCTTTGATTCAAAAAAGAGTGAAAAATAAATAAATTGTCTTTGCAAGAAAATAAATCGAATCACAAAATCAGTTATTTTGTGTCTCAGAATACCAATAGAAATCGTAATTATTCAAAGTTTATCAGTCTGGGTTTCAGGTGCATCGTTAACTTCTAATTTGTTGAGGTAACATCAAACATACCTGCAGATGTCCGTCACAAAAATTGGTAATAAAGTGTTTTCTTCTGTACAAATTTCTCCCTTGGTAATGTGCACCAAGAGTTGTCAATTTTTTTTTAGTTTGTTTTTAGCAGGACAAATGAGTCTTCTCAAAAAAAAAAAAAAGGAGCAAAAAATCTAACTCAGTTTTACTGTTCCAGCGACCCTCAGAATAACATCAAATTGCTCTAAGACACGATGTTCAGTAATTATTTACCTAAAGTTCCTCGATTGCCGGCGCGTGGCCTTTCTTACCGATGGCAATGAAGAACCATATATCAGACCATATCTTCGGTTTGGGATGGAAAAAACTCTTCGACATCTTACAACGTATTGTGTAACTAACAACATGGCGACACCATCTGCCTGTCAAAGAGGTCAATTTTGAGAAACAAGCATTTCTTGGTGCAGATTTGGAGAGGACGTCCAAATGGGCATCTTCTCTTGGTATGTCAAACTTGTGGCATGTGAAGATTCTCGAAACAGAAATTATTGTTTCATCCACCGAACGTTCCTGAATAGACTTTCTACGTCCAGCGGTACCAGATGATAGCTGTACTTTCTGAGTACCCAGTGGGGATTTAGGGAGTGATTTTTATTCAGTCTTGGCCATTTCTAATGTAGAGATCAAATAAAGTTAAAACGGAATGGAAAAGGATGGAAAACTGACGGTGCTCTAACAATATACTGTCTCAGATAAGAGGCAGTTTAACAGAGGTCTAGTATCTTAAATATATAAAAAATACACAAAAACAAATACACAAAAATTGAATAATTGTTTAAACAGAAATTCTGTTTTTGAGTAGCAATGGGAAGGAGAAACTTAGGATTTCCTGAGATGACATTTTATTCCAAAATGGTGGTTCCTTCCCTTGATAAAGAATTCCTCGACGTTTCCATTTAAAAACAAATTTTTTACATGCTTGTCTCTGTTTCTTTATCTCACTTTTTCTATTTCTATATGTGATGGGCTAGTTTTAAGGAAATGCAAACAAACATATTTCTCTGGAAAATATAATAAAATATATATATATATATATATATATATACAACATACAATATATATTTCAACAACAAAATAAATATATATATACGACAAAACATCCATATATATATATATATAATATATATCTAATATATATTAGTTGAAGTTTTCCATTATCCCAAATTCATCGGGCAGGCCCTCATTAACTGTATTCTTAAACAGCCAGTGGGGGAAGGTCCCAATCCCTACATGAAGATGGCCAGTATGTCGCTAGGCCCACTGTTTAACTCCCAGCCCGAGGTCTGGTACCTATTCTCCTACTGAACCTCTTGGGTTTTTTCGGAGTTAGGTTGATGGACTGCCGAATTTTTGAAGTGGCGCAATCCAAGCACAAAAGATCAGGATTGATTCAATCCCGTGTATAGTTATTATTGCTTTTTACCTTCTTGTATGAAAAACGGAATAATTAAAACTGAATAGATGAAAAGGCAAAATATTTTAAAATGCTTGAAAACTGAATAAACAGAAAATAAAACACAAATGTATCTTAGTCTTATCTGTTGATATCCAAACCAACAATTTCTTAAACCCTTTGTAGATGCATTGGAAATAAACGACATCGCTTTTACTTTCTCCTCAGTGTGTTTCTGTAGATTTTTTTTTTTTTTTACAAGACAGTTTAGAATCGACATTACAATCGCTCACTTACTTTCGAAGGGTCTCATGGAACCGTTTGTCACCTCCTTCTTAGGAAACCCCCTTCTCATGGGATCTTCGGTTATTTTTGAAAGCCTCCTCTTTCTTTGCAAGTTACCCTCAGAACATTTCATCTTTCCTTCTTTTTCAAAGGCAAAGACTTTGTCTCAACACGATTCTCACAATCGTCATTTCCCGCCAAACCAGCACAATGGGCGTCCGTTCCATAGCATAGTGTCGAATCTCAGTTCCATATACTGTATCTATATATATATATATATATATATATATATATATATATATATATATATATATATATATATATATATATATATATATATATATATATATATATGTAGGTGTGTGTGTATGCATATAATATATATATACATATACATATGTGTATGTATGTATGTGTCCGTATGTGTAGTGTCCGTGTGTGTGAGTGTGTGTGTAAAGAAGAGAATTGTTCAAAAGATTGCCTCTTAACAAATACAAATCACTCTCCTTTATTCTGATCCCCGACATTCAGGAGGATTCGTGCACACGAAAACGGGTGATGAGGAGACCACAAGTGTCAGCAGCAATCTCAGCCTTCCTTTGAATTACACAGCCAGCTATTTTCCATAGATTAAAATCTTACTCTCACTAATTTAGATACTTTCTTATTTCAACCTACTTTTCTAATACTTTTGTAAAATATCAAGATTTTGACCTTTGCGATTTCCTTTACATTCAAAAGCAAAAGATCTGACCTTAATTTTCCTTTTTAAACTCAATAAAGCAATTATTTCCAGTTTTGTTTGATATGAACCTTTTACTGTAGATTGTATATTATTATTATTATTATTATTATTATTATTATTATTATTATTATTATTGAAAGTTTTCTAAATATTTACTAATAGTCTCGTTAGAAACCATTCGTGATCACTAATGTTACCCTACAAACTTTGTTTAAACAGTGAAAAATTAGTGTCTCTTATTTGTTAATACAAATTTAATCTCGTATATTCATTCCCCCATTACTATCAAACAAATGAACATCGTTTTCTCAGAAGTCGAGGCTTTTGTCTTTTTCTGTTGTACCTTCATCACACCCCATGGATTTTTCCTCCAAGACCGCATGAACCAGGAAGCTTCCAATCCATTTTTGCAGTTGCCATGTCCCGGAGACGTTTTGAATGCATAAGCACTGATGCTCAGATTCACAATCGTCCCGGATGGTTCGCTTCTTGCTGCAGATGTGGTCCTTCATGTACCACGGTCTTTTGCTTTTAGCTCCTGGTTCCTTAAAACAATAATGGTAAATTCAGAAGTTTTAACTCAATTAGTGATCCATATAAAACTCTCGCTTCCTTTTACGTTCTGGGATCTTGTATTTGATGAAGAGAGAGAGAGAGAGAGAGAGAGAGAGAGAGAGAGAGAGAGAGAGAATTATACTCTTAAAATATTTCTTATATACTTAACATCAAGATATTTGAAGATGGTCACGTAGAGGTGAAAAAATCGACATAAAGCTGATAGTCGGGATTACAGGATATATATCACGGCCAAAAAACTGATGAAATTCCAGTAAAGCCCAGCCACAGGAGACAGATATGGAGGAAGGGGTAGGTCGTAGGGCTTTACTCCGCAACCTGATAAATTATGATGAGAGCGAAAAGTAGAAGGTAGGAGTCTTTTATCAATCAGTATAGAAAGCGAGTGCCCTTATAGTCCTCAACCTTATAATTAAAATACTCCCTCGCACCGGGACCGAGCACAGAACTCTGAAGAAAGGCGAAGGCGCTACAAACTGATTCCCAAAAGGCACAAGCGAAGGCGGGATCCAAGTACTTGATAGCACCGGGAGTTTTACCTTGCAGGCTGCACACCTTTGCATAACAGATGTTTTTAATGAAATCCCAGCATAACAATGGCTCAGCTGACAGCAACTAAGTATTTCGTGACCTATGCGACTTGTTGCTAGCCCTTTATTTTAGTGTGCATATATATATATATATATATATATATATATATATATATATATATATATATATATATATATATATATATATATATATATATATATATATATATATATATATATATATATATATATATATCACAGAATGATATGTTTGTACGTGAACAAAAAGGGAAACGAAAAAATCAGTAGAAATAATATTTTAAACAAATGTTCCCAAAAGGCACCTTTGGATCCAAGTACTTGATAGCACCGGGAGTTTTACCTTGCAGGCTGCACACCTTTGCATAACAGATGTTTTTAATGAAACCCAGCATAACAATGGCTCAGCTGACAGCAACTAGGTATTTCGTGACCTAAACGACTTGTTGCTATAACTTTATTTTAGTGTGCATATATATATAATATATATATATATATATATTATATATATCATATATATATATATATATATATATATATATATATATATATATATATATATATATATATATATATATATATATATATATATTAGGATACATTCAGAATGATATGTTTGTACTTGAACAAAAGGGAAACGAAAAAATCAGTAGAAATAATATTTTAAACAAATGTCCAAAACGGGGATTTTCTGTACTTCCTCAAAGGAGGCAATTAACTCCTAGACTGAGATAACACAGCAGCCACAAATAGCAGCCTGGATATTTCAGTAATTAAGAAAGTTTGATATAAGTATCCTGCATAAAAACTCAGGTATCGGTTTCACAGCAGTAATGCGAGGGCTAAGTACGTTCAGTTATAGTAATATTCATTTGTACTTAGTTACAAATTTTTACACACACAAATGTGCGTGTGCATTTGTGTGGTTAGGTATGTACGTATCTATAGAATATTTCATTATATGTTATGAAAAATATCCACGCGAATTACAAGTTATTTCGTCAGAGTGATGAAAAGAAATATGCGACAAGCTTATGCTACAAATTACTTCGTGAGCCCTAAAAGAAATTACGAGTTACGTTCATCAGTATCTATTCATGTGCTGTATTTTAAACCTCCGTGAAAGAGAAGTAAAAGAAGGGAGTGGGAAATGAAAATGATACCTGCAAAATTAGCGATTTCAAGGATATCCAAAGATCGCATTCGGTCTTGTTCCAAGAAGCATGACAGTACCAAGACTTTAGAGTCCTTGGCAAATGACAACATCGTTCTAGTTCGGTCGATTTGGGCAGTTGAACCTTCGGATCTTCGACTGTAAAATCGTTCCGGGCGGTAGACTTTAACAGGGGTTTGCTAAGTGATTTTGTTTTCCTCACGAGTGGCGTATTCAATTCCTCCTTATTCTATCGTAGTGTAATTGGTCCTTTTAAGTTTTTACGAAAATATCACGCGACTAGACTACAGTTGACGCTAAGATTTCCATCGATTGTTGTCACTTCGTTGGTCGAGCTATAATAAACCCAGGGCTTCTGCAAGGTAAACTTTATTATTGCTAATATTGTGTATTGTTCTGAGGATTTTCCGGCCTTGCCACGTGTTTAGTCTCGTACAAATCTTTGGCATAATCTGACGTGAGGAAACTGTCAAAATTTACGAGGTTTAGAATAAGCTACGCACAATTCTAAAGCTTTGTCTTGTCCAGGATGTGTTTGACTTTGAGTTCCTGTGCTAACGGTAGCGCTTCACGCATGATAAAGATGCTCTTTATTAACGGGTATGTAGGAGGCATTTTATTTTTCGGCACGTTTAGGTTCAAGTAATTTTCTGTAAATTTTTTTTTATTTTACAAAAGGTTTTTTAATTTTTTGTAATTTAATTTTTTATGTAAATTTAATTTTTAAATTTTTTGATAAAATTAATTTTGTAAGTTTGATTTACTTTTTTAATTTTTGTAATTTACTTTGTCATAAATTAATTTTAATTTGTGATAAATTTAACTTTTTAATATGCGTAATAAATTTACTGAATTACTTTTTGCATAAAATTTTAACTTTGTATACATTGTTTAACAGTAAATACCTTATCCTCCACCCCTTTGGGGGCGGTACCCGTGGAGGGGTGGGCGAGTCCCCATGTTCTGCATAGTAGGTCGTATGACCTACTATGCAGACTTCTTGGGAGGTTTTTGTTCTTACTAATGAAACTTTCTTTGAGGTGGTCAATATAAACTTTAAAATCTATTACTTTTTCGAGTAAGTTCAGATAGGTATTAGGTGTTTTAAGTTTGCTTTGCTACCTCCCACTCCGTTAAGTTTGCAGAAGCTCCCTAAAGTTTGAGGATATTAAGCATGTTCATGCCATCAAACGGCAATATTTAGCATTAAAAAAAATTTATGTACGGGTCTGGCGTCTTGGTATGTTTTTAGAATTTTTGCATCCTAGAAATGGATTAGGTTTGTGATTATGTTAAGATTTTGGCCAATCAAAGGTTTTTGCCCTGAATTTAGATTAAACGTAAAGTTGGCGTTAGACTTGATGGAATTTTCAGAGGATTCTAACTTGTCTTTTCTCGCAACCGAAAATTTCTGGCATAGGGGTTATAGGAAGGTCCCTGAATGTACGAGTCATTTGCGATAATAGGCCTTGCTTACCCAATAGCTAAACCATGCAAACTTTTCCCCAGACAGATTGTCCAGAGTAATGTTTGGATTTCTGCTGTTAGCATATATTAGTTTTATGACGTTTGTCAGTAACCCATAGCTAGGATCTTTCAGCTCCTGTCAACACAGCACGAAACAAGTTTTTCTAAGTGTTGAAATTGGTTGTAGGGCAACTGATGCCTGGACAAAATCCGGGAAAACTCATATCGAACAACTGATACCCGGACAATTGATATATAGGACAACTCATTTATAGGATAACTCCTAACAGGTATATTTTCACTTAAAAACCCGGTTAAAAATAGGCATTAGTGATTTCTTTAATTGACTAGCATCCTTTAAATTTCATAGCTCAAGACGGTTACTGTTCGTGCAGCAAACTGCTCAAACTGCCATAGCTTTTCAATTGATTTTCTTTTTTACATTTTGTAATTGTCAAGTCAGTTGGTTTTGTACTTGTGAACTTTTCAACTGTTTTGAATTTTTCTTTAGCCCTCATAATGCCATACAGAAAATCTCAGCAAGAGCTAATAAGCTTGTGGAGGTTAACTACGTATATATTTTTCACACAATGCAGATAAATCAAAAGTACGGCTACGTGAAGTAAATATGTTAAGAGCGCACATTCAGACGATGGCTGAGGAGGACCCATTAGAAATAGTATCTTCAACAGGGGAACTTTCACAGCGCTGTTATTAGTAAAGTGAAATCTAGAATTTTCCTCTGCTCTATAAAAGCCAAAGCCTTGCCATCAGAGACCGCGAGAATTGTGATTGCGACAGAATGTTCTTCTCTTCAGGATGATGCGTTGGCTGGACTGCCAGCAACAGTTTATCACGAAGTATTCGTCGGAGGCGACAGCAGAATAGTAGCACTCTCCCAATTCCATCAGAAAAAAAAAAATTGATTTGGAACGCGGAGTGCAAGTAACTTCAAAACAGGTTTACCCAGAGTGCAACAAG
This sequence comes from Macrobrachium rosenbergii, assembly GCF_040412425.1. Lineage (NCBI taxonomy): Eukaryota > Metazoa > Arthropoda > Malacostraca > Decapoda > Palaemonidae > Macrobrachium > Macrobrachium rosenbergii. Next base: position 13,129,531 of record NC_089787.1, read on the forward strand.
CGACTGATAACTTTTAAGTATACTTTATCCTTGTCAGAAAATAGCCTTAAAACCTGTGGCACATAATCTGCAAGTTTCAGTAAATTCTTATAGCTTTGTTTTCATTGTCCCCCCAAAATTTTTCTAATTTTTTCTAAATTTTTCTTTCAAAATTAATCACTTTATACCTGTTATGAGTTGTCCTATTTATCAGTTGTCCTAGATATCAATTGTCCTGGTATGACTTGTCAGATAATGAGTTTTCCGAAAATGAGGTCCTGGTATCAGTTACTGTGAACACAGGCAATGAGTTTGTTACTCTGTGAACACAAGCAGTAAGTTTTTCTCTATGGACAGCTGTACTCTTTAAGCACAATGTGTTACTGTGTACACAAGCAATGAGTTCGTTACTCATAAACACAGGCAATAAGTTTGATACTCGTACACAAGTGAGTTAGTAATGTTACTCATGAACACTGGCAATAGTGCAGTGATGTTTCCCACGATTACTGGGAGCATTTTTATGATGCCATCCATGAACGTGGGCAATGAATTTATTTAAAATGAGCCCTGTCAAACGCATGTTTGTCTATCCGTGAACACAGTAATTTGTACTATCGGCACAACGATTATGATACTGTTCATGATCACAAGGCATTGAGACATTCCCACTACCCTTGAATAAGGGCAGTTCTTTGTGGGACTGGTCTTAACATAATTGGGAACTGTGATACTTCCTTGAACAGTGCGTTGTGGAACTGTTCATGAATACAGGCAGAGTGTTTGCAGTGCTTTCCATGATCAAGACAAGAGTTTCCAATGGTATCCATCAACAAGGCTCTGAGTATGTGGAATGTGGATTAAAATAATGACTTCAGATATCGGAGTTGGATGCAGTTGTTGGTTCTCATTTAATGAAAGCGATGCAGTAATGAACGTCAGTGTTCGCCAAGCTATCCATGGTAATCGGGTGTTAGATCGTCTTTGCTCTACAGCACCTGGAAGGTTTCAAATGTCACCAGGCAGCTAAATGTATTTACCAATTTAAGGTGCGTTCACGATCGAACAATGTTCGACGGATATAATTGTTACCAACTAGCATAAAAGCGAAACGGCTCGCTGATGACGTCAGAAGCGAGCACCAAGTGGTGTATCGGACACTGTCTGTGTTCCCAGCATCGAAACGTCACACACTGAATTAAATGCCTGAGTTACCAACGGACATCACCTTCGAACATTGTCCACCGGTCTATGAATAGTGAGCAGATTGAAATGGTGGTAAACGCCTTTCATCTGGTACCACTGCTTGTTGCCAGATCCGCTTCCATCGTTTCACCGCTTATGACGTCATCCTGCTAATTCATGTGATATGGTAACGATTTTGTCCGTCGAACATAGTTCGATCGTGTAAACGCACCTTAAGTACAGTACGCTAAGGATAGGAGCTGTTGAGCGTCTCTGGTAATGATCAGATCTATGATGTAATTTCCTCCCAAACAAGAGCTCAGGTTGCATAAATCGTTGCTTTATTTTAAAGTTCAGGGATTCTTTAATTTTTGCCTGAATTCTTGAAAGATCATAGGTATCTTTGTAAGACAACGACTTTCATCATAGTATGAGGGTTATCTTAATTTTGATTTTGGCGATTTTCAGAATAGTACATTCTGTGTTAATATACAAATTTTGAGTGGTTTCTACGCATAGTAAAAAATTTTAATTTTAAATGGCGTCAGAAGCAGAATAGCGTTACAATGGATAAATGTCATACAGCCTTTATGCATAATTATGGTGTTAAATTACAAGATAATCTTACCCCAGATAATTAGAAGTTTTCAGTGGGTAATAACATTTTTGGGGCATTTGATTGGAGAAACGTTTTCGGTGGGTAATAAGCTTTTTGGGCATTTGATTGGGGAAAAGTTTTCAGTGGGTAATAACCTTTTGGGGCATTTGATTGAGAAACGTTTTCGGTGGGTAAGCTTTTTGGGCTTTTGATTGAAACGTTTTCAGTGGGTAATAACCTTTTTTTGGGGCATTGGTTGGAGAAACGTTTTCAGTGGGTAATAACCTTTTTGGGGCATTGGTTGGAGAAACGTAACTAATAGGTTTTTATAAGTTAATTATCCTTAAAGTAAAAGATATCGTACGTATTTCAAGAAACATTAGTTAACGTTCCCTTTACGGAGTTGCCGAGTATTGCCGTAAGAACATTTTCAGCTGCCGCTGTTTTTCTGTTATAGGTCACTACTTGCTGGAGGAACCAGAATTCAAGAAAATGTGCAGACACCGGGAGGATTTGCGGACCTTTCAGTGTTAGGCTAATTTTTCTATGGATCCAAGATGCTGACAAGATAGATGTAGGCTTCTATTCATTTAATTTCTAAATTTTCCATGCTGCGCTTTTCATTAAAATCCTGACTGGTTTGTAAGATAGGTTCCTCGCATATTCTGCATTCGTCAACCTTCCATTTGCCTGTGTATTATAACTGGTTTTTTAATTAATAAATAATGGGTCCATAGTTTTCAGTTCTTGACTGCTTCCTCGGTACTTTTATAGGGGAAAACAAAGTATGTGGAGTCTGGTTTATCATCCATACAATTACAGATGTCGAAGGTAAAAACTACTTAATTTAGAAATATACCAGACTGTTTAACTTAGAAATATACCAGACTGTTTAACATTATTCACGTGTGAGTGGAATACACATGTGGAAGGTCTATATCAAATTTTAAACAAATGTGGTTTGGGTATTGGTTGTGACGACTCAAACACCCTTAGCTAATTTGTGGGGCAACGAGCTGCAACCTGGCTCCATACTAATGAATAAATGCATATTAATCAATAACTGCTCAGTGCCAAGGGCGCCGTTATATTTACTGGGAGCAAAAAATTATGCAAATTACGTGATTTTGCTACTTGGAACAATGTGTAATTAGAAGGTAAATTTAATATAAAATAATTTGTTTCATGGAGGTCGTACAAAGAAATTATTTCCATTCATTGGTATGAAAATTTGATAATGTGATGGTCAGCTACACTTCCTAAGGTCCTAAGCTACGTGGCTAGAGATAGGATTTGAAGCAAGTGAAAAGAATTTTGTTATACGTAAAAAAAATGAAATATCGAAGTTAAAATACGTGGTTAAATATAGGATTTAAAGCAGGTGAAAAGAATTTTAAGTTATAGATTATAAAAAAATTCTTGTTGAAGTATTGCGCGATGTTTTTATTTGGGGGTGGGGTGGAGGTCGTTTGGCAAACAAATCTGGTTGATCTCATAATGGACTTTGAGATGCAAAGTTTCTTTTGCCAAAAGACATTCAGTTTGTTTTAAGGATTTCCGTTTAGTAGGTCACTTGATTCTGAATAACCTCAAGGGTCCCAGCGCTTTGCTTTTCGCCTCAATTTCATACTCCATTCAATTTAATACGTCACTAGTATAGGTAATGACCATTTATTTTCACAGCTATCCATGACACCTCCGTAGGGTGGTAGCGCTGCCAGTGTACCTCATGCGGTGCACTGTAGGCATTACTTAAGGCCGTTTGCTTGATAAACGAACCCTAGCTACAACCCTTTCATTACTTTTACTGTACCTACGTTCGTATTCTCTTATATCTTTCTTTCCACCATCTCCTGTCAATTGTTTCTTAGTGCAACAGGTTTTTCTTGTCACACCTTTCAAACCTTGCTACTCCTCAGTTTTTCCCTTTCAGCGCTGAATGACGTAGGTCCCATCAGATTCAGAGCGTAAATGCTGTATTCTATTCTATTCTATCCGTGAAACCAATTTAAAGACTAATAATTCTCAGGGAGGGTTGTTTAGGATAGTAACTATTACGGACACCATTGGCTTAGTGAGTGTGAATTTGACACCGAGAAGTTTAGTTACTTGTAAAGAACCGAATCTGAGAAACTGGTACCAGGCACGAAGCATTATAGTGAAGTAACTCTAAAATTGTGGAGGTTACTTTCCAGGATGATTTTAGTTTATTAAAACTAAATAAACGCCACTAATTTTCCTTTACGAAGACAAATCTCGGGATCCTGCAAAGCCTTTTTACACAAATCGTTCCGTCGTTTAATATGGGTCGTGCTATAAACGCCATTAGATTTTCTATGCGATTTTCATCGTAAATGAACATTCCTTGAGGTGAAAAGACTGAAGGGGAAGAAAGACTTGAGGAACTGGAATCGGAATATAGAGTTTAGGCCAAAAGCCACCGAACACGTTTTTCTTTATGAGGTTATTCAGCGCTGAAAAGGGAATATTTGACAGTAAGGAGGTTTGAAAAATGTAACACAGGAAACCCTTGCAGCTTTTTTGAGAAACAGTTGTTAAAGAGGGTAGAAAGTCAGAGGAAGAAAGAGAATATGAAGGGAGGTATAACGAAAAAGGAATGATAGATTGCAGCTAAGATATAAAGGGACGCTGCAAAGAACTCGTGTAATGCCTACAGTGACATAAGATGCACTGATGGCGCTACCTTTCTACGGGAGAGTGGAGGAATTGCATAAGCTGAGGATGGCAGACTCTACAAAGAATTGCTTAGGCCGAGGAGGATAGACCGGGAGTTAGGACGAGGAAGTGATTTTTAAAAAAAAATTGCTTAGGACGAGGAATAACATGAAGTATAAACCCTTCGGCCCCCAGCTGCAACCCCTTTCATTCCTTTCACGGTACCTCCGTTCATATTCTTTTTCTTCCATCTTACTTTTCACCCTCTCCTAACAATAGTTTCATAGTTGTTATGCTGCAAGTCCGGGCCTTGTTAAGGACTCTCAAAACATAATAAATCATACGTTAAAAAGAGGAAGTTTGGAGATCGCCAGGCGGCATTGAAACACTAAGTACCGGCATTAATGTACGAGTATTTACAAAGTACTTATGTACAATGATAAACAAAGGGAGCACAACGGAGAACAAATGAATCAGTAAATGAATGTAACTGCTTTCTTCATTTGAACCGCTGATACTGGAGCCACAGAGGGCTCCACGTGGAGTTGTGCAGTTGTGGAGATATTCAGCAAAAATGCTCCCTCGCTCCCTGAAAGGCAAACGACGACAATTAATAATTAGCTAACATGCACGGGTTCCCTAATCCACTTAACCATTCAGTTAAGTCGTTAGTTGACGACACGATGAAGTCATGTGGTCAGATCTTTAATATTTAATTATAAAAATAAGTGCAGCATATATACAATAGATAAGACTTGAACATTATCGAATGGAGATTAACACACTGTCACAGGGTGAGGGAGCTGAGGCTAGGAGCGAATGCTGCCGCGTGTTTAGGGCCGTGAGGATAGGGTAAAAGGAAACAAAGGTTTGGTAGATAGGATTCTTTCTAAACGGATAAGGGGGAAGGATGGGATGTTATCAAGGGGAAGATGGAAGGACAGGTAAGGATTTGAGGTTCTCATACAGACACCTTACCTTGAGGGGGAGACTTTGCCGCTTCTCAGACAGAGGACAGAATTGCTCATCCGTCCGGGATGAAGTTCCTAGTATGAAGGAGGAATCCGGCCCGCTCCTTCCACCATCTACCCCCAGATCCTTCAATTGAGGTGGGGAAGGGGGACTTCTTGTAAGCTGTCCCACTGGTCATCGACTTTCAATCCCCTTGGCTTTAGGCCTAGTCTTGCTTTCCCCTCCCTTGCTTTGGGCGGTGCCAAGTGGCGCTGTGGCGTTGCAGAGGCATCTGGAAATGAGAGACCTCGGGGGAGAAGTCTGGTATAGGATGGGCGGATAGGTGGTGAGGCTCCGGGTAGGATCCCCAATGCTTGTAGTATTCAAAAATTTCCTTGCTAAGAGTCTCTTTTATGGCCAGAATGGCGGAATGACCGTCACAAGTGACAGTGCAATTGCGAAGTTTTCCTCCTGTTACACCTTTCAAACCTTCTTACTGAATGTCAGTTTCCGTTTCACCGCTGAATAACCTCATAGGTGCCAACGCTTGGCCTTTGCCTAAATTCTACATTCCAGTTCCAGTTCAACAAACAAAGTTATAAATGAGTGAACAGCAATATACGTGATTGTGCTCGACACTTGGGAATGGTGGGTTGGCTTTATAGTTTAGGGAATGAAAACCTTTTGGCAGGGACCAGTGTGACCTCGCGGCATCTAGGCCCACTGTAGGCATTACTTGAGGTTCTTTGCAGCGTCCCTTCGGCCCCTAGCTGCAACTCTCTCATTTCTTTTACTGTACCTTCGTTCATATTCAATTTGGCCTTCCATTCTCTCTAAAAATTGTTTCCTAGTGCAACTGCGAGGTTTTCCTCCTGTTACGCCTTTCAAACATTCTTACTGACACTCAATTTCTCTTTCAGGGCTGAATGACCTCATAGGTCCCAGGGCTTGGCCTTTGGCCTAAATTCTATTATCTTATCTATGGCATTTAAGGCGGCATTTCAGGCCTTGTCCACACGATCGGTTATTGCCCGGATGCGTTGGTCCTTCAGCCGGCTCCATCCCCTTGGCAAAATTGTTATGTCCACATTGCTTCTTGTAGGTGAATTGAATTGTTGTCTTGTTGGGCAGTAGAAAATGACTGGTAGCCAGGCCCATGAAAGATATAAAAAAAAAAAACAGCCGCGTGCGTGGTATTAATCGTTGATGTGTAAAACATCATGGAAAGAGCGCATAAAATTTTAGCCTGTGTAAACAATGCTGTATAAAATAAGTATTGGGAAACGTTGTGAATAAAGACTATATATATATATATATATATATATATATAAAGACTATATATATATATATATATATATAATAAAGATAGTATAATCTGCTTTCTAACAAAGATAGTATGTAACAAATTCCAGATGAATATTGGTGAAAAGGGAAGTTACACCCACACTGATATTTTTACCGGTAAACTGCCTAACTTACCTAATTCTACTAAGAAAATCATTAGAAAGACGTAAATGCGAGTGAGGAAACATGATAGGCTTCTGATGTCGAAGCGGTAATGTTGAAAAATTGTTATATTTAGACACCTTGAAGTTATGAGGCCTTTCAGAAAATGAATTTGTATATCTGGATGGTAGCAGTTAAAACTATTTCTGCTCCTTAGGGCTTCTATCAAATAATCCTTTGAGGGATCTACGCAAAGAATTTAATCCAAAACTTTAAACCTCTACCTGATCATTGTCGATGTGAAGAGACATGTTATTATTGTTGCTGATAAATGGCTCATTAAGTATCTAATTCAAAGTTGTTTTCAAGCAACTTGAATGAATGAGCTGCACCTCTGCGGGAAGCAGCCTCACCTCCTCTTCGTGGGATTTTCAAAATCCGACTTTGGGATAATTTCTCTAAGGTCAGCTTGGAGGCGTCGCAGCCGGAAATAGCAACCTTCCTTTGTGACTTATATTCTTTCCGGATGCCTATCAAAACATTCAAGACAACTGCAGCCAATCAGTGACCTTACATAAGAGGCTTGTTTCATATTACCATAAGAATAGGCGAAGTTTCCTTGGTATCTAGTGACCTCTTTACCATTGTTTATGCCCTTCTTGCGTATCTGGCCTAAATGTGGCCTCGATGCAACTGCTTTCATTGCAGAGAAGTAGATTTCGAAAGGAATGACATTCCATCCCTTCCATCCATCCTGCGACGATTGTCTTACATCCGTCATGGTGCTTGAAAACACAAGAAAATCCGGCGGGGATCCTTCCCTGAGAACAGAATGAGCAAAACGAAATTGGTCAGCTAAATTGCGAATAGAAGATAACTCAGGGTAAGGATAATTCTGTTATTATAATATAACGAACCATGGATTAGAAGGCTTGGTATAAAGACGTGAGTTGTAATTATTAGTCTTTTTCCAGGAAATTCTAATGAAACTCCCCGCCAACTCAGCTAATGTGAGATGAAGGAAGAAAATGCGATCTGAAAAGCTGGTAATGAACTGCCTTTGAGGCAAGACGCTAATGGAAGACATGAAGGGTGAAAGCTTAGGAGGATTTTATCTATTACTGACGCTGACACAGCTATCCACAATGACGATGTTTTCACCAACGTCCGAAGGCTTTAATCCTGCATATCGTGTTTACAAATGTCACATTACTCATATAGTATGGAAATTAAAGAAGTGAAATAATAATAATACAACTGAATTTGCATGGCCAATAATACAAAACCAATAGCATTGCTGAAGGTGCTCGTTTTGACCTGTCTGCACATAATCATTTGCTTTTGAGGCGAATATATGAAAGAGTTTGGACATAACTGGTTATCGTTTTAAGGTTTCTGTCTCTATTTAAGCATAATGAGGAAAAGGTAGGATACTTATACTATCAATGGTTTTTCGCCCTCAACAGCGTAGTTTCCAACCTAGGCATTGGTGGAGGATTCTCTAAGTGACACAACATGAAGGATGTAAACTGTAATCAGTGCAAAATGATTGGAATCATTTATCAGACTATTCGCATATTTTGGGAGGAATCCAAAAACTAGTGGACATTTTAGAGAGAGTTCGAGTGACCATAAACCAAAGGAACTCAAACCAAAATTTGACGGAAATACATGTCACTGAGGCCACGTTATTGGTCAAGAATTAAAAGCATAATGTCGCTATAAGGCTTCGCTCTTCAAACCGGATTCCTCTCCATTGATTTTGGA
>NC_089787.1:13143132-13228132 GCF_040412425.1 Macrobrachium rosenbergii
GCTAATTTTTAGACGTGCTTTTTTTCAGTTTTACCCGTTCCATATTTTCCTTTCATGAAATATTTGGCTTTAGAAATATTATATTTCTTTACTTGATAGATCAGATTTTGTCGTCAAAATGTCCGTGTTAAGGAAGGAACGATCTTGATATGTTATCAATAGATAACACTTACATTTCCAGTAATAAATAACTAACAGCAGAAAAAGATTGAACATAATAATGATAAGAGCAATGATTATAAATTGGAAAGCAGATATTAAATTATCAAACTGAATTTTGAATGAACAAAAAGCAGAAAACAAATCCTACTTTCTTCGTGACTGAGAAATGAAAAGCAAGTTGCGATTAATAGAGATTTCCCAAAACTTTTATTGAATATTTGTTTCTTTTTTTTTTATTTTCCATCGAGAGCTCAAACTTCATTTCCAGGGCTATTGAACCCCTTTCCTTCTGGATTCCCAGAAGTTAAAAATCACGACCTCCTAATTCCGGCATAATTTCCCAGGAACTTTGGAATCAGCTGCCCGATCTGTCTTATTAAAGAAAGCAAAGGAAATCTGCCCAGACGTCCTGTTCATAGTTTGCTTAATGAAGTTAAGGAGGTAAAGAGGCTAGGTGCTCAAGATTCTCCAATCTTCGTATTGACATTAACATATTTCGTTTGCAGTTTTATAAGGAGGCTATAAAGTTTTTTTTATGGGAGTCGTTGTCGTTAATATGACTTTATTTTGGGGTTTTGCCAGAAAAAACTAAGCAATATTATTAGATGATATTTAGTTCCATCCTGAGAGTATTTTAGAAATTATTTAGATGAGGAGACAGAAAATGTTGAGCAAAAGATTCTATTTCCTCTCTTCATAGCGTGACATAAGAGTCAAATTCCTGTTGCATTCTGCATCTGTCTTTTAGACCGATTGCATTCATGGCCTCACCTCTAAAGCTACTGAAGATTTAAACTGAATTCCACTGACTACGCTGAGTGTTGAATGTCACAAACAAAAGTTACAACTTGTGAAACTTGAACTTCAGCACATAGCGAGAATAATGTGAGATGTTTATGGTAGAACATACATGTGAGAGGAGAAATTCATACTCATTCAATTGCTAACATATTACAGTGTAATTTGCATGTCGGTAGTGTAAGTGAAAACTGAAATGTGTAGGTATAATCTCACTAATAGGAATTTTGCTTTGTAGTAATGTCTGATTAACGTCGCAATTGGTAGTGAATAAATGCATGATTTTGGCTAGTGAATCTTTCATACTAATATGAAACATGGACAAAATTAGACATTATCATTCTTTTAGACTTAATTCATTTTCTTAATTCAAAAAAGTACCCGGACGGAAGTTTATATATTTTCTATGTCTTCGCATACGAAGGCTGTTATACATACCGTAAAGAAAGGTCAACAGGCGGGATTTAAAACAAAACAGGAGTCAAAACCCGAAGTACTGTTTGATACAAATATGGACATTATGTCAAACGTTTGATGCGTCAAGATTTCCTGTTTTAGAACGATGGGTTTCCCTGAGTACTATCAGGACCGCTATTCCCGTAGAGTGAAAGAGGACCCTGCTCCCAAAATGACACTCTTCAGCGCCGTCTGATACCCTGACCTCTCCCTGAAGCAGAAAACATCCTCTCTCCATTTTAACACAATCCCCCCAAAAATGTTAGAGTTTATATAGGGGATGGTTAAATGAACTCAACTGTCCTTTGGTTGTTCTACCAGCAAAATCAAAATTCATATCGAAATAAAAACAGCATGAAATGATTAACTCGAGTTATGAAGACAAAAAATAATTTGCAATGAGTTCATGAGCATGGTCCATTTATTGCTTAAATATAGGGTTCTCTGTGATTCGGAACTTTTTATATCTCACCCCCTCGCCCTATCTCTCCTTCTCTTGCAGTATAATATATATCTATATATATATCTATCTATCTATCTATCTATATATATATATATATATATATATATATATATATATATATATATATATATATATATATATATATTTTACATATAGATATTGCCTGAGAAACACTTTACACAGAAATTGTGTGTATATATATATATATATATATATAAATATATATATATATATATATATATATATATATATATATAATATATATATATATATATATATATATATATATATTTATATATATATATATATATATATATATATATATATATATATATATATATATATATATATATATATATGTATGTGTGTAATGTGTGTGTGTGTGTGTGTGTGTATCGTCAGAAATAAAAGCTGGCAATAGGTCTTTAACGCAACTATATCCAAATAAGGTAACCGACAACCGAACCGATCATGATCGACTGTAATTGTGAATCCGCCCTCCACCAGCCCTGTCTTACAAATGCCATCATCTTCTCTACTCGCGATTAATACTTCATAAGTTTAAAACATGTCAGGAAGGAAACATAATATAGTAAATAAAATAAGATTTTACTATAAAATGAAAAAATGCTTTTCTCGAAGGACCTGAGTCAATCATTTTTTCTTAAATGACAGAAGGTTGTTTGGTCGTTTCAAATCAAATTTCTCCCTAATTACTTTATTATCCACAAACAGAGAACGGTAAAACAAAGGAAAATTTACCATTTAATTTGCTCCTGTTCATTACAATTTCAAAATCCTAGAAGTTCAATTTTAACGTTATATTCCCTGAGATAGATAATAGTGTAATGAAATTAGTGGGTGGATTGCTCATATTCATTCACAAATCATTAACAATAAAGTTTCATATTGTAGTGGTAATGGTAACAAGTTTTCTAAATTAAAGGACATTAGATTTCAGAGAGAAAGAACAATATATTAGTTTAAATGGTTTATATTCCCATATTTCAATTGCCATAAAAGAAGCAGTAAATTTTATCAAAATTTCCATTTCATTCAAGAAAGTTCTTAACGCCAAAATAAAGCTTATGAAGCTCAAAGGGTGGACAAATTTATATCAACTATTAAAAAAAATGCTAAAGAATTGCTACCACATACCCTTTCACAACTGCCATCCAATTCCAACCTTTTCCACCTATTTTCCACCTATTCGAAGAACAGCATTCAAATATAGATTAGCTTTTAGCAAGAGTTTACATTTTCACTTGCATTCCTCTAATCTGGAGGAATTTTCCAAACCGAAATTCCGGGCGCAAGACCGGACGGGATTTCGCTGACTATTACTCTTTGGGAAAGGGAGGGTGGGGTGTCTCCTGTTCCGCATTCAGTCAGTATTTATGGAATAGTTCTGCTTCTCTGCAGATCACGGAGAGAGGTCTGAATAACTAATATTAACTTGCTGGCTGAAAAGCATTTAGCATGTTACTGACTACTCTTAGTAAAATATGCACGAAATTATAAAAAGAGATAAAAAGTAAGAAAATGGTAAATAAAGATAATGATAAGAATTTAAATTCTTATGCTAAAAAACAACAACACGGAACAATGCTACCACTGCTGTTGGCACTACTATGAATAATAATAACTGAAATACCTTTCGCTACTGTAGACATAAAAGATAACTAGGATGAAAAAAAAATGTTGTCATAAAATTTTTCAGCTCCCTTGGAGAGAGTTCTTGAATTTCGCAGCCTCTGGTGAATCAAATCACTGGGCAAAAGAGGAGAGAAAACGGGAACAAATTGCCCTCTCTTGATATTTGAATTCCATTTCGATTTTTATGACTCGGCATTTGGAGCGGACTTCACAGATCGTCGTAATGTCAATTCATTGCTCACCGTTTAGTCGCCAAGTCTTGTATCCGCTTTATTTTGGTTTGCAAGTCTTTGTGTTTCTTTGAATTGTGCAGGCTGTCGCATATCAGGTGGAATTTATTACAGGTATTACAAATGGTAGCATTCTGACACCAGTGCTTGATGTGGAAATTACCAAATATTCATGGACATGTGATTGCTGTTCCATACCGCTACTGATATTGTAAAAATAAATGGATGAAGAGACCAAATCTTGGGGGTTTCATTGCGCGTGGATGCGAATAAGATGAGAACGCCGGATGTAATGTTACTGGTGAGGTAAAAGTAAAACAGTAGGCTTTACAGGACTGAGAAGGACAAAGAGGGTTTGTATCTAAAGTCTAGATAACAAACATATTAGAATCAGGTGTGAGAGTGGCAGGAAGAAGAGGTCTGATAACACAATGTAACACATGTTTTGTTTATTTGTATTTTTTGATGTTTATATATGTATTTTTTGCCACTGAATTAAAAAATCACATTCGTTTTGATGTAATATCGATAGTTTTTAATTTATTCTTAATTTCATATTTTCTCGTTCTATACCCGACTTTTCTCTACAGCAGTACGTTGGTTCAACCTATTCTAATATTCTAAGGATGATTACACCCCAATACGTACTTTTTCATGTAATGAAAGGTATTTAGGAAGTACAATATTAGTTAGAACAAAAAGAAACAATACAATTCTGCACTTTAAATGCTTTGATAACTCTTTTCTTTAGATCAGAAGTGCTTTGACGATCGAGATTTTCTAGAGTACATACTTGCATCTTTTCTGACTAGAGACCATATGTAATCTCCCATCATAGCAGTATCCCATCGTCCTTGATATCTTCTTTCCATTGTTGCGATGTCCTGATGAAATCTCTCACCATGCTCCTCACTGACATCACCCAAGTTTTCGGGGAAGAAATCTAGGTGAGAGTGCAAAAAATGAACCTTTAAAGACATACGACAACCCAGTTTCTTGAAGCTCTCAATAAGTTTTGCTATCATTTGTTTGTAATTAGGATCCTTGTGATTTCCTAGGAATCCACGAACTACATCACGAAATGCACACCATGCTTCTTTTTCAACTTTTGTCATCGCTCTTTCCAGTTTCTCCCACTTCAACATTGCGTTTACTTGGGGTCCAACAAATATGCCACCCTTGATCTTAGCCTCAGATAACTTTGGAAACATGAGACAAATTTCTTGAAAAGCTTCTCCTCAAGTATCTAAGGCCTTCACAAACTGCTTTACTAATCCTAGCTTAATATGAAGTGGGGGTAATAAGACTTTGTTGGAATCTACTAGAGGCTGTCTGAGAACATTTAACATTCCTGGCTGCAGTTCCATTCGTGGGGGCCAATCAACTTTCTTGTAATGATCATCATCAGCTCTGCTGTCCCATAAGCAAAGGAAACATGAATACTTTGTGTATCCCCCTTGCAAACCAAGCAAGAAGGCAAGCATCTTGAAATCACCACAGACATCCCACTTGAATTCAGCATAATTTATTTTGTCAAGAAGTTGTTTGACATTATCATAGTTTTCTTTCTTCTGTACGGAGTGTGCAAGAGGCAAAGATGGATATTTATTTCCATTATGGAGCAACACTGCTTTGAGACTTCGTGTTGAGCTGTCTATGAACAGTCGCCATTCTGAAGGATCATGCTTGACTCCAATAGCAGTAAACAGTCCAGTCACATCTTTACAGTAACACAGATCATTACTAATGTCATAGTAAATTTCAAATTCTTCATGTCGTTTCCGGTACACAGATGTTCTGCAGTCATCCCCTAGTAGATTCCATTCCTTTAGCCTTGATGAAAGAAGTTCAGCTCCTGACTTAGTAAGATTTAAATCCCTGATTAAATCATCTAGCTCACTCTGATTTGGAAAGTGAGGCTCTGAAGTCGTTCTTGGTACGAAAGCTTCATCCATTTCTTGGCTGCTGCTACTTGCTGACTCTTCAGATGAAATAGCCATTGCACCTTCCATCTGAAAAGAAAGAAATAACTACATATAACAACTTAAACAAAGACTTGAATAACGTTAGTATTCCATACATCTTTAGGAAAATGAATGCATAGCTAGTAAATACGTAATGTTCAAGTTAATTAAAAGTAAGACTTTTGGAGAGTATGATAAGTATACTTACATTTTGTGGTGGTTGTGGTACTGGTAAGGTGCCATCATGTGGGACAGGTGCTCTAGATGATGGGATGTCTGGATACTGAAGAGCTTGTCTTCCTTTCACTTTTCTGTACTTTGTCACATCAATCATACAGAAGTAACAATCATCGTGATGGTTCTTTGGCTCTCTCCATACTCTGGGAACGGCAAAAGGCATTGCCCTTCCTGTACCTCTTAACCATCCTTCTAGAGTAGATCGGCAGCCTCCACATATCACATGAGGGCCCCATGGTTTGTCCTGGTCACCCATGGGCATTCCGAAATAGAGTCTGTACGCTATCCACAATTTGGCACCTTTCACGATCTTATGTATTACCTGTTTTTTTCCAATATAATAACCACACACATAGCAAAATGAATCAGGAGAATTTGTACACCCTCTAGTAGCCATCCTGAAAATAGCAGAACTTAGTAATTAATTTATTTCAAAGAGAAAATTAGATATTCACTTGGTAGCAGAACATAAAACAGTTCCGAATATATATAACATTGAAAGACGATATATTTGTATAACGGTCGATGATACGGAAAAAATAATTACATTTTTGGAATCAGCAGAGAAAAGTGATTAATAAACAGTAAAAAAAATAAAATAAAGAAAACTTTTGTAAAAAATTGTTACGTAGTGTAATAAGTGCCCTTGGTCAAGAAGACAAACGACTGAGAACAAAGGTCAGAGATTCTGAGATTCTGAATCTGTGCCTCACTGGGCTTGAAGATCAACGAAATGTTCTCGTGCCACGAGATTAAGACGGCAAAGTAGGTGCCACAATATATGGGAAAGGGAAGAATTTTCTGGAAATATGTTTAGAATGAGCTTGATTGTTGAAAATCATTATTCTTATATATTATTCAGAAGATGAACCCTATTCATATACAAGCCCACAGGGGTCATTGACTTGAAATTCAAGCTTCCAAAGAACATTGTGTTCATTAGGAAGAAGTAACAGACAATATGGGAAATACAGAAAGAAGAGATCCCTCATTTAAGCAAAAAATAAGTTAACAAATAAATAGATAAAAAAAAATGTAGGTAAATTATCAAAATACAGGAGAATTCTATTAGGGTAGTAAAGCATGATTTCAGGAGAATACGAGTATTATCTCATGAGCATACTTGGGAAAGATAAAGTAGTCTGGATAGATATTTCCTAGGCTTTTGTTTGTACGAAGTGTATTAGAGACGAAGTTAAGGGAAGTAAATGTGAAAGGAGTGACTGAGAACGTTTGTGATCCTAATGTGTTGAACCGGAAATGTAATTAAATGGAAATTTGAGTTGGAGAGGAAAGTCTGCAAATGCTGTAGCGTAGAAAATCAACATTTCTGTCTAGATATGAATTAGCGCCATATCACGAGAGGATTGCATTGAATTTGATGTAACTTATCGGATGCAATATACAGAGCAAGTTTCTCAACGAGTTCCCGGAAAAATGTAATATGCATTGAGATAATTTCTTCAGCAATAAACCATCAACATTTGAGTGATTTATATTACAAAACCACAACATGTAGAATATCTGCCATGTTTTTATCAAAGCTGATGGACAGCTACAGGTGAAAATATAATCTTGCAGCTTCTTTGGTGGCAGTGACAATAAGTGAAATAGCTTAGCAAGGCGTATTCACGGGTGGTTCTTTGTTTTGTAGATTTGAAAAGACGATTTGCCCAAAAAATGTGGTGTAAAAGAGCAAAATCCGTATACTTTCCGAGATGAAAGGTGAAATAAGAAAACATTCATGAAACAAAGCGTTTAAACTATACTGTCCATCTTATGATTTTATAAATCAACAGTCAAGAACTATCATCCGGGCGTAGCAAAATCCTGTCTCTTAGTCAACTATATTAATCCATTCCATCAACGACGATAGCTCAGTGGATTTAATATCCTTCAATATCACGAGAGTTTTGGTATTTTTTTTTATTTTTTATTTTGGAACAGAGCACCGGTGAAGAAAAATGCGATAGAGGGAGAGAAAGAGTAAACGTTCAGTTATCGACATTGAATAGTCATAAACGCCTGATATGTCTGATGCTGGAGAGCGTTCTTGGGGCCTTTCACACGACGGCGCTTTCAATGGTTAACACTTGGAGGTTCTGTGACTACACCAGAGGGACGGTTTCGGCGTTTATTCATTAGTCTGTGTCATTTATCAAGTGTAGCTCTTTCTCTCTCGCATCCCCTTCCATATAACGATACACC
Source organism: Macrobrachium rosenbergii (assembly GCF_040412425.1). Lineage (NCBI taxonomy): Eukaryota > Metazoa > Arthropoda > Malacostraca > Decapoda > Palaemonidae > Macrobrachium > Macrobrachium rosenbergii. The sequence goes on from NC_089787.1 coordinate 13,151,307, forward strand.
TGTGTTAGCTCACATTTCATTTTTTGTCTTTAACCAGTGTGGATTGCTTCTTTATCATTATAAACTTATGAACTGGTGTGGGAAATTTAATATGAATATTCATACCTCTTTTATGTTATTATTTTGGTTATGTTACGTTTGCCATATCTTGGCTATGCATTTTACACTTTCCATTATTGTGTTTTGTATTTCATGTATTTTTGGGAGTTTTCTATCATATTTAATTCTTTCGACAGATGTCTGTGGACTTGTGGAAATAGCTGGGTGGTTTGATAAAGAGGACACATGCAAGTCATTTGCAATGTCAGTCTCTTTATGTGGTAGACTTTTTTTTGTTTTTTGACATGACGTTTAGTTGTCGATTTGGGAGTATGTGAGATTTTGTGTATTTCCAGGCTATTAGCCATAATGAGACTTCTTTAGTCAGAAGTGCTTCGCAGTTTAGAGTTTAGTTATCTGACTCGATAATTCATTTATTATGCATTTTAATCTTTGCTTTGTTTTATTCGTTTCTTGTTGGGTTATTCGAATAATAAACCTTTTTGTAGGAAAGATTGTGTTTCTTTAAATAGTCCATTTAATTACTTGTGAGAATGAGTGAGGTCAGTGAGAGAGAGGCTGAGAGAGAGAGAGAGAGAGAGAGAGAGGAAAAAGTGCAAGTGAGATCAAGGTCAAACCTTTTACGTCTTTTTCCTGAAGTTAGATCGCTAAGATCACGCTACGTACACTTCCAAAACAAGTGTTGATCTGTTCCGTGTAACATATATATATATATATATATATATATATATATATATATATATATATATATATATATATATATATATATATATATATATATGTAATTCTAGCCATACAATGCCCTCTTAACTTCTCGAATTCTTCGTGCTTTTGGATATGCTTGTAACTACGAAGCCAGAATGTATCCAAATGGCTCTGCAGTTACAAGCATATCCAAAAAAAGCGCGAAGAATTCGAGAAGTTAAGAGGGCATTGTGGCTATTAGAATTACATGTGTCTGGTAAAAGTGACCAGTAGATTCTACATATATATATATATATATATATATATATATATATATATATATATATATATATATATATATATCTGCTCTTCGCACGAATGGTTATTTCCACCTCAATTCCTTCTTTCCCACAGACACTCATCATCAGCTCATCGACATACTCGACGCACAAAGCACAACTCATTCCGAATTTGGCCAAGTCCTGACGCTTCCTGATAAATCAGGTCCTTCTGTTGCAGTATCAACCAGGCAGTTCCTCTTTGCTCCCCTTCCTCCCAAGAGTTCAGGAGTGCTCGTCGTCCCTACGTCTTTCCATAATTATTTTTCGTCTCACATTATCTTCATTCTCTCCACGTAACGAAATCCCTCCAAAGCCTTAATCTGGACAGGGAATATTTTAGGGAGTTATAAGTTCTTCGCTGGATGAGCAGGTTCCGTTCTCGGCTACCACTCTGATGGTCGCGAGTTCGAATCTCCGACCGGCCAGTGAAGAACAAGAGAAATTTGTTTCTGATGATAGAAATTCATTTCTCGCTATAATGTGGTTCGGATTCCACAATAAGCTGTAGGTCCCGTTGCTAGGTAACCAATTGGTTCTTAGCCACGTAATAATAAGTCTAATCCTTCGGGCCAGCCCTAGGAGAGCTGTTAATCAGCTCAGTGGTCTGGTTAAACTAAGATATACTTAATTTAGGGAGTTATGTAAACTAACAGTAGCCAACCATCATTATAGTTCACGATTTTAGGAAGAAATAGAAAATGACATACTTCTACTTGTGCCATCTGCTCAAGTTGACGAAGTTTATCTCCGCCAACGGACGCAACGGTGGCACGAAAATCGGACTGCATATTTGAACAACCATCGTATATTTTCGAAACATCTGCAAAAGGGCAAAATTGCTTTTCCGGCGCCCACTCTTCTCATGAATAATTGAAATTACACTACAGACTTGCCTGGCTCGTTTGAGTGTAAGCAATTTTTTTATATGGCTTAAAGAGAATATTCTTTTAACTGTTACTAACTAGACTTTCTGTTTTTGTGTCAGACAGACAGATGCACAAATAGAGAAGACAGGTCTTCACTGGATTCCATTTACTAAACATTTCTTGATATTTTATTAGTGCCTCTGACGTTCGCTACAGTAATGATGTTTATCATTAACTACAACAGGTAGCGTGCCCAGCGAGGCAGTCTTATATACATACACACACACATACACACACACACACACACACACACACACACACACACACACACACACACACATATATATATATATATATATATATATATATATATATATATATATATATATATATATATATATCTCATTGCGATGGCAAGGAACCAATCGCAATAGCTTGAGATTTATTTTAAAATTGATATAATAGAGGTTTAGTTGCAGCGGAGCCTCGATGGCTCGGTTGGTAGAAGCAGCAACCTCAGACTTCATAGAAGTCTATGGCGAGGGTTCAATCCCCGCAGCCGACCGGTCAGAGAGGTGGACACTTTGCTATCCGTGTAGACACCCCGGGATTACGTATGTAATCAACGGATAGGTTTGCTGAAAGCAAATGGGTGTTACAGACTAATACACACATAAACAAAGCCACTCCAACACCTTCTAAAACATAACAGACACCTCACATGTCTCGAACTGTCAACCTACTCGCCCAGTTCTCCTCGCTGCTGGGAGAAAGGGAGCTGGGGATTTGGTAACATGTACACATTCGCTACCGGGGTCTAAGCGATGTCAGGCAGGGCAGCCGATCGAGGCTACGGCCTACCAAACCGCCAAATCCAAGTCCTTCAAAAGAAGGCATCGTGCTTACCCCATATAATAATGGGAAAACCTAAATGCACGTTAAAAACGAAAAAAAAAGAGGTTTAGTTGCAGCATAATGATTGACAATATATTAATAATGTAGGAGTGTGGATTTTATTTCGAAATTTATACTTTGTGAGATATTTGCAGGATCCATTCCATAAACTTTACGTGAACACGACGGACAGAAGCTCTTACATGCAATCAATTACGTTAATCTATTTATAGTTTTTAACGACCTTTTCCTATAGGCGCATAGGCTTAGTTCCACTAAAGACAATTTTGAGTTTAAAAAACCGTCATCATATATTTAAATTTTTTGTTTGTTTTGGGGGCGGGGGCCGTCAAATGTGTCCATAACTACAGCACGAATCATGAAGCATGTCTCATAAAGTTAACAGAATGACGGAATGACGTTGCGGAATATGTTTCTAAGTTTTTGGGCCTTATGCCAAGACAGTTCTTACTCTCTGTGGAGGCCAATTTATCGTGTGTCATTTTCATTGGTCTCCTGTGCGGATTTGCCACCCGAGGAGAGAGACACCAAAAATAGCCCATGTTGTTACACAGGACGATTCATGTGCTATTGATAACAATCAGTTCCTCCCTTCAGTGGGTGGACATCCAACCTTTGATCTACATCGACCTAAACTCTGACGCCTTTCAGAAAGTCATCTGTCAACGCAATGCGAAACGGGAATCCTTCTGCGTGCAATATTTTTAGTTACTGTCAAGACGACGCAAGTGATTGCCAGTGCTGCGTCATTGTTTGGGTGCGTTCCATCTGGTCTGGGGAAATATCACTGGAACTAGGAAACGTGCAGCTATTATAGCTAGCCCCTTTCTACTCTGCGCGCTTATGACTTGACGGAGAGACATACCGTCATCCCTTTAGGAGTGAAATAAAGATGTCACCTGAAACGTTTCAAATAATGTTTGTAATCAAAATAAGAGGCTTTGGCCAGTAGATTTTGCGATTCGTTTGTTATCTTGATGTGTTTGATATTTATGAGAGAGAATGTTAAATCATTAGGATGTTTGGTTTACTGTGCTCTGTATTTGTGTCATTGCCTTATACAAAAGCGAAATGGGACTGCACATCAAATTCCGTCTAATCTCAGTCATGATTCACGTTATTGCCGAATAAGAAGAGGTACGGAAAAAGGTAGACAGGTAAATAAATAGACAGATAAATAGATAGGTAGGGAGATAGGTAGATAGATATAGAAAAGTTATATCTATCAGCTATTTTCTGAACTTCTGCATTTTTCTTAATCTTCGCATCTTAGCTTTTCCAGGATATCATGTCGTCTTGCCGACACGTCTGGAAAACTTTTTGGAAACCAAATGTTATCGTTGGGAAGGAACCAATATCTTCCGGTGAAAAGAATCCGATTCTCGTTTTTGAATGATTCTTAGCTTTAAAATGGCGTCTTCATTTTGGAAGCTTGCCGCCGAGGAAGGTGACTTTAAAATAGTGCTATATCAGTTATGGTCATTAAAAGTCAATTTATTCTTCGTGTCGTGTTAAACGGAACAGAGCTGGAAAATGGTGACATTTTCAGGAATTCTCTGACTATTGTAAAGGGCAGTCTGATTTCACCAATACCATAAGCAATGCTCATGAGATAATAACGCGTTGCAGATGTTTGGGTAGAGATCAAGTGGTAAATAATCTACTATCTACCATTTAAATGACAATGATCTCAGATATTCGTGCCTGTCGCCCTCTAAATTATTGCGAGTCCTTTTAGCCAAGAATTAACCCCAAATCCTATTTTTTTTAGTTTTCCCTTGCCATTTGCCCATTTGTGGTATGTCTCGTTATTATGAAATATAACAGCCGATGATAAAGCATTTGAAAAGAGCATAATTAGAACACTATCTAGCCACAGATACGAGAACTTTGACAAAGATCCCATTCTCCTCCCTCATCTGTCAACTTTTCGAAAAGAAGTCATTTTGAAACTCAAAATCCTTCAAAACGAGACTCGAATTCTTATTGCTGGAGGATAATGGTTCCTTCTCCAACATAAACATTTGGTGTCCAGAAAGTTTTGCAGATACGCCAGCGAGACAGGCATGCTATGCGGGAACAGCTAATAAGCGAAGTCTAGGAAAATGGAGAAGTTGAGAAAATACTAAAAAGAAAATATGATAAAAGAGGAAAGATTCAGTGAGCAGAGACTGTGTATGCCACAGTAGGGCCCTGCACATCTGTTGGAGAGATAGAGACTAATCATCTATCTATATATTTTTACAGGGCATTAACGTGAATCGTGAATAACATACTCTGATATTAAAGCAAAAAAGTAAATACATCAGTAAAATTAACCGAACAGAACAAAAACAAAACTAAATCATTAAACTAAAGGCAACATTTTCCATCATGGTCAAATCAGAATTTTTAAGGTGTCTGAATTTTTCTCACGTAAACTATTACTAAGATTCTCTCTCTCTCTCTCTCTCTCTCTCTCTCTCTCTCTCTCTCTCTCTCTCTCTCTCTCTCTCTCTCTCTCTCTCTCTCTGATAATGTAACAATTTCAGTAAGTCGCTGGTAAATTCAGACAGACTCCAAGAAAAGTAGTTTATTGGATTGAGGCAGTGAACTAATGCTTCAAGTTAAATTATTGTTGGGGTTGAAAAAAAAATTCCAAATGACTTCATTAACTTTCCGTCCAAGATGATTTCCTCGGCAGCCGTTTGAAGGTTCGGTTAAGATGATACTGTTGAAAGAGAGAGGGTTTTCCCGTGCAGGAAGTGAAGGAGAATCTCGTTTCTTCACGAATTTCTTCACCACCATCTTTATCAATCTGAGGTCTTTCTATAGAATTGAATTAAATATAGAATTTAGGCCAAAGGCCAAGCGCTGGGACCTATGAGGTCATTCAGCGCTGAAAGGGAAATTGAGAGTAAGAAGGCTTGAAAGGTGTAACAGGAAGAAAACCTCGCAGTTGCATTGTGAGACGAGTGATAGAGGAGGGTAGAAAGTCAGATGAAAGGAAGAATATGAACGGGGATTACAGTAAAAGGAATGAAAGGGGGACGAAGGGACGCTGCGAAGAACCTTAAGTAATGCATACAGTGCACAGCATGAGGTGCACTGATGGCACTGCCCTCCTACGGGGTTCCATTCCGTTTATGAAAAGAAGCTCTTCTCGAAAAAGTTAATGAAAACAGAATTTAATATCCTATATTATGCATATGGGAAGAGGTCTACCTTTCGGGTGATTCTTATTTAAACACTTGTACAGTCAACCGATTTCTTTTTATCACTTTGCTCTGAATGCCCTTTCGTGTCCTCAGCACACGTAGAATTCCTCGGGAATTCCATCTTGACCTTTCAGAGATTACCCTCAAGGACCGGCGTCCATGTACTTCATAGGTCTCCTTCCATTCCTGTCCAGATTTCTTCGCTGGCTCTCTTGTCTAGTATTGTGTGATGACGCCATTAAGCCATAAAGTAACCCGCTGGGCATTTCTCCTTCTAATCCTAAACGTCTCACCAAACGATTCCTTGTCGGTTTTGTTAAGAAATAAAAAGAAGTTAATCACCCGTAGAATACGAGTAAGCATAACTTTCTGCACCAAAAACATCATTTTCAAGTTCTCAAATAAAAGTGAATTAAAGACGACAAATCAAAGACCAAATAGCAGTTATTATTTAGCACTGATGAAAATAAGAAGAAACATATTATTGTAACTTGAATAAAGGTTTTTGAATTTTGCTGCCATTCGTTTGTTGGTTTTTGTTATTGTGGTGAAGATTAAACTCCTTGCACCTCGTCATGGTCAGTTTACATTTATTACAAGAAAACCTGGTGGTCACCAACCACAAAACCTATAATATAAAAAAACATACCTTTTCTGCAATATTTGGGAAGATTATCAACTTCTAAAAGAAAAATTCTAACATAAAAATAGATATGAAACTAGTAATATATGATAATGTTTTTATTTTTTTACTTTTACTAAGATTTATATTACCCATTTTTGGTGTAAGTTGAATAAATGATGAAGTACAACTCCTAATTATTCTTCTGGAAATAAGAGTTTTATTATTTCTTTTCCTCTAAATAAAATGATAAGAATTACATGTATTTCTTATCTCGTCCAGTCACTACAAGTTCCTTGTAGATGTAAAGACTACATAAGGCATCATATATATTTTGTTTTCCTAAAAAAGAAAACAAAATCGTCTAATTCTCTTAGTGACAGAGTCTCTACTGTTTGTCTTCTGTCAGGAAAAGCGTTTTGTTCAGTGTCAGGTGATGTCAGCCGTGGCGAACAAAGCAAAATACAAGCTTCATTTCGTGCTGAGGTCAGGAGTCTGTAACAGCTCAGGTTTATAGCTGTGTTGACATTGCAACATATGCGAGGAACAGGTTAGTTAGGACGCATGACAGGGCTCAAATAGGCTGAATGCATTGTTCCTCCCTGTGTGAAGGAGCAGCGCTGTGATGCTGTGATCTGCTGGTTTTCGGTATTCTTACGAAGCTTCAGTGATGTTGAGTCAGGTGGAATGAATACCATAAAATGAAATTTTTCAACGAAATTCATCATGATAGGTTCTGAATAGGGGACGAATTTTCTCGATATTTTGGATGAGGACGGATGGTTTGAATATTCGTAAAATGTATTCATAAAAGCACCACCAGAAATGTTTGTCGAAATCTGATGACGCTAAATCTCCTTTTCTTTATGGAATTGTAATTTTTATATGTGCCTGTCTAAGCGTTCATGACAATATGCACAAGGATAACATCATCTGACGTGTTTCCTTTGGCAAATAATTGTCATCGTTCCAATAGCGCCCGCGGGGCGGGGGCGTCTTTTGAAACACGCCCCCTCCCCACCTCAAGTCGAGGTGAAAAAAATGTTTCGACTCTGCCACAGAAATTTCAAGTACCTTAAATATTGAAGTTAAAATGGCCAGAATAGGTATCATTCATCGATACAGATCTAACCCCCCATATATTTAGTAATGCAGAGGAATATTACAAGAGAGTAGTATTTTACCATTTTTGGATTTCGTCATCGCTCAGTTTCATGATAGATTTGCTAATTATCAATGTTGCTAGGTCCTTGTGCTCGTTGATGCCAAGTTATTTCAGTCGCACCACACTCCTGAACTTGGTTCCTGTACTGAATATGTATAAAATTTATATACTTGACCATATAACCGATGCTGAAGAATATGAAGTTGAACACAAACTTTGGAGAGGAAGGTGGGATACAATTGAATAGGACTCTCCCATTGTCAGTGTGCGAGACTCGAGAAAGAAGTTCTGAAAATTATCCAGTAACTGGAAGGCTGTTACAAATATATGCATCTTTGCCTGTTTCTTCTGCATCTGCCGAGAGCAGTTTTTACTCTCAGTCTCGTAAAGAAGTTATAGAAGATCAACAATTGGAAAAGACTGACTGAATGGTCTTACCAAATTATAATTGGCCTGGTTTACCAAATTATATATTCACCGTGCCTTATCAGAAAATCATCAGGAAATTTCTTCTGTTACCGATATATTTTCTAGATAGGTCAAGAGGCGACTTGACTTTATGTTGTAGTGAAATAGTTTGTCTTTCACGATAATCTAAGATTAATCAAAGGCACTACAGGATTTATAAAATTTCGAAAGAAAGATATAATTCATATACCATTTTGATTTTGGAATCATTCACTAATAATTTTGTATTTTTTTATTGCAAAATTAATGTTGGTTCATTTGTAATAATATCTCAAAATAAAACAGTATTTAATCTTACTTTGGTGTACAACTCTCCTAGGTGGGGCTGGGTCTTCATCAGTTTGGGGGGACAGAGACTGGGTGATATGGAAAATCCCCCTCCCCATCAATATTTCTGAGGCTCTACTGCATCGTTCCTGTTTCACCTTTTTTTTTTTAATTGCTGTCACAATCAGGTATATAATTCCAAGTGGCCTGAGGTATGTGAAATTTTATATACTCCATTTTGACAATTATTGTAGTATTTTTGAAATGAAGATCGAGCTTTTTCCTCGCATGTTTTCTTGGGATGTAGTTCACAAATGTTTCCCCAATTTACGTCACCAGATTCACTGGGATTTACAATGTTTTGAATCCTAAGTGCCATTCATTCTCTCTCTCTAATCTCTCTCTCTCTCTCTCTCTCTCTCTCTCTCTCTCTCTCTCTAAGAACAAGAAAGGGACCATTTGTAAGAAGGGATGGGTTTATTTTTACAAGCTATTCTTTATTATTAAATGAGAGAAATGATTATTAATCCTCTCCAATAATTATCGACTAATGATCAATAAGATACACACACACACACACACACACACACACACACACACACACACACACACACACACACATATATATATATATATATATATATATATATATATATATATATATATATATATATATATATATATATATATCGGGCCTCGATGGCTCAGTCAGTTACAGCAGCAGCTTCGGACTTCGACAAGAAGGTCTGTGGCGTGGGTTCAAAACTCGCAGCCGGCTGATCAGAGAGGCAGACAGGCTATGGTGTAGACATCCCGGGATTATATATGTAATCAACGGATAGGTTTGCTTGAAAAGCAAATGGATGTTACAGACTAAAAACACACACAAAACAAAGCCACTACAACACCTTCTAAAAAAAAAAAAAAACATAACAAACATCTCACACGTCTCGAACTCTCGCCATACCTTTGCGCAATAACTACTCGCTGCTGGGAAGAAAGGGCGTTGGGTCGGGTATGATACATGAAAGATAAATAAGCGATGTCAGGCAGGGCAGATGAGACCACAGGTCCAGGCATTGAAAGCCAAATCAAAAGTCCTTCAAAAGAAGGCATCGTGCTTACCCCATACAAAAATGGGAAAAAAGCACGTTATATATATATATATATATATATATATATATATATATATATACATGATTATATAAATCATGAAGGTCGTTTGAAGGTACTGTGTAGGATCGAGGCCCGGCGGCAATGACCCATTTATCACTTAAAAATTCCCCTTCGGTGATAATTATCGGCGATATTCCCGGATAGCATGAATTGGATATTAAACGACATTTGTATTCATGATTATATATATATCACAGTGATAAAAATTTATATATATATATATATATATATATATATATATATATATATATATATATATATATATATATATATATATATATATATATAATATTGTAGACAGGAATACGCTGGAGATCCACACTTTCTTTATTCTGTCATACATTTCGTGATTCATAATCTCATCATCAGGAAATTCTATGGAAAATGGAATAAATTAACAAAAGGGACTGAACTGAATGGTGAAACTGAATAAAAAAAAATATAAAAACTCATTTCAAAACTACACAGACTAGAGCACACTTGCATACACACAAAGAATAAAATCATGTTACGTGTGAACACTGCCATAAGGTTATACAAGAGCACATTAAAAAGAACAGAGAATCATTAAACACTGAATAAATTACGTCAACAAAATTGTTTTAAAAATCCAATACGTTGGGAAATAAACTAAGAGAGTAAAACACTCAAAGAACGCAAAAGAAAAAAAAAAAATCACAAGGCCCTAACCTTACAATGGAAATGACAGCACCATACCAACAGACAAAAAATAGTAGTGACCATGACAGGAACAATGGAACAGAAGCAGTTTGAGAGTTTAACGAGGAACGCGTAGTTTTATATTTAGAGATTCGCGTTTCAAGTTTTGTTGGTCTTGTGATTGGCCAATGACTTAAAATCTTTGCGACAAAGACCATTGAATGTTAAGCAGTTCTCCAGTAGATTAAGTGGAAGATATTTTTACATCATTGAAGCTTGTGTTTTTCTTATTATGGAATAGTTTGATTTTTCTTTCATACAAGAAAACATTCACATGAACCCTGATTTTATGAAGACGTGATATTTGTATTTCATTAAACTATGCAAAGAATATAAAATGAAAATGCATATTTCGATGTAAATATATCAGCCAAGATTTTCTAGGCATCAGGTGATGGAACAGGGAATTTCATACCCATTTCATGACCAGGAACGGTAGAAAAAAAATTAAAAATAAAAGAAATGTTGGTTTATCACCAACAGGATAAAGTTAATTGAAGGTGAAATTATGTATAGAATAAAAGTAGAGTGAATAAAAGAATAACATCAATTCAGCTTAAACAGGAATTATCATCCTAAAAATAGGATGATAATTCTAATAATTATATACGGAATTGAATTGAGTGAGTAAAAGCAAAGATGCTCCCAGGATCCCCGTCGAACATATTAATAAATTTAGTAAATCACCAGTCAGAGAAAAAAATATAGCCCCCCCAAAAAAAAAAAATCTTTAAAAATTTAGTCCCTGATAACGTAGTGTTGCTTCGATCGGAATGTGTTCCTCTCTGGGAAGGACTTCTCATCCTAGTTCGTTGTTGTGACTGGAACAATAAGTAAACTAAAAGATCACTGACAAATGACCTCGATAGTTTGGGATAAAAAGTCAGTGGATGGCGATCCAGCAAAAGTCGGATTTGGAAGGACTTTTTAGCAAGTTAGTAATGAAGTGCCTTGGTAGCCTTCAGCTATATAAATATATATATATATATATATATATATATATATATATATATATATATATATATATATATATATATATATATATATATATATATATATATATATATATATATATATATATATATATATATATATATATATATATATATATATATATATATATAAATGTCAAAATATGCTATATATATATATATATATATATATATATATATATATATATATATATATATATATATATATATATATATATATATATATATATATATATATATATATATATATATATATATATATATATATAGAGGATAAATCAATAATATCTGCACTTTTATTATAATTGTTTGTGAATAGGCTGTATGGTTTTGTGTGCTAAACGGGTTGTAGATTCCCCAATTATGTGGTTGGTTTCAGCATTACCACTTCAGGCTGAGAGAAATAAGAGATGGACGCACCACTCTCCATTTGCACCAAAGAAGAACAACGCTCTGTGATCCGTTTTTGTGGTCTGAAGGTGTACCAGGAGCTGCTGCCACAGAAGACTTTCAGTACAATGGGGAATGTTTTGCCAAACGTAGTGTTTCTCTGGATTGAGCAGTTCAAAAGCAGTCGGACAACGTGGAGGATGAGAAACACGATGGACGCCCAGCCACAGCCACTCTCAGTCACTCTAAACACTCGTCTCTCTCTCTCTGGCCCTCTATTGTACCGAAAGTCTCTATGGATTTCAGCTCCTTACTGTTAAGACCACAAAACAGATTACAGAGTTGCCCAATCATTTTTACATTTTATTCCATCCTCTTCTCATCCCCCATCGGGGCTGGAATTGACTAAGGGCATCTGGAGTGTGAATATTCATCTCAGCAACCTGAAAACTATGGATTAGACACTAATATCTGTCATTATTTACATTTCATTTTTACCCCTTCTCACCATCATTCCTGTCAGGGCTGATACTTGGACTTATAAGGGCATGGGGAGGGTGACTATTCATCTCAGTGACCTATAAAACTATGGATTAATACATATATATATTTGTTTTTATATTATTTTTTACACAGCATGTCACCCTGACAACCCCACCATCTTTTACAACCAGTGATGTCTTACCCGTAACAACAGTAGTTTCTTTTGCAGATAGCACAAATTAAAAACACATGAATATAACTTTGAAATGAAGTATGATACAAAACCATTAAAACAAAACAATTCATTTAGTTGAACAATCACACCACCTCTATACAGCTGAACCTGGCCCCGGTTTTCTTTGATTGCTTCTCCCTCCTTTCCGAATCATTCAGCCTTCAGCTTTATTTTATTTACATGTCCTTTGGTGCCATCTTTAGTACCAGTGATGTCTTACCTGCACAGTATTCTTTTGCAGATAGTAAGTCATATGTATACCAAGTTTGGTTGAAATTGTTCATTGCGTTTTCTGAGTTGTGCTGAAACATACACACACACGCACACACACACACATACATCCATATATATATATATATATATATATATATATATATATATATATATATATATATATATATATATATATATATATATATATATATATATATATTTATTTATTTATTTATTTATTTATTTATTTATTTATTTATATAGTGAACCCAAAGTAGGAGGAGAGTAGGTGGAATAGGGTTTGTGTTAGGGTTATACTATAACGATGCTGTTTATTATAACTGTGGTGTTCTTGTTATATTATTGAATTTTATAACTAAATTTATTTAGATTTGATATTTTTCTCCTCAGATAACCCATAATGGCAAATAATTTAATATAACTGTACATATAATCTCAAAATAAATGTTATAAAATACTGTCCACCTGCCTTTGGTGAAGTTTTTAATTGACAAGAGATACAAATATTAGTGATATTTTTTATTAGATATCTTAATTAATAAGTATAATTAATAGTGTTTGCTCTCAACGTCACTGATGTCATAATAAACATATACAACATGCCAGTGGCTAATTATTTTGCAAGAGAGAGAGAGAGAGAGAGAGAGAGAGAGAGAGAGAGAGAGAGAGAGAGAGAGAGAGAGAGAGAGAGAGAGAGAGAGAGAGAGAGAGAGAGCCAGCCTTCCATGCGTAAGTAATTAATTTCATTTATAGGCAAGAGAGTAAAATCATAGTTTTGATCAGCTTTGAGCCTTCAGATCTAAATAGAGAGAACTAATTACAAGGGAATTAAGTAGCGTGTCACAGCATATTACTAAAGGCTGAAGTTCCTTTTATTTCCGTTCAATGAACTGCTCTCTGGACATTTCATTTATTTTTCCTTTATCCAAAAAATATCTTAAATGAAACTCTTCACTTTTATCATATATATCTATTCATAGAATGTAGATGAGAAGTCGATATGAATGTCAGTATGAAAATTAATCCAACGATTAGATAAATCGCAGCAAAGCAAAGTTACAAAAAATGAATTTATAACGTTTACAAAAACACGAATTTATACTTTTGGCGTTTGTCAAGGAAGATATATATCAGTGTTATTTTGTCAATTATATTTTTTTATGTAAATTTATAAAAGTTATGAAATGTCATTATACTTATAATTCAATCCTATAATATTACCGTGATATTTGACCAATTGCTTCTTCATTTTCAGTATTTCAGTCTTTGAAAATGAACAAAGCCATAATTATACAATGAAGGAAAAATTAGCTTCTTTTAAAATGGTATTGAAACTGGAATGTACATTTAATTTTATATTCTGTAACATTTAGTGCTTGCAACTGCATTTGCTTACTTTTTGTAATCTTGAAATAATGGAATTAACATCACATTTTCCTATAAACGTTTTTGGTCAGTTTTGTAAAGGAACCAGTGTCAGAAGTGAAACACAGAGAGGAGTTTTCCTTAAAAATTACTTTGGTAAAATTAAGAGAGAGAGAGAGAGAGAGAGAGAGAGAGAGAGAGAGAGAGAGAGAGAGAGAGAGAGAAAACCATAAATTTTTTCGTTATTTTCCAACTCAATAATTCCTCGAGTTTTAACATTAAAATTGTCACTTATCGAAATATTGATGAAATCTGAATTAATGTGACGGTTTCGGGAATCGGATGCAATGAACTCTGGAAAAAAAATCAGAAAACTGGTTAGACAATATTATTATTTACTCGAAATACACATTCTAAACCAGTTTTGAAATAGAAAATGAAAGAGAAACATTTTGTAAGACTCTCTCTCTCTCTCTCTCTCTCTCTCTCTCTCTCTCTCTCTCTCTCTCTCTCTCTCAAAGTGTACTCAAATTTTCTGTTCTGCGTCAGGGGCCAAGTTTAAACCAGAATACTTCAACTGAAATAAATGAACGAGCACAGGGATGATAAGTTGTTCCCCAAAAATGCAAGGACCCAGTCGTCCAACGAAACCTTTCCCTGCCCCAAAATAAAGTAACTGAAAGCCAAAATCGCTGGCAGCCTTCAATCCAGGGCATCTAGGTTCATTCCATGACATCTAGATTCATTCCAGGGCATCTAAAGTCATTCCATGGCATCTACATTCATTCCAGGGTATCTAGATTAGTCTTTTGTTTGCGTATTTTGTGGTGGTTGTTTACATACTTTGTTATCGTTCTTATGCAAGACCATAATCTATATTCTACATTATATTTAGGCAATATTCATGGTAGTTTAATATATATATGCAATATATAATGCATAAAATATATTAGTAAAATATGACTATATATATATATATATATATATATATATATATATATATATATATATATATATATATATATATATATATATATATATATATATATATATATTGTATGTATGTATGTATATATAACCATTCTTCTATTATAAAATTTCAGCTAAATGATATATCTTGCTCTTATATATTCAGTTTTCATAGGTAAGCATTAATTACGTGATATAAAGCGTGGTATTTCATTAATATAACAAAGGGTGTAAACATCCCACACAAAATAAGTATACAAAAGATTGTATGTTCCCCTGGGACGAAGGCTGCATGCGATTTTGGCTGCCAGTCAGTTCGTTGCAAGGCAGGCAAATGTTGCACTGGGCAATTCAGTCTTTGTATTTTTCCTGTATTTTTTTTCCTGGTGAAATATTTCCTTTTTTTTGTAACATATTGGTAACTAATAATTTTTGTTGAATTGCACGTTCATAATATAAAAACTCCTGACAGATTATAAAACAGAGTAATTATCATAAAAAATATTCTCTTGATTTTTGTAAACCTAGAATAAGAAGAATCTTATTAATAAGTAGAAAACAAAACCAATAATTGATTACAAGACAATTTCCTAAACTTCCTTCTATTAATTATTTTCCAATTTTGATGTTCCATCGAAAACTGAAAGTCCGTTTCACATGGAGGGAAGACTACATTCTCTTCTTTGTTCTGGATTCTAAGACTTTTGAAATCACGACCACTAATTTCTTGGGTCATATTTTGCAGCTCGAGTTTCGAGGAATCAAAAGTAATGTATGAATTCTAACTCAACATTTCCACCAAGGCAAACTATTTTTTTTTTTTTATGATCATTTGTGTTGATTTGATTTTTTGTTTTTTTTTACATGGATTGAGTTTTTTTTTATGGATTGAAGAGTTTCCTCTGTACTTTGTGCTTTACTGTAGGTTTCTTTTCCTGGTGTACAGTATACTTATCATATTGGCCATCGTCCACACTTGTCTAATTATACGTCACATTCCATATCAAATCCAGACTGTCATAAAACCCAGGAAATAAAGAAGTCTTTCATTTCTTCCTGAGGACTTGATGTTTGTAGTCCTCCAGACATCAATTCAAGGGAACAATGGGAAGTTATCAGATACTAATCGTTTTTCTTCAGACAGAAATTGAATGTCATTGTCTAGACACCCATTGCTGTCATTGTTGTTGTTCCATACCATCAAGTAAAAAGGCTTTTCTTCTGGGATTTCAGCTGCGTCCTCATAGTAGGCTTTAGAACAGCCTACCCTCACATTTCGTAAAGTAAACTCAACTTGTGTATTTTCAAAGTGACTTGCCTCTCCGATATTATATTTCAGAGAGAGAGAGAGAGAGAGAGAGAGAGAGAGAGAGAGAGAGAGAGAGAGAGAGAGAGAGAAGGGAAGGTATGGGAGAGGTATGTATGTGATTATTTAAAGGGATAACAAGGCCGATGGAACAGGGAAATGTGTATAAAGGTAAAAGTCTTATACAAAACAACTATTTAAAACTCACCCTTCATGTACATAACTTTCCTGTATTGAAGGGGAATGACGCTTTTTCATAATACAAGAAAACACTAGGTTTAATGATGCAAAAATTTATTTCCACTTATGCTATGGGAAAATTGCTTAACAAATATTTATTGACCGTTGTGACAATGGACTCTGAAAACCAGTGATATATATATATATATATATATATATATATATATATATATATATATATATATATATAAATATATATATATATATATATATATATATATATATATCAAACAAAATTTGTATGTGTATGTATATAGACTGCACAAGATTCAAAGATCAAATACGTTTTATTTCTGATTTTTAAAATAAAAATATAAAAATCAGATATTACCATAAAGTCAAAACCAGAAAACCTTTCCTTGAATGTTTTTGTTTCGATATTTTATATACTGTTTATAAGTGCAACACATCCTGATTTGACTGGCTCTCTCACTGGAGGAAAGCCTGTAGAAGCAATAACAAAGAAAATATCTGGCTGGAAATAAAAAACATTTCCCGATGAGAAAGAGAGGCAGCTTCACAGGAATTCCTGCATTTCCAGCGGAAAGGAATGGCTTCCTAATTCATTAAGGAGAAGGGAATACGTACGTGGGAACAATAAGAACTTTTTTGAGGTTCATAACTGTGATACAGTAAAGCAAGAAAGTAATATAAATGAGCGGCACATACCAAAGGGATCCCTTTTCTTGTATTTCGTTTCTATTTCTATATTCGTGAAATGAAGTCATCAAACCTCCGCTGACAGGCTTGCTATCAGAGTGTTATTCTATCCCTCTTGCACTCTTTCTTTTTCTCTTGCTGGATCGTTGACTGTGGATTTGTATTCGCCAGAGCTCCTACCTTGAAACTGATACATACATAAACACACACACACACACACACACACACACATATATATATATATATATATATATATATATATATATATATATATATATATATATATATACATATATATATGTATATATATATATATATAAATATATATATATATATATATATATATATATATATATATATATATATATACTTTGATATAATTTTTTTTTTATTTTGTATTTTGTCTCTACCGTTCCTGGTTATGAGATGGGCACGAGATTCCCTGTTCCATCACCTGGTGTCTAGAAAATATTGGCTGATATACAGTATTCGCATGCAAATATGGATTTCATTTTATGGTCCTTGCGGAGTTTAATGCAATTAGAACGAGCGGTGTGGTAGTGTCTGGCTCTCGCCTGATGTCGTGTGACTCATGCTTGAGATTATTATATGAACTTCCCCCTCTGTGGGGGATGCCTCCCGGGAGTGCCGCTCGCTTTCTAGTCTGGGTGGAAGGTCTTCCTTTCCCAGGGCGGTGGATTACTTAAATTGTCGTGGGTAGGACGGCGTATCCAGGCTTCTTGTGTCGCATTTAGGTCAGGTTTTTCGTTCAGGATATGAAGGGCTTCTGGTATCCGTAGCTGTCTCGCGTCGGAGTCGCTGCTGATTATCTTAATGTTGAAAATGGCCTCACGAATGATGGTGATGTGTGCTTTAACATTATTTTTAATAATCACATTATAATCATAGTTCTGTTTAGTCAAGAATAATTCGCACTGCAAGTATTGTTAATTTTTTTAATTATCATGGGATATTTTTCATTTTCATTTTTCTAGAATTATATCTGCTTCTGTGACTTCAGGTTTATGGGCTTGCTTCCAATGATTTTCCAAAACTGTTGACCATTTCAAAATAGAGTATTGCTCTTCAGCTATACAACGGCATTATGCTTAATTTATGGAGCTAAATACTTTATATCTTCACCTTACTGAAACGCTGTAAGTCTATTCAGATTTTGTCAGGATTTTAAAAATTACATTTTGAAAAACTTCAGTAACACATTCAATTCGTAATTGTTAAAAGAGAGAAATCATTAAAAGAACTTGACAATAACTTGTCATGAAACTGAGGGAATCTCTCGACTTGTTGATGTAAAGAGAGTAGATATTGAATTCATGGCAGACATTCAAAATAGCCATCTAAATGTTCCTTCGAGTTCAGTGTCTAAGATATTCTTTAAAATAAGGCTAATATCTCCTGCTTCTGTAAAAGACCCCATTACTGAAAGAAGCTTGACATTATCGCCCTAACAATACTTCACAACTGCCGAAGTGGTTTTTATCCGGGTGGCCGAAGGGCTCTAGAGGCGAAGAGGAGCGGAGGAGGTAAAGGTTTTCTTATAAGCAGGCTTTTCCCCTAAACCACTTGCTATTAATATCCTCCCCTTTGGAGTTTAAATAGCCTACCAAACACAGAAGAAGAGGAGGAATAAAAAGAAAAGAGGGCGATATGATGGCAACAGTTAACGAGGTTTATTTTATATGTGTTGAAAACGCAACCTGAAACCACCCCCTCCCGTCCCTCACGCAGAATTCGACGAATTTGCCGAATTTTCCCCCCTTTCCTGTCAATGGCCCGGTGTGCATTTTTCACGGACAGGTACATTCCATTTCCACTGGGTTAAAGGAGGCAAATCACGACCTCCATTCCAAAATTTTCCCGAAATCCCGAGACCGCCCTCAAGCCCATCATCCTTCCTTCCGGGGAACGAAAGGAATGCAATTAAGGATTCCGAATTCCTCATTTATCCTCTCGGCCACGCTGGGAGTGCTAGTGGGTGGTGTTTCGTTTTTCGTAATGCACTTATGAAGAGCATATTTCTAATTTTCAAGTAAGTTCCTTTTATTTATTTATTTATAATAATAATAATAATAATAAGCTGTTCTAATAATATTTTCCATTTACAGCTGCATTTATTTTTTTATTTTGAAGACTTTCTATTTTCTCTTATTGCGGACTTCTCTTCAGTAATATACTCTTCATATCATTTCATTAATAATTCTTCTTTATATATTCTATACAGGTTATATACAATTATAGCGTTTCGACAGACTCTTCTGTCATTCTATCAGCGGGAGCAGATTATAGGTCCTTCTGAATTTATACGGGCTTCAGCGGGGTCATGGATGGCGAATTCTGATTGGTTTGATCTTCCCGAACTTCAAGCCAAATTTCTGCAGGGCAGCTCGATCTGCAGATCTTCGCAGACCTTTGGAATGTCATTCATTCCAGCGTTCCCATTGGCCTGCCGTTGCGCACGACATCGCTGCTATTGGGCTGCGGATTGATTTTAACAGGTTAGATTTTCTGTCGTAGTCGGGGATTGTCTCGAAGGGCGCTCGCTCATCAGGGGCATCTCCAACGAATATTGAAACGACAACCCTGAAAATGGAGATGCCCCTGATGAGCGAGTGCGCCCTTCGAGACAATCCCCGACTACGACAGATTAAAGAGTAGATAATGACGTCATTCATCCGCAGCCCATTAGCAGCCAAACTACCGATGATGTCAGCCGGCATGACATCAACGCAACGGCAGGCCAATGGAACGCTGGAATGAATGAAATTCCCAGGTTGCGAAGATCTGTCAGGAGAGAAGAAAGCTTCGCCCAGAAATTTTTGAAGCTCGCTGACTGCAACCAATGTTTCGCCATCCATGAACCCCGCTGAAGCCCGTGTATAAATTCAGAAGGACTTATGCAATCTGCCAGTCCTCTAGCCTTTAGCTCCCGCTGGAGAATGACAGAAGAGTCTGTCGAAACGCGTCGCGGCAACAATTTATATAACTAACTGTATAGAATATATAAAGACAGCAGAATCCATGATTTTGACTTTTCTATGAAATGATAACGCACCTCCCACTGAAGAGAAGTCCGCAATAAGGAAAATAGAAAAAGTCTTCTACAAAATAAATGCAGCTGAAGCAGCAATAATATTCAATAGAACCTGTTTAAAAGAGGGTCTGCTGCCAAATTATAATAATAATAATAATAATAATAATATATGAAGGTAATAGACCCTCTTTCAAGCAAGTTTTGTTAAAGAGAATGGCAGCATCGGTGGAATTGATTTTATATATGGCCTTCTCCATTCTTCTTTTTATTTTCTTCTCGCCAGCGCTGATGTTTCCCCATCCAGACTATGAAAATCGGCCAGTTATTAGCAAATATCAGCCCCGAAGAGAAGAAAATAATAAGAGAAGACCATATATAAAGTTAAGTCCACTGATGCTGCCATTCTCTTTAACTAAATATAATAATGATAATAATAATAATAATAAGAAGAAGAAGACCTTCTCTTAAACAAGTCCTGTTAGAAAGAATGGCTGCATCAATCGAGTTGATATTATATTGAGTATCATCTATTTTCTTTATAATCCTTTTCTTTTCTACGCTAACATATGACAATAATTGGCCATTGCTCACGCTTTGGTAAAGAGAACTGCATCAGCAGCGTGACCTGAGCAGCTTTTGTTCTCTATACAAGGGAAGGCAGTGAAATACCGGGAGATCATTCGTAGAATTTAACAGCAGCTTTCCTGCAGATGGATTTCGGCGTCGTCCTTCAGCTTTTGCTTCCCGTTTTTAGTTTTGTGGAAAAGAAAACTATTGAGATGGCCATTATTCTGTCCGTCCGCACTTCTTCTGCCCGCCCTTAGATCTTAAAAACTACTGCGGCTAGAGGGCTGCAAGTTGGTATGTTGATCATCCACCCACCAAACATCAAACATACCAAATTGCAGCACTCTATCCTCAGTAGTTTTTATTTTTATGTAAGGTTAAAGTTAGCCATGATCGTGCGTCTGGCACCGCTATAGTTGCAAACAACACAGGCCACCAACGGGCCGTGGTTGTAGGTTTCATGGGCCGCAGCTGAAAGTTTCATGGGCCGTGGCTGAAAGTTTCATGGGCTGTGACTGAGAGTTTCATGGGCCGTGGCGGAGAGTTTCATACAGCATTATACACTGTACAGAAAACTCGATTGCGCCAAACAAACTTCGGCGTATTTTTTTACTTGTTCCGACCTCCCCGACGGTCACTCTCAACACGGGTCAGACGATTTTGGGGAGGGGGGAGAAGGGTTGTTGTTATTGTTTTTGCTGTTGTTGTCGTTCAACTGGTTCTATACTTGCTCAGGCTCTTGCTCACAGAGCAGCCCGTACGAGTCTCCTCCTCTGCAAGAAAGGAGGTTAAATGAATAACAGGCTGATGACTTTTATAGCAACATGCACTACCACATCAACATACATCGTAAAAAGGTGCACATTTCTAAGCCACTCTACACATCCATCCACACACCAAGGGGAAATTGCTCCCAATAACAAATGTTACTTTTGTGACTTTGTTTATGTGCAGTTAAACTTTATTACTTGGAAGAACTCAGTCGTAGAATCCTTATGGCAAACCCATTACACTCGATGACCTCAATAACAGTGGTGGAAATGACCCAAAGAATATAACGTTTTTCTCTCGTTTTCACTCTCTTTATTATATTGTGTCACCCAAATTCATTAGCTAATGCTGTTCTTGTGTACTCGGCTAAATTTGCACTGTGACGTTGAAATTATACTGATTTCTTTTAATTTTGCTGAAAAGAGTTTAATCCATAATATACTGCAGACTATTTCATTTTTATTCACAGAAGTTAAAACTGTTGTATGGAATTGCGAAGTAAGAATGGCGCCTGCTATGCGATTTTCACCGTTTCATAATGACGCATCATTCGCCCATTCATATGCAAATATAATGAGGTGTTTTTCAATGCACCTTTTGGTATTCAATGGTCAATATTCTTATCGCTTCCGATGAGCCTTTCTTGACCCTTCATCCATTTAGTGTATTACCTATAATGTATAAAGACTACAGCGATATTATGGCTGCTTCAGCTGAAGCGGTTCGAAAAGTATGCAGACAGTGAAGCAAGAAGCATTTTTTTTCAGCTAGCAATTATTACAGAGGATATCTTTCAGTATTTCAAATTCTGTGATGAAAGCCAACAACTAAGTTTGTTTGAATATACGAAATAAGAGATTAAGTATCGATTAATATTTGTGTAAAAAATAAGAAACAAGAATCTGATTGCAGATACATCGGAAAGCGACTCCAAACTTACACCTTACCTTGAAAGAAATATTCAAGGGCTTTGAGAATATCCATCTTTGAATTTTAAGGCCATATAAAGAATATTCTCCTAATAGCTACTCTAAAATTTAATGAAGTGGTCCATTTCTAATCATATTATTTTAGCTTCCATTTCGATATGGTATAACTGTTCCCTTCATGGAATGGATTTTAATTCGACACTGAAATTTCGATAAAAATCTAGTTAAGCTATCTTACGTAAAGTCACAGTAATTGGTAGAAGTTTGCTCGCAATGACAGTTTTATTTTCAAAATCTCTCTCTCTCTCTCTCTCTCTCTCTCTCTCTCTCTCTCTCTCTCTCTCTCTCTCTCTCTCTGTAACAACACGCTAAAAGATTCATTTTCTTTCTTGACCGCAGTAACCAAGGAACGAAATATCTGAAAAGATTATTGGCAAAATATCCTTTTAGTTTCACCCCATTTTAAAGGGTATTGACGCGCTGTCAGAAAGTTTTGGTGGAATGAATTAAACAGGAAAAGGAAAGAAAAGTAAAATGTCTCGTCTTTCAGCAAGAAAAGGCCATGAGTTTTATTGAAGAACGAGAATAACAAACAAACAAATGAGTGCTGTAAGAACCGGTGACGACGTTAAATGTGAAGAAATATCGTAGGGACTTCAGGTTACATATCATAAAAAGGAAAAAGTAGATTACTCAGAGAGACAGGAGGAAGACCTCTGAATAGAATATGCTTTCCCTGTAACACTGACGTTCGAAAACTAACCAACTTTCTTTTGGGAGGAGAAGAGCACAAAGAATAAAGCAAAGGCTGAGACTGTTGTAAACCGACATTGTCAAAACAAAATTCGCTCTTTCTTTTCAAGGTTAGCTTTGTTTTTTTGGAATCATTATAAAAAGTTACCGATTCTTTGAAGGCGAAGATTTACTTGCCGTGATTGTTAGAGGCCACGTTTGCTAGTTCTGCCTTTTCTTCAACACAATGCAAAAATTTGCAAAAATAGCTCAAAATATAAGTCTTCTAAACAGTGAGAAGATCCAATTTTGAAACTGACCTGTGCTGGGGGCAATTTAATCATTATCTTTTGTCAAATTTATCAGAAAGTTAATTCTGGCTCATTTAGCATAAAAATGCCCTCTTGATGGTAGTGATATTGTATCTAACAGAGCTAGCAAGGAGCATGTCCAACTTTATTTGGATGAGTAAGATCATATGGTGGTCTCTTCCTAAGATCTTTCCCCTTGTGGTATATTGAGGTGGCTCTCCATTGCCAGTAGATGTTTCGGGACACTGCTGAAGAGATGGAAGTAAGTGATGGCTCTTCATTACATTTTTTTTTAGGAAGTTCTTGTCACCTTCTTTGCAAGCCTTGACAGTTTCTAGTCAACAAATGTCTCTCGGTGATCCTCTTCACGTGAGCAGATAAGTAGCTATGATTCTATATAAGCAATGTCTACATAATCTTAACAGGCTAAATTAGTCTTCCATAAGAGAATCTTGGACTATAAGTATGCTTCCAAATATCCGGCTGAGTGAATAATCCCAGGATGATAATGCACAAGTTTAAATAGAGCTTTTTTACTGTATTCAAACGCTTAATGGGCTTCGGCTAAGTTCAGCAACGCTCTCTCTCTCTCTCTCTCTCTCTCTCTCTCTCTCTCTCTCTCTCTCTCTCTCTCTCTCTTTTGTTTTTACATCAGTTGTTAATCTGGCTTCGAAAGCTTAAGTGTTCGAGCTTCGTTTTCCCCTAAAGTAAATTTGCTTTTCAACAGAAAGTTCTCCTGTGAAACTTAGCTTTTGTTTCCATGGCAATGTAGTAACAATAGTCTACTAGTATCATTATTCGACATACATTAATTTTATTTTTAATGACAGTAAAAATGAAGTTATAACTTTAATGCTATTTAGAAAGACTATTGTAGAACCTTATTCACATTCCCTTCTAGCAGTTAATTTACGCGACTCTGGTTACTGCAACGAATTATGGCTATAAAAGATAAAGTTTGAAAGGGACTCGCCAATAATAATCAGGTATCATTGAATTATGTTTCTCTGCACTAGATGAAGATGCCATCCTGTGCAGATTCCACCGGTTACGGATAGAATACTGTCTTTTCTCTGCGTTCGAAGTCCATCCGCCCATTTCGCCGAAGACAGAACAACGGATGCGACACTGTAATCTGTAAGGTCTCCTAAAACATGGAAAAAACATGGGTAATTGAAAAACGGAGGGCTTCACCTGTCTAGGTCGACATTGATAATATGATCAGGTGACGAAGGAGGCTGTTGCTTGTTCTGGTCACAAGTCTGGGTGATCTCCTCAGTGGTCTAAAATCGTTCTCATCGATGACTAGAGTGTGTTTGTGTGTGTGTGTATGTGTGTGTGTGTGTGTAAAAATATTGTTGAAGGCAACGCCTCATAGGTTCAGTATAAAATCTTCCACATCGTGCCTTTCATTTCATAAATTCCAACAAAATAATGTAAAAAAGTGGCAATTGTTTTCTCTCCTCCAGTTTCACAAAATGCCACCGAAAAGAAAACCGCTCTCAAGTGGTCTCGTCTTCCAGAGAAATGTAACTCGTTTTACCATCTTTCACCCTCCCAGGTCTGGCCTTCTTTTGGCAGTATTCTTTGTTTCTTATTCTGTATGATGTTTGTTAAATTTACACTAGTTATATTACTTTTTTTATCACTCAAGATTTCGGTTTATCTATTTCTTGGGTGGTGGATGTGGGGTGGGGATGGGGAATGCATTCATGTATATACCGATAACTCTGTTTCAATTCACACTTCCTTTATCACTAATCTAATATAAATCGAGTGTTTAATTTTTTTTTTTTTTTCAAAATATTTCTGAATATCTGTTGATGCCTTCCTCAACACAGACGGATTTTATTATTTATTTTGTTTGTTATTTTTGAGCAGTTGAAGATAAGAAGTTCTAATAATAGTTGTTTCACAAATTACGAAATGACATTATTAATGCTTGGTATTAAGGAAGGCTGGTTGCACTCTAATTCGGACATCGAAGTTCGTTTTTCTTTCCATATTATAAAATGTCGTTATTTATCGTAACACTTTTTTCCATGCTACTTAGAGGAAATTTATGGGAACAGAATATTTTCATAAAGGCCAGAAAACATCCCTTTGTAATGAAAGTATGATCTGTATTACTGTTGTGTACTCGTTTATTAATCTATATTCGTCCAAATAATTTTATCCTCACTATCTTTTATCTCTTGAGCGTTAACTTAATGGCCGGCATTTTCTGCTCCTGTTTTTTTCTATTTTGTAGGTTCCATTGATATCATATCTGATGAATCTTCATCTGAAGGTAAACAGACAAAACTCTCTTCTAAAAAGTTACTCGTGAATGTCACCTTCAGGAAGCTATTAAGGCCTAGTTTTGGCCCTGGCAGGCATCTTTCGAATGAAAACAAACGAAGTTACAGTATCAAAAAGTACTGTCCTGATAGAATTTATCGTATACACACACGCAGAGAACAACACCACAAGATAACAGGAATATTCTCCTTTTTATTTGAAAAGAATTAACAGAGGGCAGTGGTTTCTTTCTTAGGATGGGAAGTACCTGGCATTAATTGAAGATTTCATGCAGATGAATTCTCTGATATTAATTATTTAATTCATCTAGCAAAATTAACTGCCGTCGTATAAAAAATAGTCTTTGATACTTGAAAGGTAAACGGAATTTATTTGTTGGGAAAATCGTGATTTTGCATTCGTGAATAAAGGGAAAAGAATCCAACTGACAATCAACAAGAAAGTCTACAAAAGAAAAGAAATGCCGAAACTCTCTTTCCAGTTTGATGGTCTGGGTTCTTTCTCCAACCTCTTCAGCGCTAACGAAGAGGGAATCGGAGAGGGAGGTTCCTAAATTGTCGATCATCGGCTGTTCCCTTCTTGTCTTCTTGGCATAATTTGTTGGTATCTGTCTGCCTTCTTTTTCTGTTTTTATTTTATATTTTTATTAGTGTATTTTCTTCTTCTACCCTGAAAGTTGTGCCTTGTATTTTTCATTTTAAATTCTCTTTTGCTAAGTTTTAAAAAGTGTAAATGTATTTAAGTGCGACTGCTTTTTTAAGTGCAATTGATTACAATTCATTTTCAGGTTATAATATTATGTTTTGTAGATGTCCTGATGATGTGACCACTGGTCAAGAAACGTCGACTAAGACTAATGATAAATGTATAGACGGAATCTCTGAGTGCTCCTGTAGCCTTCCCTGCCTATATAATATATATATACTAATATATATATATATATATATATATATATATATATATATATATATATATATATATATATATATATATATATATATATAGAATAAAAAAACACAAACACACATGCTGGGCGACAATCTCCTTTGCAGGGGATAAAACGGAAATGCCTTGTAGCGAGTGAAGTTCTGCAGCTGCTGCTTCATGGAAGACAAAGGGACGACCGGCACGTTACTCCTTGAACAATACAGTCTCTCTCAGCTTTCAGCTGCAGTGGAAGAGTGAATTGCCGTATTATGATTTTGTTCTGTTCCCTGAGAAGAATGGGAGTGTTGACTCTAAGACTGAGTTAGAAGTGGAGAGGTAGATAGGTAATGGCAACTGCGAAATTGTGATTAAAGAAGACATACCTGAGGGAATTTTGAAAGGCTTCTGGGATTTTTCTCATTAATAAATTTCTGAAAGGGATTGCGAGGAGCTTCAGTAGATCAAGAATATGCATTATGCTTCTTCGTTTAGTGTTTGAGCTACCGACAGGTCAAATTCATCTGGGTTATGCATTTTGTTGTTCACTGATCGCGACGTCAAACGGCTAATGATTGTTACAGTCGCAATACCAACTTTCAATTTTGGTTACGATTAAAACTACAAGGCATTTTGAGAGAGCGCTCATTCGCCACAGAACGAAGAATGCAGTTACTTGAAATGAAACTACTTTTCTGAGGTCCATTATACAATAAGATGAAGATTTCTTTATGGATAATTTCGAAAATATCTTAAAACGTTCCAGCCCTCGCGGTTCTAGGATAATAAAACGTGACTTACTCCCGATGTATAGTGAAGTGAATACTATACGAACTTTGTGGCCAAATATTTATGAACGCAAAATATTTCCTGGTATATGCGACAAACGTTCATAATTAGTTACATGTAACAAACTTACCAATAAATTACCATGCTGGAGTTTGGTTGATGTCGAATCTAAAAATAAGAGCCTAGATTCGACAGGCATATATGTAAAGAAGAGTCGATATCAATCTATATATAACTATCTGGTGGCTCAGTGATCATAGTCACAGTAATTTCGTTGATTACCAACTAGGCGGAAGCTCCGACCTCATTAGTGACGAAGCACCTGTCATTTATAATTCCCTTCGGGTGCGAGTTATTCCCGATGTATACTGAACTGGATATTAAAAACGAAATTTCGGTCTTAATATTTGTGAATATATATATATATATATATATATATATATATATATATATATATATATATATATATATATATATATATATATATATATATATACAACAGGTCTAAATTGTTAATATTTTATTTTACATATTGCTGAACCATTTAATTATTGCCTTGTTTAGTTAACTGTGTAACTACCATATGAATACGGAATCACTTGTTATATTCTGCGTGGTTTGTCTCCTTCGGATCTTTTCCTGGCTTTAAGTTAGTCTCACTCTGGTCTCTTGCTGGGAGGAGGGTCAGAAGGAGCTGCCTAAATTTTTGAGTATTTTCCGTATATTTTTCATAATATTTTGAATGAGGTTTATTTTCTTTATTTATGGATGTGATTTATAGCATTGTTCTGCTAAAGGAGGAATGTTTATTTTTACTTACCTTTTGTGTTAATACAATAATTATTTCGTTAATCACTTTTAATTTATCCTTTCTTAGTATTGTTACAAGCTTACAAAACCCATCCGTGTCTTATTCTTAAATGTTCAGTGAGAAACCTAATTAAGTATGAAACATAATTTGGGGGCCTGTCCAGGATGCCATTCTTCCTTTTAATGAGCAGTTTGGCAGTGTTGTTTGTTCTCATTCAGAATATTGTACATTGTGAGCCATCTGAATACCTGTTATTTTCGATATTGTATTTTATGAAGTGTTGCGCGCCTGCTTTTGACATATAGTGTGGTTTATATTATAGTGCAGTGCCTGTTGACTCGTTTATTCCCAGTATTGTTCGCTTGTTTCTCCTATCCCCACCGAGACTCGCCCTTGAGCAAAACTCGTAAGCTCTTTAACCTGTTATAAACTTCAATTATCACAGCTGAGAATTCGTGTAGTTATTCCTATTGACTCAAAGCCTGTTTTTATTGTATTGCATGTGGGGTACAGTATAAACCTTTTTCTCTTTGCCTGACACAACGAAGTGTAAGCTGTCAATTTTAGTCACTTAGAGTAATAACTGTTGTTTGGACCAGGCAAGGTTATTCCTTCTCCACTCATTTGACTAGAATCAGGAGATTTCCCGACTCACAATAGCCTTTTAAAACCATTTATTTTTTTTTTTTTTTTCATATGAAAAATATTGTGAACTTTATGAAGTGAACAAAGTGCTTATAGATATAATTGTGAGTTACCTTGTGTTCATTTGTGAAACAGGAATTCAGATAGTTTACATAAGGAAGTTTTCATTGTTTCAATTTCACAATGGCTAGTTTTGATGTGGATAAATTTGTTGGTAATCCTTCTGTTGAACTCTCCACAATTCAATATGCAAAGATGAAGGATTTTTTGGAGTTAGGTTTACGTTTGCAACTACCAGTTAGAAATAACATGAAAAAGTCTAAAAAAGGTAAATTTAATTCTTGAACATTACTTAAAGGCTAAAGAGGTAGGAGTTGAAGCTAGACTCTGGATAGTTGAAGACAAGGACACTTTGACTAACGAACAAAGACTTGAGTTTGAGGAAGTGCGGTAGAGCGCAAGAAGGAAGAAAAACTTAGAAAGAATAAAACTAGAGTTTGAAATTGAATCTTAGAAAGACAAATTGGAAGCAGAAAGATTGAAAGAGAGCAGATTAGATTAGAAGAAGAAGAGAGAAATCAGACTTGTATTTCAGGCTGAATTAGCTGTAAAAGTAGAAAGGAGACTATTGAATTGCAATTGAAAGCAGAAAGGGAAAAATCTGAACTTTCTGGCTCAGTAAATGGCAAGAAATTGATTTGCTAGAATCTCTAAAGAAGTTTGACTTATCCAAGAATATGAAATTAGTACCAGACTTCACTGATTATGACCCTGAAGACTATTTTAAGGCTTTTGAAGAAACTGCTTCTCATTTGAATTGGCCGAAAAGAACAATGGATTTGGCTACTTAGACCTAAACTTTCCGGTAAATTCAGGCTCAAGTTTGTCGACATATCAAAGAGACAAATGATTATGAAGTTATAAAAAGGCTGTCATAGATGCTTTTCAATTTCTGTGGAAGGTTATCGGCAAGTATTTTCAGTCTGCTGCTAATAAAGTTAAAACTAGTACTCAGACATACCTAGAGTTTGCTTCAGAAAAATTAAGAGATTTTAGGAAGTGGTTAAAAGCTTCAGCTATAACTACCTTTGAACAGTTAGAAAATCTAATAGTGTTTGAGGAATTTGTTAGAAAACTTCCTTCACATATAATGTTGTACCTTTGTGACAGACAAGAAAATGACTTGTTAAAGGCCCTGACTTTAGCAGACACCTACTCCTTGTACATAAAACTAGCAAGAGATTAGATCATATTGTAAAACAAGTTCCAGGTAATACTCTGGGTGTTAGCACTGAGGAATCTAGGGAGTCACTGCTTTGCAAATATTGAAAGAAACCAGGTCATTCTATTAAAAACTGTAAAGCACCAAATTGTAAGGTTTCACCTGAGTTAAATAGGAATTTTGAGGATAGGAGTTTTAAAGTAATCCACTGCATAAGGATAAACCGTCTTTGCATGTGGTAACACATGAAGCTGTGGATTTGTTTGAAGGTTTCAAAATAGATGGTATTGGATCTTTAACATCTGATGGTGCTGAGCATAAGATAAAGATGTTACGTGACACAGGGGGCATCACAAAGATTTTGATTTTAAGGCAAGCAATTCCAGATATCAATAAGGCTTTGAATGGTGACTTTGTACTCTTGAGGATTTAACTCAAACTTCTCGTGCCCCCTTGCAGACATTTTTATTGATTGTCCTTTGAAAATCTTCTTTTAGAGTGTTGTAGGTATGGTAGATAACGATTTTCCTGTGGAAGGAGTATCCTTCTTGTTGGGCAATGATCTCGCTAATATAATTTAGTTGTTCCAAATTTGGTGGTAACTGATCATCCTAGTGAAGGGAAATGATTTTGGTAATGGCTTTTGGTCTTACCAATGCTCATGGTCCACGTTTCAGAGGCGCTATTAATGATAATCATTAGAGATCTTGATGGTGTCTTTTGTTATTTGGATGACATCCTCGTAATCAGTGAAACTTTTGAGAAACATATCCGCCAGACTAGAATTGTTATTCCAAAGACTTGAAGAAGCTAATTTAACAATTAACCTAAGAAGACTGAATTTTGCCATGCTACTATTTCCTACCTAGGCCATATTGTAGGTAGTGGGCATGTTCGTTTTAAGACTGCTAACATTGATGCTGTATCTCTGAGTATCCTGCCCCCACTTCTAAAAAAATCAGAACGGCGTTTTTTGGTTATGACTTCATTCTATAGGAAGTTTTGCAAAGAACTTTGCATCTGTAGCATCACCCTTTAATAATCTAACTAGCTCTGTACAGTCAAGTTCATATGGACTCAAGAATGTCAAGAAGCATTTAATCAACTCAAATTATTACTCTGTAGCAACCCTGTCTTATGTACGGCCTGATTTTTAATAAACCTTTTTGTCTCCAAGAGATGCGTGTGATACAGGGGCTGGTGGAGAAATTGCTGCAAAAATTGGAGATGGATTTTTCTGCATCCAGTGTTTACACGTCTACTAATTTTCCTGTCCCATCAAATGTCTTATAGCACTATTGAAAGGAGGCACTGATCAAGTTTAGTGCAAACATTGCAGAAGTTTGGTGCTATCTCCAGTTGTTGCTTCTGAGATGTCAGGGTAACCTAACTGATCACAATCGTTGACTTTCCTGGAGAAGATTAAATAATTCACACAACCAGGACTACTCCATTGGGCTCTGAATTGAAGAATGCAGTTCTTGAAATGAAAATTCTTCACCATTAAAGTGATAAAAATTTTTTTCTTTTGTCAGATACCGGAACGAAAGTATCTTGAAATCGCTCTTCCAGCCACTCCGTTGGGCTCGGCCTTTTGAAAATAAGACGCATTTATTGTTAATATTTTACATATTGCTGAACCATTTAATTATTGCCTTGTTTAGCGAAATTTGTAACTAATATGAATACGGAATCAATTGTTATATTCTGCGTGGTTTGTCTCCTTTCTTTTCCTGGCTTAACAAACTTCTCACTCTGGTCTCTTGCTGGGAGGAGGGCTGAAGGAAGCTAAAATTTATTTTTGAGTATTTTCCGTATATTTTTCATAAGATTTTGAATCAAGGTTTATTTTCTTTATTTATGGATGTGATTTATAGCATTGTTCTGCTAAAAGGAGGAATGTTTATTTTTACTTACCTTTTGTGTTAATACAATAACTATTTCGTTAATCACTTTTAATTTATCCTTTCTTAGTATTATTACAACACACACAAACCCATATATGTCTTATTCTTAAATGTTCATGAAAAACCTAATTAGTATGTAAGTATATATATATATATATATATATATATATATATATATATATATATATATAATATATATATGATTGAGATTTATGTAATATTGGCAACAAGAAGAAAAGTGGTTGCACACAATTTATTGCCCTGTTGTAATGTCTCTGACAATATCAGCAGACATGGCAATGAACCATTTTTCAAAGTTTCAGACTTGATTTAGGTCAGATCTTTAGCTCATACTGTCGTAAATAATCGCTTTTTGACGTTAAATTCTGGATTTGTCTCATTTTCCTGGATGTCCCTAAGAAGGGATTCTCCCTTGGGAGTTGTAAACGTAACCTTGATTAACCGTTAAAAGAAAGTGATAAATTCAAGAGAAGGAGAGAAGAGTGAGACAAAAATTTTCCCTGACTCTTCAAGAGATGATACTTGGAGAGAGAAGAGTGGGGAATAAACTCTTAAGTATTTCAAATTTGCTAGCCAAATATTATTGTACCGACCATAGTTTGCCTGCTGGATCTACCAGATATTTTTGTTATGTTAAAAAACGTAAGTCTACTATCATAATACTTGTAAGGTTTCTCTGGCTTCCCGTGTCAACCTCCACATTCACTGGCACCAGGTCCCGGGTGCAAAGCTATGTCATGGTATACCACCTTCCATTTTTATATTCATTCTGAGATGGCGGAGAGAAAGGGCGTGGGAGGGTCCAAGGGAGGGAGGTCTAGTGGGATCTCATATCCTAAAGAATTCCTTCAGGTGATGCAGGTGAGGATGAATTAAAAGTTAGAGAACAATTTGTATCACAAATGTAAATAATGCATTGCATTGTCTCAACTATCATTGCATCTTTGATCTTTCTTTCTTAAATTTCCTTTTATTTAGAATGTGGAATATGTATCTGTTAACGCGGTGTCAATCATTATCGTAAGCTATACATTCAATGAATTTGGAGAAGGTATTACGGTCAGACTGTACTCTCTTGATATATATATGGTAATATATATATATCGTTATATATATCCATGTCATATATATATATATATATATATATTCATTTAAATATGTAAATCTGTATGATAAACAGGAATTAATTTTTATCACATCGTCAGGGTATTATACACAAACATTAAACTCATTTGTCGTATATATATATCGCTCTACCTATAAATAATATATATATATATATATATATATATATATATATATATATATATATATATATATATATATATATATATAGGCATAAATATATATATATAATATATATATATATATATATATATATATATATATATACATATTATAATTGATATGGTTCGTCGTCTGACGGGCTTGAACCGCCGAACACCAGAACTACGACGTTCAGTGATATTTAAGTGTTGGGCGGCTTCGACTAAGAAAGATGACTACAATCAGTCAAAAGCTTCTGCTTTTACATCTGAACGATTCAATTTTTTACCTCATCCTTATATCATCACCTTAAGAGTTTCGTCCCTTCAGTAGCGATTAATGTGTCTAATTTTAATTATAAAAATTAATACACCGGAAAAGAAGCTCCTCTTAACCAAAGATACCTGGACATCCTACATTAACACTGCATGATATCGCAGCCTCAGGCACTATGTGGAGGCTGTAAACACGACAGTGACTCATAAAACTTTAAAATGCAAATAATTTTCCTTTCTTTACATCTTCAAAATCGTTGAACTGGTCCTATTTCGAAGAGTGGACTTTTCATCCCACATCAAGGAAGTTGTCCCAGACACGAGTCTTGTGTTGTGATGTGCTTTTGGAGACAGCTAGGACACACACTTTCTCTTTGTTATGACAACACGGAAGAAAACATCAGCAGACATAGATTTATAGGAACGATTTCAGTTGTATTTCCTACTGATTAAATGCTAGTAGCTTAGCAGGCATGGATTGCATATTATACAACAAGTGAAAATCTAAAATGCTGAACATGACATCAGAAGGAAAACAATCGTCTTACGGATGAAGAATGCTTGCAATGTGGATTATTAAAGTTCTATTTAATTCTCTGTCATATTGATACGAAAGAATTGGAAGAAACATTTTGCTGAAGCACTCCCGATGTGTCTGATATCACAGGCATAACATTAAATGAAGACATCTTACTGTAATGTGAATTGAGTTGACTCACAGACATTATTTTATTCCTTCTTTTGGAAGCTCCTTTTTAGTTTTCTGTAAAGAGAACTATTGTGCCAGCTTTGTCTGTCCGTCCGCACTTTTTCTCTTTTTCTGTCCGCCCTCAGATCTTAAAACCTACTGAGGCTAGAGGGCTGCAAATTGGTAAGTTGATCATCCACCCTCCAATCATCAAACAAACCAAATTGCAGCCCTCTAGCTTGGTCAGTTTTTTTTTATTTTTATTTAAGGTTAAAGTTAGCCATAATCGTGCTTCTGGCAACGATATAGGATAGACCACCACCGGGCCGTGGTTAAAGTTTCATGGGTCGCGGCTCATACAGCATTATACCGAGACCACCGAAAGATAGATCTATTTTCGATGGCCTTGATTATATGCTGTAGCAGCTGCACAGAAAACTCGATTGCGCCGAAGAAACTTCGGCGCATTTTTTCTTGTTATAAAATGGTTATTACCTTGGGGACCATATCAAAGGCGGAGTCTTTCTGTAAGATTTCGGGAGATTTATGGTAGCTTGCAATGAGAAGCTTTTTAATGGACTCAAAGATTCACAAAAGGCTTTCAGGTACAGAAACATTGGCTTTTTATCTGTCATTGAGAACTGTTTTAGATCTATGGAGAGTTGGCATTCATGTCAAATATTTTTTTATCATCTTATAAAAATTTAGGAGACTTTTTATTTCCTATTTGAAGGTGTCTTTACCAACATTATTCTAGTCAAGGTTTTAATGTCTTCTAAATACTAATTTCGAAACTGCCTAGTGTTCTAGGATTCATAATTCGTTATTGTTCGTTGACAACTATCAATGAATTAATAATAATAATTGATACAAGCGTATAATTATTGAACTTCCAGTTATTGTGAAATGAGTAAGAAACAGATACACATTGAGAATAAACATTTTGCAATTACAGACATTATAGAAACGTTTTATTATTTATTCACCCTGATGACTTGTGACCTGTGTTTTAGTCTTCAACGTTCATTTGTTAGTGAGTTCGCTGCCATGTAATTTAGCTTCTTTTATTATCGTTAGTTGGCGTCATTTAGATCTTTTGTGCCTCTTTTTGTGTGAGACACTTGCTCTCCTTAAGGTCTCTTTTGCAGGTATTAACAAGGAAAAGTAGGTCACTCATTTTCTGGTGTTTCAGTAATTTCCCAACGGGGTCATCTCATTTATCGTTAGAAACTCTTTTGGCAATAATATTGCAGCCTGTTTCTGAAAAGCAATTTACATAATTGCATTCTTCTCTGGGAATACAAGAAGGACTATGGAATTATTAAAGTCAAACTGATAATAGTTTAGCACAAGTTAGCTGAAATTAGTTTAATTTTGTACTTGTTTATTTATTTACCGAGCGTCATTTGTTTTTCGTACAGAAAAGATATTTTATTGTAATGTCGAGTAAAATTCTGCTAAAAAATTCTGTTACAAACTTCTGAATTTCAGGGAACTAATTCAGGTGCTTAGAGTAATTTTCTGATATTTACTTAGTGTTTCCATCCTGTAATGAATTTGTTATCCTAGTAAATGTGGTATTTTTCAGGATTATATGGACTGTATACATGCTCTTATATTGGAATAATTCTATCAATACTGACTTCCTTATTTATAAAAATCTAATGGCTATTAAATAGCGTATTTTTATTGAAGGCGATGCCAGTTTATAGTATTAAAGTAAATCAATCAGTCGCTCAAGTCACAATGTTCCCATTTCAAAAGATTTCTTGAGCTTTCGTTGAAAAGGTCACCAAAAGGAAACTGAGTTGGCTTGTCTGTAGAAGGGAAAAGGGCTTCTATCCATCCTCGCCCTCGACTGGAGCTGCATTTCAATGACGGTTTTATCACCAGGCGCAGGCCTCGGTGCTGACAATGGATGTGTCACAAGTGATAGTGTATGCCTTGTTTCAATTAGAGAGAGAGGTAGAGAGTGGGGTAAGACAGAGGTTAAAAAAATATATATTCTCTCAGAGAGAGAGAGAGAGAGAGAGAGAGAGAGAGAGAGAGAGAGAGAGAGAGAGATGGCAGAATTTATTTTTAACTTTTGAGTTAGAGAGAATATAGAATGTACCTAATTATTTTAGAATTTTATAGAGAAGAGATAGCAAGAGAACTTGCAAAGAAACCATTTCCTTTCCTCCGATTTGCAGAATGTGCAGATAAACTGAAGAATAAGTAAATTTGTCATTTTCTTTTATTTCACGATAAATCTCAGAAATATTTCTTACTTTCCAAGATTTCCTTCATTGTACAAACCACGTTTTCGTAGAAAAAATGAAATCCTGTCATAACTTTTTTTAATGATTATGTTCGAATGTATAGAGGCTTCGTGTTTTTGGATATTATATATAATTCTAAAGTTATGGTGGCATTCTAGGATGCGGGGCTTTTAGATTACCCTATTTAACTTAGTAAAGCAGATTCACATCAAAGGTTTGTTAATGGAACCCTTTAAGGCAAGGATCTGCAGACCTGGAAAGAACTCGACTTAGTGTTAGAAAAACCCTGGTGTATGTGAAGTCGACTCTTTTCTCGCACCATTTTCCTCGTAAATAGTCACCGCTGCCTGGCCGAAGAAAGTTGGCCCTAATCTTACCCCCTCCCCTGTTGGCGCTTTCTTACAGAAATGATGTGTCTTATAAAGATAACAGTTCTTTATTGCAGGATTACTATTAGTGAAATGGTCAGCAAAATCATATTCTTAATGCGAATGGTAAGCTGATCTACGTTTTTATAAAACGCTCTTCTCGATATATGTTTTTATACAAGTAATTTGCCAAGCTACTACAGCCAAGGCAAAGAAGGAATAAAATGAACTCGACTGCTGCCAAAATAGCAGTAAAATCTGAAACCATTTCAAATGCCTCAGAAAAAAAAAAAAAATATTCCATTCGCAAATCAAAAATATCATTTTCATGAGGATAAGCCAAAATGAAAGACTTCATCCTGAAGCTGCATGAAAGACTTGTGGATGACGACAGAAATTCGAAATCGTAGGACGCTGGGAAGTCGCTTGCATCAAGAACCTCTGATGAACAAGCCCTTGTCGGATTCCCTTCGTGGCTTGATAGTAAAAAGGTAAAGTGGCCGAGGGCTTAATAGATGAATGAATTTGTTGTCAAATCCTAGAATAATCTGCACTAATGATCAAAACCTTTTGCAATTCCTGACTCATTAACTGATGAAAAATTTGAAATCCTTTTGGCGCTGATCCTCTTTTCATGATTTCTCAGGTGCCCAGATGAGCAAATACTGCGACTTTGCTTCTTCGATGAACTGAAACTCTAAGAAAACTTTTCGTTTTACCTGTAGAAGTTCCATTATGCTTCCTCAAGTTTAGAGTAGTTATTCAAAATTATTTCTCTCCCTTTCTGTTGGCATTTTCCATTATCGGTTTCATATTAGAGAGAGAGAGAGAGAGAGAGATTTAAATAAGGGTTTCTCCTTACTAAAAACAATGATTCTTGTTATCATGATGTACTTCGAGACTTAATTAGTTATTTGATAATTAGATGTGATTTTCAGCTGGATGGGTTT
The DNA here is from genome assembly GCF_040412425.1 of Macrobrachium rosenbergii. NCBI lineage: Eukaryota > Metazoa > Arthropoda > Malacostraca > Decapoda > Palaemonidae > Macrobrachium > Macrobrachium rosenbergii. The sequence goes on from NC_089787.1 coordinate 13,189,452, forward strand.
AGTTCTAATGAACCGTCCTTTATTCATCTCTTTAGGGGATTCTCGAAGGCATGGAATTAGTTTGTCGCTGATCCTTCTTTGATTTCTTACATGTAAAAAACAAAAAAAGAAAAACTGAAAAAAAAAATGCTGTTGTACTTTGCAGTTTAATGAAATAGGAGATGATTACAAAAACGGTTTCTGTATAAAGGTCATATGTTTTGAAGTTTTTTGCCTACTTAGTGAGAGCGAGAGTACATTGAGACAATGTTTTGAACAAATTGCTAGATCATTACCACAAAATATTGATTCTTCTTATATGATATATATATAGACTTATATATAGTTATATATATTAGATATTTATATTTATATATATATATATATATATATATTCATATATATATATATATATATATATATATATATATATATATTTTCTTTTCTAAAAGCAAATTGACAATGTGGATGTTTAAAAAAAAAAAAAATGCTTATACGCTTTTTCTGAATAAAAACTCCGTTATATTCCATCAGTTTGAATCTTAGGTCCTTTTAGTAATTCTACTAATACAGAACAATTGTGTATCATATAAAGTTAATATACACATATATATATATATATATATATATATATATATATATATATATATATATATATATATATATATATATATATATATATATATATATATATATATATTGCTAATAGACGCTCTTCAAAAGATTGAGAAAACGGATAGAATTTATAATGCATGTGCTAGCATTTGCACCTGACAGGTGTTTGTAGGCGGGGTCATACCCTGTCAGGTACAAGTACTTGGTTGTCAACCGGTTGTATGTTCGTATGTACTGTCCTGTTAGCATAATCTTTATGAATTTCTACCACTTTGTACTTTGTATCAGTCCTCTGAAGATTGCATAGCAATGAATGCAACACCGTTCAGGATCTGCAGACGTGTTTCTTTTCTTTCCAGTGGTGTTGATATATAAAATCAAGTATAAGAGTGATTATAATATATATATATATATATATATATATATATATATATATATATATATATATATATATATATATATATATATATATATATATATATATAACATATATATATCTATTTATATATAATATATATATATATATATATAATATATATATATATATAAATTTATATATATATATATATATATATATATATATCAACATCTATACGGCTATGGTTTTACCCTTCAATTATAAATCAATTGACATAACGTAGCATATATACAAGAAGTGTCCTGCTTATATTGATATGTACTCTAATTTAGTTGAGCAAAATCACAAGGACAATTTCAAGAGCTTGTTTCTCTAATTAATGGACTACACAGAAGTCCAGAAATGGAGATGTTTATGCGGCAAGTTAGTACACCGTGCATTTTTTATTATTATTATTATTATTATTATTATTATTATTATTATTATTATTATTATTATTATTATTATTATTATTTAGAGAAAACTAGAGCAATCATTAAAGTATTGCAAATAAATTGCTTTAATCTCAATCACAGACAAAAATCGTTTATTATAAAGCCAAAAACTCATTAATGGTACATTGTTTGAAGTGTTTTATTTCGACAGGGGATCAAAGGGAGTGATGCTGATGACGTGAACCCTTTGATGGCTGTGGAAAATTCTCCATTGGAACTTTTACCAGAATACGTTCTCGCTCAAAATAAAGGTGACTGTCACTATAGTGTAGTACATGCTCTGTACAGAGTCTGGGATGCTAAAAGCTTTTGCTTTTTTGGCATTTATTTCTGTGTGGTGCTCCCCCGTTCTTTGATGCGAATACGTCAATGGAGTACCTTTATATGCACACACACGTGCTTTTGACGGTGTTTAACAAATCAGTGCAGCGGATGACGTCTTCTGAATGCACAGACATACCCACAACCACACAAACATAATGTCATATTCCGGGGGTTAAGACATAACCTTTTTCTTAATGTATTTTAGTTTTGAGGTTAACACAATGTAATTTTTTTCCGGTGGAGTCTGCGCGATTATTATGAAATTTTAATATTACTATATCTTAGAAATTCAAAATGTAAGTATGATAGTACAAAAGAATGAAATGACAAATTATCCTTATCTGAACAACGGAATTCTGTTAGCTGTTTCTCCTTACTATTTTTTATGATTTCGCAGTTTGCGTTAAAGTAAATGGCTTCCGGTTTTAGAAACTATAAACTTTAGGTATACCCTATCTTAACGTTACTTTTTCATTGTTCCTACATTCCTAAAGATAAATAAAAAATTGAGGTGGGAACCGCCAGATAAATGAAGGTTTTGACAAAAATTTGAGTCCAGACATCTAAAGGAATTACTCCTTCTGGCAACAAATGGCTATTTATTCCTACACTTTTTACTGTGTAAATTTTTTCACATGACTTGAGCACATGATTACATAACTCAACATAAAATCAGCATTAACGCCTGATCACTATTTTGCCAAAAGAGGCAACAGTTAATAATGAGTTCTCTCACCAACGAGGCTCAAGTTAACATTGTAGTTTTTTTAATGAATTCATGTAATTAGTAAGCCTTGCAAACAAAACGTTATTTTTAAAGGGAATATTTTAGATAAAGTGGTAAAACAGAAATGGTAAATTTCGTTTTTTTCAGAAATGAACCGGTTTTCACTGCAGGATGAAGCTCTGTTTAGGGACTGGTCTCTTTCACCAGGCATGTGTGTATTTATGACAGCCACGATGATGACATCTGAACCTCTCGGCTTCCTCACATTTATATATATATATATATATATATATATATATATATATATATATATATATATATATATATATATATATATATATATATATATATATATATTTATATTTGCATCAATGGAGGTTGTTTAAAATACATTTCTTACAGCCTCCTATGGCTAGAGCGCAAGAGACATATATAACTGGCATTGCAACTGTCTTCTGGAATTAAAGAAAATAGTATATTTGTATTTTGATGGGTAGAGATGCAGATGAATGATAAATGACTGTGATACTCCAAGTCGAATAGATTTTTACTCCATTCCGCGAATGGAATGCTAATTAAGGCTATCATTTACATTTGAGGCAGTCCAGGGAGATGCATGGAGTGAGTTGATCCCTTGTGGGTTCCCTGTATAAATTATGAGTGCCCTTTGCAGTGCAACAATGAATTTGCAATTAAAACTCGTGGATTTATAAGTCAAGTTGGTTATAATTGCTTGCAGTCCTGGGAGTTGGCAGGCAATGTTACAGAACTTATTCATTGCAATGTTTGCGTTGTCAGTCGAGCTTTCATCTCCTTATTTGATCAACGAATGTAAATGTGAGCTGCAGAGCGGCTGGCAATTCTAAACGTCACCTGGGAATGATTTGACATAGCTGTTTTTTCTGTCATGATGTGATTAACACAGGAAGTTACTTGTTGCTTTTCAAATAAGTAATTTTGCTTTGTATTAATGTTAAACTTAAATTGCCATAACGCTGATATAAGACTCTGAATACGGATGAATGATAAGAAATGCATCAACCAAACGGAAATTATCTTTTACCCTAGACTCTGGTGTCAGAACGTCCACGGCTTATTAGTATTTCTGAAGAATTTAGAGAGAATTCAGAGTTAACGATTAAGCATGATGTTGCGAGTTTTAAGAGAATCTCCAAGTAGCTCTTTCTAATGCATTATTAGAATTATAACTCTCTCTCTCTCAACATGATGTTTGAGTTTTAAGAGAATCTCCAAGTGCTCCTTCTAATGCATTGAATAACTCTCTCTCTCTCTCTCTCTCTCTCTCTCTCTCTTGATTGTTTTCCCTAACATGTATAAAAATTTTACTGTTCACCCTTGCATTTCTTACATATCTTTAATGCTACTCAGCTCTCTTTATCAATGTTTCTCAGGTTTGACCAATGTAAATGTTATCCAAAGAATTACCTGGAAGCAGGCATACGCGTCCTTTAGTATTGTCGGGCGAGTTCTTTATTATTACATGTTCCTCTGTTTTATTGTTTTTGAATTCTACATTAACTCCAAAACTCATAAGTGGATGTGGAATATTTTTTAAATTATTATTATATGGCAATACGAGCCGGGTTTTTGTTTTATAAGTTTTTTTTATTGTGAACATAAAATCTGTTTTGCCGCTTTGTAATGCGTTGCCTGATACAGAATCAAGTAATTTCAGTTTCTCTCCTATATTCCTCATCATATCTCTTTCTTCATCAATGTATCAGGGCTACATATAAGTAATGATCTTAAGAATATGGATGTGAAAACTGATTTCCTAACTTCATTGCTGTAACCAGAATAAAAATGAACATAGTCAGACATATTGTTAAGTTTTCTGTACACACTGCATTTAAATCTATTCCTAGTTGTGTGTATTATGCAGTCTAAAAAGGGTAAGCAACAATCCTTTTCCATTTCCATAGTCAATTTTATCGATGGCACTAATTTGTTTAATACAGACGTTATTTACATTTTCGGTAATTGGTCAAACACATATTATATCAACCTATCAGAATGATCCCACAATGTGTAGTATGGTTTTGTTTAATATTTTGCTTTCGAAAAAATCCATATACAAATTACGTTGCACGTGATAAGGTTACCTATTGCTATACCAAAATTTCCAGTTAATGAATAACTATAAAGATAGAATTTTTTTCAGGGTTACTGACTGACATAAGCAGAAAAACCTTTTATTATTATTATTATTATTATTATTATTATTATTATTATTATTATTATTATTATTATTATTGTGAGTAATAAAACACAATTATATAGTAAATATATTAGTTTATGTAAAAATCAAAGACTTTCGAACACCTGAACGGTGTTCTCATATGTTAACGTTAAAATGCAGTGAGGGTAATTTTTATGAAATCGTTTTTAAAAATTAGGGGCGGGGCGAGAAGATAACAGCCCATCTTCCAGTGCTGGTGGGTGTTATGTAATGCCAAATTCAACATTTGTTGCGCCAATCTCCTTGATCTTCGTACTTGCGTTGTTGCATCTGCCTGCGCTGCATAGGTGCCATAGTCGAACCATCCACAGGGACGTCGGCTATCTGGAGAGAGGGGAAGAGGAAGCAGAGCATCAGGGTTCACCGGTCAACGTCAGTTTTCTTAAAATGTTTAATGTAGTGTTTGGCAATAAACCAGTTGATGAAAGGGTCTTCATTAGTAAAATGACTATCCTTCAAACGATATTCCCATGTTTTATGGCAGCACCTTCAACTAATCTTCTCACGTGAGAATCGTCACTTTTAAATTGTTCGCACCACCCCATTAATTTTGTGGTCTAAAATTAAAACCATGAGCAGTAAAAGCGCTCCCCTGTGCATTAACTTCATAGGCCCTTCTGTGTTCCCTTAAATTACATCCAGTCCCCACCACTCCCCTCAGTAACAATATTGCAATCATCCTTTTGGAACCTTGTAAACACCGCTGTTTTATGGTGCTGTTATTATTCTTGGTGGCTTCTTGTTTTTATAGGTATAATCAATTTGAATATCCTTTTGGTATTTTTGAAGTGCTTGAACAACATTCAAAGGGTTTACATTGCTTTGTTACTTATTGCCAATAAATTGCTATTTGATCATTGCACGGCATGATGGCTATTCAAAATAAAATGTTCGGTATTTTAAAGACTGGTATCCTTGTTTGTGATTGTCTTCTTCATCTAGAAATTTATATCGCATATAGCAGTGCTCTACTTTAAAACAAAGTTCATTGATAACATTCCTTTTAACTTATCAGAGTGGGAAAAATAATGAATCCTATTTCTTTGTTAGTAGCTTTTTCTAAAAATTTATATGATTTTGTTACTGGTCTCTTTGAATTAAGAGTTCCTATCTTCATTGCAATCAACCTCTTATTCTTGTGTCATCTATAGAATCGACAACTTGTTACTGAGTCCTTAACATTACTGTCTAATGTCTGCAATCATAATCACGTAAACAGCAATGCAAATAACATCACCCTATGGTACACTCAGATATTACCATTGTTTCATCCGATTTCTCATCGTTTGCAATCACTATCTGTTTTCTATTTTGCTAAAAATTAGTTTATCCATCTTCCTACTTTGTCAACAATTTATGTTTTCTAATATTTTTTAAAAGTGAATATATTATGATCTACCTTGTCAAAAGCTTTTGCAAAGTCACAGGTAAACCACATCTGATAATCCTTCTTTTTCTTTTATTTATTTTTATATAACAAATCAAGCGGACTTTCATCGTGGACTAACAGTTGGGTTTTGTACTTTTCTCGGGTACAAAACCATGTTGTCCTATATTGAACAATCTATTTTTCATTAAATGTTTCATAATATTTTTTCATTACCCTTTCATATACTTTCATAATATGAGATGTCAGACTCAACAGGCCTAGAGTAATTACTTTTGCCTAGTCTTGCAAACCACTTTTCAAAGTGGCAAGAGTAATATATGCTAATTTATGCTCATCATAAATCTTTATGATCTATACTTTGCGATCTTAATAATATTCCTATGTTCGTGAAATTCCTGTTGATTGTAATGAACCAGGGTTTTCTTTAACAATATGGCAGGTACTGTCATCTGGTCCTTATTGCTGATCCATTTTTAATTTCATTAATAGAACCTGCACAATATCTGCTTCTGTAATATCTATATCTGATGTATTCAGTATTTTCATCTCTTATTTCTGTATCATTATCTTCATTGTCAATTCTAGGTGTAAATTCACTCTTATATATTTCTGGATATTTGATATTTTAATTTTTTCATTCGTTAATCGAAAATCGTGTTCTAGAGGGCCTATTTCTACTCTTATTTTATTCATCTGTTTTTAATATGAATCGGAAAATTTTAGGGTTTTACTTGATATTTTTGAAAGTGTCATTTCTTCTAGGTTCCATTTTTTTCATTTTCTTTTGATTGTATAACCTTTTGTTCTGCATTTTCTATCCTACTTTTAGTTCCATCACTTTCCATGCATTCTTTTCTTTTGCAAGAGCTTTTTTCCACTTTCTAATTTTCTGGAACAAGATCCTTCTGTCTCTTGGAATTCGTGACTGATGCAGGAACTCGTTTAATTTTTTTTCTTCGGTAGCAATATTTTCCACTATTTCCTCTAATAAATATATATAATTATATATTTATATATATATCAAATATATAAATATATATATATATTCTTTGTTTAATTATTCATTTATTTATTACCAATTTTTTCTTAATAAAATCCAGAAATTATTAGCAATCATATCCATTTTACGATCATACTTTTAAATGATTTTTATGTTCAGAACAAAGAGGAGTTAGTTCTATACTGAGACTGGTTGAAATGGACGAGTGCTGTTAAACTAAGAACTTTAACAAGTTTCATTGAAATTGTTGGAAGAAAATATTATCCTTTCTTTTGGCAGGATTTTATTTGTCTTTGAAGGAGAGGAGTTCAAAGTTGCATATCTATAGCTTTCAAATTGCATACAACAAGCTTCCTGGGAAGTGGAAACGAAGTTCCTGTTTTTATATGTATAAGTGAGAAGCCTGAGAGAGTCTCTTCATTCAGTTCTTTCCATTCTATAAAAAGGAGAAGTTAAAGTCTCCAGGGTTAGAGTTTATCACATGGTCATAAATTACAACAAAAATTGCATCCACTTTTTCAATTATTTTCAAAATGGGAGGTATTAGGGGTCTATAAGTTACAACTCTCTAATTTTTTCAGATTCAAATTCAACAGCAATTAGAAATTCTTAACCTGGTCTTGGTTTTGCTTGGGCACCAGTAAACACGATTTTTCCTTGTATCAGCAACATAAATTATCATATATCAATATCCAGAACATAATATTAATTTCTGAAAGGTTTTTCTTCTGACAAAACTTGAATGAAAAAGATTTTATCTGGTCAAAAGGCATCGGGAAGCCCTAGATTGTCTTATCAAAACAGAGATATTATGGTATATTCAAATTTCAGATTTTTTTCATTTTGGGTTATGAATAAACAAGATTACTTGAATTTCTCATTCCAGTTACTAAATGACACTAATACCTGCACTAAATTAACAAACACTCCAACTATTACATAAAATCTCCAGGATTTTCAATAGGAAAATTAAAAAGATCCAAATTCCTTTTGCAGGACCCCTGATATAAAGAACTTTATCTTTCCAAAATTCTGGTAAAATTAAAAATGGCCATACTTGTTGCCTAAAATACACAAAGCAGGTTCTTCCAATAGTTCACTTGTAATGCACTTTGTTCTTAAACTCTGGTTGGCTAAGTCCTTAGCCATATCTGGCACCATATCTGATGCTCACCATACACTCCTCCCATTTCATTGATAGACTATTTTTAGGTGCTGATGGCTCAGGATGATTAGCTCGATGTCACTCTTGTTTACGAATGTTCCGTTGATTTTGTTTTGGAAAATTTAAAGAAAAGACACGAAGAAGGGATTATCAGCTTTCCTATTTGTGACCATTTCGACTTGATTTAGAATCTGTGTTGATTTACTGATTTTCACTTTTAATGATGAATATTTCCAGCAAAATCTGGATGCATGGGTTCACCACTGTCACCAGTTTTAGCTAACCTACATGCATGGAGTTCATAGGAATTTTTGACATATTAAAGAGATGTAACACAACCTGCAAGCCTGCTCTGTGGGTGAGATATGTAGACGATATATTTATTATTTTTACATATCTTGGGATGACGTAGCTTTAGACTGCTTTGAATACTGCCAACAACGTTGTCGATTTATAAAATTTATACATGAAAAAAAAAAAAAAAAAAAAAAAAAGAGGTTGATGGCAAGATTTTTTCTTAGATGTCTTAATTCATGGATGTAAACAGTAACTCTTTTCAAATTTTTTTTTTTTAGAAAAGCTACTAACAAAGAAAATTATATTCATTATTTTTCCCACCACTCACAGCAAGTTAAAAGGAATGTTATCATTAGCTTTGTTTTTTTAAGAGCACTGTCATATGCGACCCTTTTTCTAGGATGAAGAACCTTCCATGTTGTAGATCTCTTTTAGGTCTTTAAAATACCAGCAGAACATTTTATTTCTGACGCCATCAATCTGTAAAAGGAGCTTTTTATGATAGGCCATGTTAATAAGGAAATAAGTAAACAAGAAACATGTATCATTATTTCTTTGAAGAAGAAGTCAAGAGTGAATGATTATATGAATAAATACCAAAAGGATATAAAAATTGTTTATATTTATAAAAACACCTTGGCAAAGCTCCTTACTAAGAATAATAACAGCACCAAGAGAAACAGCGGTGTTTATCACTAGGTTCCCTGCTATGATTGCAATGGTTGTTACTATGGGGAGAGTGGTAGGGACTGATGTAAGATTTGAACACAGAAGGGGCCATGATCTTCATGCACAGGGGAGCGCTTTATTTTCTCATAGTTTTAATTTAGACCACAAAATTAATTGGGGTGGTGCACGAACAATTTTTTAAAGTTGATGATTCTCACGTGAGAAGATTAGTTCCCTTGCTGCCATAAACATGGGAATATCGTTTGAAGATAATAAGTCATTTTTAATGAAGACCCTTTCATCAACTGGTTTATTGCCAAACACTACATTAAACATTTTAATTTCAAACTGACGTTGACCAGTGTGAACCTGATGCTCTGCTTCCTCTTCCTCTCTCCAGATAGCCGACGTCCCTGTGGATGGTTCCGACTATGGCACCTATGCAGCGCAGGCAGATGCAACAACGCAAGTACGAAGATCAAGGAGATTGGCGCAACTGCCTGTTGAATTTGGCATTACATAACACCCGAACCAGCACTTCCGTGATGGGCAGTTATCTTTCAGAGCCCCGCCCCTAATTTTTTTAAAAACGATTTCATAAGAAAATTACCTCACTGCATTTTAACGTTAACATTGATGAGGAACACCGTTCAGGTGTTCGAAAGTCTTTGATTTTTTACATAGTAATATATTTACTATATAATTGTGGATTTTATTACTCAGATTGTTTTTCACGAAATTGTGAATCTATTAGCATTATTATTATTATTATGGGAAGTTGTATCCTTAAGCCAGAGAGTTACGAGATCTTGTAGATTATTGCGGTTATTTGCAGACGCCTCAACATGGAAGCTAAGAGCTGAAACCTATAAGACTCCCAGTCTTTCCTGCCTCGTGGGAAAACTGTAATTTGTTGTCTGGTCGTGTGGCGGCCTTTAGAGCACCATTATTAAGAGGTGTTATGAAGAAGGGCTGGTAAATAAGGTGAAGTTAGCGTGATTAAATTCAATTTTTATGCTCAGTATACGAAAAGATGGCGTAAGGGAGTGTGAGAGGTGTCATCACGTGTCTGTATCCACAGGGTCTTGTTCATGACCACAAAATCATTCTAGTCGATTGCTGTGATGTTTTATTCATTTCGTATAATGGCAGGCTTTCAGGGAAGAAAATCCATTGTCTCCAGATTGATCTGAACATTGGAATAAGAACTGAGTTGGGAGGCAGCCATGGTATAAAGGCCAATAGAGAAAGCTACTTCATCGCAAAAGAGTTGACGATGCCCCTGATGCTTATGTGAAATACATCAGAGTAAACAAAAATACAGTTTTCTGTTATCTTTAGCATCAAGATATAAATTAATATATGTAGGCAAATAAGTTGAAAAGTAAATAAGAATAATTTTGGAAGTCTCTGTCTCTTTTTTTTTGTGTGTGTCCTTAGTACCTGGTTTGGATAAAGGCTTTAGGCAACTGGCATTTTTAACCTTCGCACCAGAGAGAATGAAATAAATAAAATATCGATAAAATCAGTTTAAAAAAGCTAGAGTTTTTCGCGCAACTAAATCCAACTAAATAGAAAAAAAATCGGGTCTCGGACGCGGCTACTTCGTAGTCAAGAAAGAAAATAAGTTTTATGGTGAGTCCCTGCTTCACCAACCGTATCCTATACGAACGCCCCTCTACTAGGACTGGAAGAGCGCTCAAAGAATTGTAGTTTATTTGTTCTGAACGCACGAAACCGTCTCACTGGAACAATTGCAAAGCCTCTGCTTCTTTTGAACTGTCCCATAAACCCTGGTCTTTTTCAAAGCATTTGGGAGCAGCAACGCACGAGGAAAAAAGGAATTTACTTAATACAGAAGAGTTAAAGAAAGGTCGTCCATTCTCTCCTGGATCTGTCCAGTACCACAACTAAAGAAACAGATTTCATTCTTTTTACATGCTTTTATTTGACTTGACTTCTGCGTCTGTCTGTCTGTCTGGCGGTCTGTCTTGTCTGTCCTCAAATCTTGTAACTCAATTTTCGACCTGTTCCCTCCATGCGATGTTCTTGAAATTTTGCATGGTTACTCATTCCTGGTGACAATACAACCTTACATGATAGTAGGTCAGCAGTGACCTCTAGTGACCCTACAGTGACCTCTCTCAGCATCTCAGGATTTATATGAAGCTCTTCGGATTTTTCACAACTTCTTTGACTTGGTAGAATCTATCTTCTATATAACCCCTCCCCTTTGCTCTTCCATTCCCTCCCCCTTCCCTCTTCCATCACCCTCCCCTTTCCCTCTTCCATCACCCTCCCCCTCCCCTTCCCTCTTCCATCACCCTCCCTTTCCCTCTTCCATCACCCTCCCCTCCCCCTTCCCTCTTCCATCACCCCCTTTTCCTCTTCCATCACCCTCCCCCTCCCCTTCCAGAGCATAGATCAAGTGTTAATTTAGCTGTGTCCTCCCCCTCCCCTTCCTTCTTCCCTCCCCTTCCCTCCTCCATCAAATTCCCCCACCCATCCCCCTCCCCCTTCCCCTTCCAAAGCACAGATCGAGTGTTAGTTTAGCTGTGTCCTCCCCTCCACTTCCCTTTCCAATCCCCCTCCCTTCCCCTCCCTTCCCTCCCCTTCCCTTCCCTCTTCCCCCTTCCGGTGAATTTCCAGTCGACATCCCACACAAAAGCTGGCATGAGCAGAGCGTCAAATACTCTACACACAAATAATATGTTCAAAGAGATATAAATAATGAATATAAATATTAGTATATATTTTCTTTCATTGGTACAGAAGCTTTTACTTAAAACGAATGAGTACGTAAAACATTTGACGGATGGTTTGTTTTATTATTATTATTTTTTTTTAGTAATAACCTCATAACAGAAAACAATAACAGATGATGTTTAGTTGTGATTGTGAAGTAAAGTTGTTATATCTCCGTTCGCTCCTTTTTCCATTATCTTCTCGTATTATCTCTTTCTGACTACGCACATATCCCGACACTATATTGGAAAAAGGATATTCTGCGTTTCAAAGTCACAGACGTTCACGCATGACTTGAGGCAGAGAAATGAATAACTTCTACCTTCCAAGTATAGTGTTTTGGGAAAGTCCATTGCAATAAACAGCCAGAGATTCCATTAACGTTTGACATTCGCGTAATTAATTATCTATTTAAGCAGTGGAGATATGAATGCTACGATACCTACATTTCCATTCTAAATTGTCGTTTTTGCGAGCATTAGGAATGAGGAGTCACAGCTTCCCAGTCTGTATGCAAATTCCTCAGCAGGACGAGGTCGAATTAACAATCAAGTTTTTCTTTCTTCCGTTTTGCCTAAAACCTGAATTACAAATGGAGACTGTATAAAACACACACACACACACACGCTCGCAATTTCTTACTATACGCACGCACGCACGCACTCACACACACACACACACACACACACACACACACACATATATATATATATATATATATATATATATATGTATATATATATATATATATATATATATATATATATATATATATATATATATATATATATATATATATATATATATATATATATATATATATATATATATATATTTACTGTATACATGAGTTCGACGTATGATTTGTATAGGGAAGACGATATCCACTTATACCTCACTTGCTGGCTGCGTGGATTAAAATGCGTCCACTGTAGTCCTGAGTTCTTGTCTTCGCTGGTTCGAGCCCACGAGACGACGAATTTATTATCAACTAAAAAAATTCCCTTTGTAACATATGAAAATATATTATTTCCGAGGTAGAGCGAATTGGATATTAAAGGACGTTTGTAGCTTACTGATTGAATATGAATCACGGTGATGTGATAAAAAAAGTATATATATATATATATATATATATATATATATATATATATATATATATATATATATATATATATATATATATATATATGAAAATTGGTTTGTTTAGAACGGAATATGACTATTTTATAGGCTCGCATTTTTTCAGTTTCGCGTTTATTACGTTGGATTTTTTTTTTCAAAATGTCCCCTCAGAATTCCTTTCCTTTACATTCATTGAAAAATTAATTATTAGTGAATGATGAAGCATCTACTGTCAACAATTATGCACTCAAGAATAGGAAACAATTGGGTTTTCAGTTTTTGTTTCATGCATTGATATAACTTTGTTAGCTTGATCTCATACGATTTGTCCTGTTGGAGCAACGAAGAAAAGTAATCGAAATTCATTGGTCGATTTTATCTTTAAATAAAACAATAAGTTCATCAAAACTGTATCCATTCAAATAAAGAATGGGGTTCAGACCTAAAACACACGATTGTTCTCTGGAAATCGAACATAAACTAAGTAACCATTAGGGTGCTTTACGAAATAATAATAATAATAATAATAATAATAATAATAATAATAATAATAATAATAATAATAAGCATTTCTTGAAGTACCTCATTGTACACGCCAGCCTCACACTTTCACAGAGAAGGCCCGGGAAGCATGAGTTCGAAGGAAACCCTTTTTCCAAACTCTTCAGTCATTCTTTCCCAATGCAGAATTCTCTGTCCTCTTCCGTATTCTTGCTCCGTTTACCTCTTAGAGGAAGTTCCTTCACATATATTTCGGTGAATTCTGTCTCTTTGGAAGCCATCGCCGTCTCAGTCTCTCATCGAAAAAAATAATAACAAATAAAGTTACAGAAGAATAAAATAAACCAATTATCAAACTGTGTTCATAGTTTTACAGTTTCCTTCTAACCTTTCAAATGTTCGACTATTTTAGCGGTTTCTTAGACAATTTATTGAAATGATAATTGTAATTGTAATAGCCACAATGCCCCTTAACTTCTCGAATTTTTCGCGCTTTTTTGGATACGCTTGTCACTACAAAACCTTAAGATCCAAGCGCAAGAAATATGAAGGTATTATGATGTCTGGTAGCGGGAAACGAACCCGGGTCCCATAATCACAGCGGGTTCACGTTGCATAATCAAATACAATCTCAAATTACTGATAATAGAAGATCTCAAATATTTAATTTAGTTTCTGCAAAGAAACGAATGAAAAGTGTTCAAATGAGCATCGAGTGTGTCAGCGGCAGAGGAAATTCACTAAACGGGCGATAATGAAATCATCGTCGACGTCGGCTCATTTAATGGGTTTTTCGCTGTCAAGTCATCAGTCAGTTTCTGTCTGATGTAACGGTGAGTTGCCTCCTCCTCCTTTGGATATCGCAGTTTTTGAGACGACAATTCTGAGTTTCTGTTATGTTTTTTATTCTTATTATTACCTTCTAGTCATTTATTTCATTCATGAAATATGGGATTTCGATTAGTACTACAAAATCACCAGTACACCTGTCAGGCATTGCATGCGTTATCTGAAGCTCATCGTATAACGGAATAATATGAACACGCAATAAGATAGGGTAATTTTATATTTATGAGATGAGAATACATAATTATGATGGCATATCCCTCAATTGTACTAAGTAAAATGATTTCAGCATGGGAGTTCCGATGTAAAAAGGAAAGTTGAGTAAGAAGAAATATTGCTCAGATGAATGTCATAAATTCTTTGTTGTCTGGCCTCAACTTCGTTAGATTTCACTTTGGACGGAAAGAAGGGAAATATGATGATAAACAGAGAGTAATTCGGAAGGTTTAGGGCAAAGAAGGAGAGGGAGACCGAGCGTGCTCGCTAGATGGCGCGATCGAGGTGTTGACTTATCAAGGAAGCATGGGTAGGAGGTGAGTGGCGCAATGTGTATAGGGTGGCTCGACTCCTCGCGGTAACCATGTAAAATACAAGTTTTCTCTCTTGGTAGATAGATAGATAGATAGAGAGCGAGCGATAGATAGAGAGATAGACAGAAAGTTAGTCATTGATCGATAAGTAGATACATATTCGTTTCAATCAAGGAGGGTCAGTTCATTGATGTGGCTTGCATAAAGGATTTTGGCAGCTATAATTTTTTGCTGAAAAATGTGCATTTACTAAATGTGCTGAACAACTTTTACATCAAGCAGTTAATTCAAGTGTTAAAGAAGTGCGTGAAGATGATAGAACAAAAATACACTTTCACTGAAAGTTATAAGGAACGGTACAAAGAGAAGCATGAGTATCATTTGGAAGCTTGTTAATGAATAAAACAACATTTTTCAAACAGACCAGTCTCACAAGGAGATTTGGGAACTGGTGGCCTTTCAGCTCTTGCCTTGGCGTTGGCGAGCCTTTTCATTCCGCAAGAACTCTGATTTACACAGGTTCTATTTACCCGAGTGTCACTTTTGCATACACAATCAGAAACTGACACACAAACACAAACACACACACACACACACACACATATATATATATAAATATATATATATATATATATATATATATATATATATATATATATATATATATATATATATATATATATATATATATATATATATATATATATATATATATATATATATATATATATATATATATATATATATATATATATATAATTGTGTGTGTGTGTTTATGTATGTGTGCTTGTGTTTGTGTCTGTGTGTGAATTTTTGCCACTTATGACAGCGTTACTTTAGATTCCTAAATATTGTGCTACAAATGTTTGACAGCTGAATAGTTGGAGTTGACTGTTTATCATTGTTTCGAGACAAAGACCTAGATTCGAATTCTGGATGCGGCTGAAACGCTCATCAATGTAATTGCCTTTGGATTTAAGTTAATCCTAAGGTTCATGGAATACATGGTAAACTATATTAATGACTTGATAATATCTGTCAGTATTTCATTCTCTCTCGAGTTGAGCAAAATCTCAGTTATTTTGGTGATGACCAACAAAAGCAATGCAATATGACGGTTGTTTGAAACATCTGCAACATCACAATTCATCGGGAAGGAATGAACCGCACATATTTTTAACAATAAAAAAAATCTGATAAAAATAATGTGATTAAAGAAGCTAGTTTATCAGGAAACTCCTTTGTTAGTGATGCTGGAAAACTGACCGGTTATATACCGATTCGATGCAGGTCTGAAGTTCCTTGAAGTGGAATTCCTCTGAGAAGAGAAACGGGTTTCTATCTGCTGTATTCATTTTCATTACTTACAAGACGATGGATTAGACCAAGGGACACACTTCGACTGAGTTTTACCTTTCACTGGTGAAGGCGATGGATATTTTCATTCCTCTTTTCCGTCCCCTGATGGTCGGGAGTCCAGGGTTTCTTTCCCTCAATGTTCCATGCAGAGAAATTCTCCCCCCCCCCATTTTTTTTTTTTTTTTACAGCAACTGGGGTTTTATTGACCTCTAAAACGACGCTCTTGCCAGGACTGAGCCAGTCTGGCAGCGGTCTCAAAACGAATCGGGTGGTCGTGTCCCCAACAAGTTGAATTCACTGAAGGGACTGAGTGCATCCAACACAAACGGTTGATGTATTCTCGGCTAGACGATTTTTTTTTTTTATTTATCTTTATTTCTCCTCGTTCTTTTCTTCTCTTATTCCCTCAGAGCTAATTCATAGGATTCAATATAGTGATGTTTCCGATTACTATTCAGCCGATTTATTTTTATTTTGCCATGATGATAGAATTATTTGATTTTCTTTCTAAGATTCCACTTAAATTCTTTTATTTTTTTTCACAAACAAACAACATCTGTCAGAGAGAGAGAGAGAGAGAGAGAGAGAGAGAGAGAGAGAGAGAGAGAGAGAGAGAGAGATTCTCCGTTTATCCTGAAGTGTATATCAAAAACAAATTCAACATATTGGAAGGATGTATTATATTGTGAAAATGTCAACAGTATATATATATATTACATAATGAAATACATTATTTATATATATATATATATATATATATATATATATATATATATATATATATATATATATATATATATATAATATATATATATATATATATATATATATATATATATATATATATATATATATATATATATATATATATATATATATATATACATATATAAAATATATATTATATATACTGTATATGTGTTGTGTGAGTGTGCGTGAGTGTGCATGTTTGCGTGTGTGTGTGTGTATTTTATCTAGATGAAGAAAATATTTCACTTCCATATAACCTTTATAGCTAAGTGTTGGGGATATATTAGTTGTGTATTGAAAATTTCTGAAAGATTTTTCGTTTTTCAACAGCCACGATGAGGCTAAATTTAATGTATATATATGTTCCACTGATCGTACTGAAACAATTCATCTCATTAAGTTTGATATAGCAATAGTGGTGTTTTAACGTTAAAAATTATCAGTAATATGGTTTATATGATATTACTGATTAAAATGAATCTAATTATGAGTGATTCAGTCATGCTTGTAGATATGGCCTTAATGATCGATAGTAACCTGTCAAGGGAAACCTCCATCTCTGCACAAAATCCTGTCCAGTTTCACTAACTTGGCAAAATACTTACATGACGGTTCTTTTATAACGTTCATTAAGAAAAAAAGATGGACGTAGGAGGTGACTGAGGGATATTCCTTGGCTTATGACAAATGTCAGCCTATAAACCATCATTTTGTTGCTTCCTTGCGTTAGACCACCTGTCTTTTACTGGCTCTGTTTGTTATGGCCCTTCAGCTATGTTTTCCAAGGCGAATCACTTGAGTCACAGATCGCTTCATCATTCACGATGAATTTCGCATGAAGAAACACTTTTGCAAAAATGGACCCTGATTAAAGTACTACTATTTTTGTGCGTGAAATAGTCGTGGCTTTCTTATGAAGACAAATCTACTGGCAACACTCGCAGACCCGTGACCGTATTGCCCCGTTATTCGAAAGAATGTAACTTGATTTTGACTAGTTTTCTTGCGGACTCGCTCGTAGTTTGATAAACGCAATGTATATTAATGAAGTTACTGAAATAAAAATAAAATCAGTGGTTTTTAGATAGTTTCTTTAGGATAACGAAATTTTCCGCTCTCAGACGCGGTCAGTTTTTTCCAGAGCAAAGAAACAAGCTTATTTTTACGTTGGTTGTAAATCAGAACGTTTGAGAATCGGAGATTACAAAGAAATATTATATCCTCGGATGGAAAATCGGAGGCAAAAAACGTAAGGCAGGCTGTAACTGAAAAGGAAATATCTCCCTTTTCACTTTTGTTTATGGACCTCCAATACTTGGTTCGAAGCCAAAATGATAGAAATTTGAACATTATATTATTTTACACAGAACAGCACTTTACTGTATATGTAATAAGGAAATGTTAATATGTACATTATATATAAGATATAATAATCATAATGAAAATGACTATTGTAATCCATATATGTCACTATCTAAATCATTTCTATAAAATGATTTAGATAGTGAAGTAGTGAAGAAGACAGAGTTGGAGTGAGAAGGTTCTCGGATCTAGTGTTTATGAAAATATTTGATGACTTATTGAAACGTAAACGCTACCTTCAACCGGAGGTGGCGTGATCAAGGTGGTAAAATATTTGCCGATTTCCGGTGTTATGTTTATTTGACTCAAGGATTATGAAGTTGTCTTACATATTTGTTAGTAAACTGATGTTCTGATGTCCTGGCGAAGGACCATGAATGCGTGACATGTGATTTTGACTGCTTATCCCCTGACCTCCTTTACGAGAAGGACGTCTCAGTCTGCTTTTGTTCAATGAAGAGAGAAAACGAGCTTCGCCTTTTAATGGACCCGCAGCATGATATATATTGATGGGTGGACTGAATGAACACATCTTTGAGAAGGAAGACATAAATTTGGTCTTTGGAAATGTCCTTTTGAACTTTGTTCTATTTCCAGTTATGATCAAGGACATCCCCATGCGTTCGAGTGTCGTTTTAACGAAATTCTAAAAATAAAACAAAGAAAGGAAATTGAAATCCGTTTTTGCCAACTGCCATCCAGCGCCTCTTATACTTTTAAAACAACTAATTTCCCATGAAATGTCGATTCATGTCTGCCGTTACCAAGACGAAGGATACATTAGCAGTCTATTCGAGAAAGAAGCAGAGTTCTCTGTGATGGAGAATTCGCGTTTTGTTCTGAAGTCTTTCCATCCCAGAGGCTACATTCATTGCAGAGCACACGCAACCGAGACAAAGTCAGGTGGGAAACAATTGTAAACGCAGCCAATATCAATTCTGTTGATGTTGCCAAAGCATTATCTTTGATCTAGAATAATGCGTACACAAAGGTTATTGCTTTTGAACGTCAGGGAAGACCTGAGCCTTGTCTCAAATAACTGCTGGTGTGCTTCGTCCGAATTTACCGAGTTTCTTTGTTTTATTAAAGATTCTCTCTCTCTCTCTCTCTCTCTCTCTCTCTCTCTCTCTTTAGAGACCTTTAGTGTAAAACTTCTAAAACCGGAGCTTCATCCCGGTCGGTTGAATGTTAAGAGCGTTCCACCAGCTGATCTTCTAAGAAGGAACTAAGAATATGTAGAGATATTTTGCTGTGTATTGTGTGCGTGACCTTTCTTTTATTTATCTTTATGCTCTCAAAAACTTTATCAATTGCAACATGAGTTCGTGTGCAATCATTCCTTTATGCAATGATCAACGTATGTTAATGACATTGATATATGCTCAGTGTTTCTGTACATTCAGAGATGGAGAGCCCGCGAAAAATATTATACTCTATAGCAAGAATTATAGCACAATGCTTTCCACCAGAAAATATATCAGCGTTATTACATTTTTGACACCCTTTGATGGAAGTAGAAAAATCTCGCTTAACGGAAATACATTTTATGTACTGTTTGTAATTCCATAATGAACGTTATTCGTGAATTCAAATAAAACTTGTAGCTTTGTTATTTTTCGTAATTAATGGAGGTTTATTCTGATACAATGGAGGTTTTTTTTTTTTTTATAAAACTTACATAATGTTTTCTAAAAATAAATATTAACTTATTTCTAAGCATATAGCGATGTCGATGTTACAGGCAAATAAAGTTAAGAAGAGGCGATTATCTTTTTGAAGCCATAAACTATTGGTTTCAGCCGGGTCTATTTGCAAAAGGTGCAATAAAGTCTGAGGAGACCGAACCAATACCATTAATTGTTCTCGAATTATGCCCGCGTTACTCTCCCTTTGTGTGTGCAAGTGACCGTGTGTCAGACAGCACTCCTTAGACATTTTTTCCCTGGAAATATCAAATGGATTTTGGAAAAAATAAGTATATGTAATGGGCTGAAGGGTTTTTCAAACATCTTCGTTGTCTTTTCATCACTTCTTTATTACAAAGAAGAATGTCCAAGACTTCTGTGTCTTTAAAAGTATCAGAAATAAATGAGCAAATCAACTACACCCGGACTGGTTTTGAAATACAAACATACGTTTGTACGTCTGGTAACTTTGAGTTGCTAGACACATCTTGTGACACATACACATGATACTTTAACAGCATAACAGGATACGATTTTACTAACACGTTAACACAACAGTGTTGCCCTTGAATACAAAATACATATCACCGAAAACTGGCAAATAGGTTACCTCCTTGAATCACGCCCCCTTCGGTTTGCGACGAAAGTGTCGACGTATTGCAATGTCATCAAAACATTCGGAAAACACGAGCCAGACTTCCCTCTCACTCCAACATTCATCTTCTTCCCCACTCGCTAATAGAAATGAACTCATAAGTAACATATTCATATTAAGAATATTACATTCTGGTATGCATATTAATACATATTTAACACACGTGTACGATTCTGAAGGATAACTATATTCATAAAATGAATTATATTGACATTATATGACATTACATGCATTTAGAATTGATAAACAGCCAGAATTCTATTCGGTCTCTGCAAAAAAACACATCTTTCCAGGGGTCGATGGTTAAATAGACTATAGGCAGAGAGAGAGAGAGAGAGAGAGAGAGAGAGAGAGAGAGAGAGAGAGAGAGAGAGAGAGAGAGGGGGAGGGAGAGAGAGCCAAACCCCTCCTGTGATAGTGTCCTGTGAAGCTCTCAAAGCTCATTGCCCTTAATTAAGGCGGCGAGACGTTGCTTGGCTCTCAGGCTCCGGTCAGGGATCGGGGCCAATGGCCTCCATCTCAGTGTGTGAGAGGAATGTGTTCAAGTGGGCATGAACTTGCGTGTGTGTATGAAGAAGACCGTGAATGTGCGACATTGTGTGTATTATGATATTTCATCGTTAATGTAAGTGTTTATTCTTCATTGAATACACCTGACGACTTCAATTTATTTTTCGTTCAGTTAAATAGAACGTCTGATTTCCATTCTCGAATCCTGGGGCTTTCTGTCCACTCTGTCAGTCCTTCTTAGCACGTTGTCCATTCATCTCTTCATCTTAACTATAAATCTTTTCAACCATTTTGAGAATTCTTTTTGGAACTTATTTTTGTTCGTATCCCACATTGTGTAGCTCTCGTGGAAGCATCGCTGTGTTGTTTGTCCTGTGCAATGATAAAAAATATGTTTTTGTCAATAATTCCTTATAATCTTCGTCTTCTGTCCCTGAATTTGAAACTAATTTGAATGCTTCGATATTTATCCGAAATTCGTTTGTTTCTTTGGGAACATTTGTTCACTTGATATAGGCTCAGCAGAGGTTTTGATGCCTCTGAAATAAGATTCTCTTGATAAAGGCTCAGCAGAGATTTTGATGCCTCTGAAATAAGATTCTGTTGATAAAGGGTCAGCAGAGATTTTGGTGCTTTTGAAATAAGATTCTCTTGATAAAGACTCAGCAGAAATTTTGGTGCCTTTAAAATAAGATTCTGTTTTGATGCCTCTGAAATAAGATTCTTTTGATAAAGGCTCAGCGGAGATTTTGATGCCCCTGAAATAAGATTCTCTTTTGATATCTCTGAAATAAGATTCTTTTGATAAAGACTCAGCGGAGATTTTGATGCCTCTGAAATAAGATTCTCTTTTGATATCTCTGAAATAAGATTCTTTTGATAAAGGCTCAGCGGAGGTTTTGATGCCGCTGAAATAAGATCGGTCGAAAGGGCCCAAACGTTGCTTGAAAGATTTCCACGGCAGGCTTTTCAATGGCCGTCAACATAGGCTATAATCATAAAAAAAACATTTAGCATTATTGTTGCACTAACGTTGGTATAAGTGAGCTTATAAAATTAAATAATAACTGTTAATGACCATGAAAGTGCTAATTAACTTTTGGCAGAACACAATGCCACCGGCAGTGAACACAGCGAAGAGAGCACAAACAGGATTTTATTTCTTTTGATTTCATTGCTCCCTGATTTGTACAATATAATAATTTTATTTCCCGTCGATAAAAGCTGCCAGTTTACATTGAAGCATTTTCCAGCGCAATCGGCTTTTCCCTTGTGATTTGTTGGCTATCAAATGTGCATGCATTTTTCGCTTCATTTATTGTTCTGTCTTTTATGTCTGATCCGTTCAAATACTGCAAATCCACACTTCCTGAAAAAAAAGTATTTTCGAAATAACCAAAACTTTTTTTTTTAACCTACTAACGATTCGCAAAAGGTTCATTAGAAGCCCTTGTTAGATACAAATGAAATAAGAGGGGAAAACTTTATATATGATTCTTGGTTCGCAATATCACCAATGTTACCCCGGAAGGAGTGAGTTTAGTCACTGATTTATTGAATCCTAATTTTTTGCTTTTAGCAATAAAATTTCATGACACCGCTTAATCAAAAGAAAAAGGTATGAAAAGATAAAAAGGATTATATTTTGATTCATACAAAACATTCCATTTGATGTTGTAACTTTTGCAGCAGCAGTTGTTTTTTTATCAATATGAAATTTTCGATAAGGTCATAAAATCAAGAAGGGCCTTTACACCAAAAAGGGAGATCCCCCATCAGATGGTGTTGTTGCCCTTGATCTATTTCAGAGGCAAATAATTGAAGATTATATTTTATGGATTCATTTCATAAATATTTTTCAGTATCTCATAAATAATGTGATACCAACATATTTCTGCAATTACAATCGTATGTTATCTTATCTTCCTTGTCGTCTTCAGTGAATTTCCAACGAATAATGTGCACTGGCTAAAGGTTCTCGGAAAGGAAATCTTGAAGGTCCGACGAAGGAGAAATGAGAGGCAAACACATCTGTGGCCGGGAAGAAAGGGAGGAAACTTTTTGGGTACTTTTAATCTGCTTTTATTAAAAACCATTAGTCCTCCGTGGAAGGATTCCTGGATTCCTGTGCCTCAGTAAACTAGATAAACTTTCATAACTCTTAATTATGAAATAGAGACAGCCAAGGCTCTAATCTAATGATGTCACAAGAGAAGCAGATAGTTAAGTAATCAGGCTTAACATCATAATTTTACCGAGACAAAAATGAATATCAATATCGCATTCAAAGTGGGTTAGAGTATCAGCCAAAAGCGTCCTTAATGACATAACTGATAAACAGCAGAACACAATATGTTACCTCGAAATCTTAACATTATTGAAGATTGATAGAAATGGAAGTTAATGGGTGCTCGTTGGTGCTGGAAAATGTCCAAGAAATTTTACCAGACCTTTCTTTACCTGATACTACAGGGACTTACAGCTTTCTCAGCGCCTAATGGAATGGATAACAGGAAAATGAAATAGAAAATAATTTATCGCTGTAGCATAGCAAACACTTCCAGAGAACATCGATTAAAGTGCTGTCCAATAATGAGACAATATCAAGTTCTGATAAACAAAGATTGGAGAAACAAATCCACAGTTTTGTAAATGTACAGATATTTAAAGATAGATCTGTACAGATAACTTTCGGAAATCTGTACAGATCTGTCTTTGACTATATGTACATTTATGTAACTCTGGATTTATTTCTCCATATGAATACTCATGCTACTATGAGTATTTTTTTAAAGAAAGATGAGACAGTATTAAGCTCTCTGTATGCTATCGTATCAGTAAGCCCTCCCTAGGACTTCGAAACGTTTGTCTTGTTAATCATGCCTGTTAATCCTTCCTCTGCAGCCAAAAAGCTTCTGAAATCATTGTTTGCTCAGAGATCGAGAGGCCGTGTCTGCCCAGCTCAAGCGTTCTGCCACTGCTGAGAAGGTGGCTGAAGATGAACTGCCCCTAAATGGTGGCGAAGGCGCCTTCTTAGAGAGAGGCAATTTTAGTGCCTCAAGGAACACAAAAGATGGAGGAACGATCACCATGTCCCGGGTCTGACTTGTATCAAGGCTTTTCCAACGATGATGCTTAAGTACAGTTTCCATTTTTTTTTTTTTTTTTTTTTGAGCGAGGTACATAATGCAGTTTGTTGGCCTGTCTTAGTGAGTCCTGGTTAGCCTTGTCTGCCAGTTAACGAAACCTCCAATATATATTCATCCGATAAACCAGTTAAATTACTTTCTATGTATAAAGTTTGTAGATAAACCTATTGATAAATGGGTTTTTTTGACGAAGTTTGTACTTTACCTTTATGAGACGTTCTTTCAGAGAGAGAGAGAGAGAGAGTGAGTATGTATTGCAGCTTTGGCCAATATACCACCTGTCTAATAATGGCTCTATTTGTTGCGACCTTTCAGCGATGCTGAGTCACGAACCGTTTCATCATTCACGATGAATTTTGTACGAAGGAGCAATGTTATATAAATAACCTCTAATTCACTTCTAAGGTATTGTTTGTGAGTGAAATAATGGTGACTTTCCTATGAAGAGCAAATCTACTGGAAACGGAAACTTTTCTAATAAAAATCAGTAAAATGATTATCCATCACTGCGGACACTGGGAGACATCTCACTCCGAAAGAGACCGAACGAAAGCAGACCACAACGTGCTGTCCTCCTCCTCCTCCTGATGGGAAGACCTGCATTTAAATGTCGCTGTAGCCAAATGAGGCTTTTAAGGCTCCAATATTGTGAAGCAAACGTTGGTTCATTCCAAGAGGAAATAGCTCAATCAAGGTCTTAACGGTGGGAATCTCGAATATTATCCTCTATGAAGCGAAGGAAAATGATTTGAGTCATGATATTTAGAACGTTCTTCGTCCGACTAACCTCATCACAGTAAACTGTAGCTTTTCCAGTGGGTCAAGCGATATTATACGTTTAAGCATTTCATTCCATATATTATTGTTCAAGCAGATTGATTTTATTATTAGTTTTCTCTTAGACTCACTCGTGGTTTGATAAACACAAAATCTTGCTGAAGTAACTGAGATAAAAATAAAATAAGTGTTTCTGAGATGGAGTCTTTTTATGACAAAGGCTCCCCGCACACTAACGCGGTCAGTTTCTTTGCTTTTACACTGGTTTTATTTCAGAATATTCGACGACCTGAGATTACAAAGAGATATTTCCTAACTTACTTTCGGAGAAAAATCGAAGAGACAAAAACTTAAGGCAGTCTCTAAATGAAACGAAATATCTCCCATTTCACTTTAGTTTATGGACTTCAAATGTTGGTCTGAATCCAAAAATATAGATATATTTTAATATTACACTATTTTACAGACCAACATAATATTATATATTCATAGACTGACTTTAGATTACACATGTTTGAGAAGGGAGGTTTACATTCGGACTGTGAAATGCCCTTTTGATCTTTGATCAAGGCCAGATAACGGCGGTGGATGTATGTATGTACGTTTGTTTGGGTATATATATATATATATATATATATATATATATATATATATATATATATATATATATATATATATATATATATATATATATATATATATATATATATATATATATATATAATGTGTGTGTGTGTGTTATTTTGTATATAGTTAGATATGACTTTGTGTGTGTATAAAACCTGGACAAAGGACTATGAATAAATATGAGAACAAAAGTCTTCAACGGAAGTAAAACAGAGAGAATTTAAGCATAGACAATAGTTCTTCCAGGAACGCCTGAGCAAACATTCCACAGGAAATGAAGCAAACAGAACAGTGCAAACACATTGCCCTGGAATGGAGGCTGCAACACGGCCTAAGCTGTCATCAGTTTTTTTTTCAGACTTCTGAAGGGTTCATGGGACGTCTTTGTTCTTATGACTGTTTTTTCTGTTTTTTTTTTTTTTTTTTTTTTGCGGGCTGTATATTTTACTGAAATTGAACTTTTTTATTATTTATAGGTTCAGAGTTTTCCATAAAAGAAGTATGTAGAAGATATAGAAACTCGATATACAATATTGAAAAAGAAATATTTGACAATCAAAACAATTATAGTAGCAATGATATTGATTATTATAGTAAAAAAGGTTACCATATAAGATTAGATGTTGACTTATTGATTTTTAATATCCCATCCCATAAAAAATCGGAGGAATTTTCTTTTTATAATTATTTGTAATATCAAACCAAGGTGTTCTTACAAGACAATTCAAACAACTCTCCTTTCATGACTTTTTCCTGCCCTTTGCCATCGATATACAGACTCCAATTTATCATGGGGGGTTTAATGGACACTTAGAAATAAGAAATGATGACTTCTCAATTCAAGAATAATTTCTTTCAATGTATAAATAAGCTATGGGGACACTCTTCTTTGAAAGAGGTTCAGGAAGTCAGTTTAGAGTTCCGATTCGTATTTCTTGTAATGGAGTCTTGATTAGGAGACTAGGTAATCAGGTTTTCGAATCTCTTCCTAATCTGTACTAGGATTCATAACATTTTGGAACGTTTCAGATGAGAAATTACTGGGTTGAGAGATTTTTTTTGGAGGGGGGGGAGGAGACCGTTGTGGAATTTTCTAGAAAGTGTACAAAGAAGACGAGAGTTTCGGTACATAGTCATTGTAAATATATCGTATTGATAGCTTTTAAAAAATTCATTCTTTATATTTTACTGAACTTTCCCTTTTCATGCGTTTCTTTTGTGAAAATTTACAAATGCAGCCGATCTTTATTTCTTGGAAACCAAAAGGAAACATTTTCTTGGGCTGGCGAATTGTAATCATATTAAACCTTGGCCCTTTGTAGTTTCCCAGTCTTCTTTTATGTATTGCTGATAAGGCTCCTTTTGTAATATTTCCTAATTTCTCGTAAAAAGACTCAGTATTTTCTAAATGCAAAGAATAATGATTAGATATCTCACATTCTCTATGAATGTATCATTTCAATATTTCACTTCCTGTTGGTGTATTTGTTTTTGTGTGTGTACAGATACGTGTGTGCATAAGAGAATGGAATGGGAGTTGCGTCTCGTTATTCAAGCTGATAGATATTGCAGTAAAGTAGGGGAAAGTGCAAAGTAAATATTCATACTTAATACAGTAATATGAAACTTTATAGATATGAGCAATAGTCATAAACGCTGACAAAACACAAAGAACTACAAAATCAACCATTTTATAGAGATCACTCTCAAAATGTGATAACACGAAGTCCTGTGACATATAAAAGTTTCCTTGTATGCAGCAACGGCCCAGTTATTTTATTCATCAGTCCCTGTCTTCACCGCAGTGGACTCATTGGAAGCCAGACCACCTCTGGCTTAGTGGTAGACTTCGAAAATACTGATAATTTTTATGATGGGTTTCGCACAATTCAAATGGTATCTCATGATATCATTATTTTTTTACTCAAATCAGCTTCATTTCTAATTTTTCAAATAGAAAGACTTCAGAAATTACCCAGAACTCGTTTATCAATTATAATTCCTCATCGGTGATATTCCCGAGGTGGACAGAATTGGATATTAAACAAAATTTAAAGCTTAATTTATATATATACATACATAAATACAAATATATATGTATATGTATATATATATATATATATATATATATATATATATATATATATATATATATATATATATACATATACATGCAGTTCCACCTTCATTTCACAATGGGAAGATAATTGGTAACTATTGTTTTCTCCCGCTACTGGACATAACTCTGATTGGGGTACACTCTTGCAGGAGTAAATACGCATATCTACATAAGTAAGGAAGAAACTGTTGGAAAATGATGTAAGTCCGTTATGAAAACGATGAAAATGAAGATCTGTTCTTTTGCTGAGTCCATGGGGACGACCCAGTAGAAAAATGAACACAGAAGGAGAGGGAGAGTGACCTTGAAAGCACTTGATGTTTACAGAAACGTGCTTTGAGGGAAGATGAAAATGCCCAGTGGAGACCTCTGGGATGAATGCACATTGCCTCTCTCTCTCTCTCTCTCTCTCTCTCTCTCTCTCTCTCTCTCTCTCTCTCTCTCTCTCTCTCTTTGTCGGTCATCTTCCATAAAAAGGACAAATCGAACTAGCCAGACTGAACGGTGAGCACTTCAAGATTTTTTCGTTATTGGTATCTCATAAAACTCCTTTTATATACTCAGTTATTTATAACTTTAGTATTTATATATATATATATATATATATATATATATATATATATATATATATTATATATATATATATATATATATATATATATATATATATATATATATATATATATATATATATATATATATATATATATGTGTGTGTGTGTGTGTGTGTGTATGTATGTATGTATGTATGTGTATATCTATTATATATGCATATACATATATATATATATATATATATATATATATATATATATATATATATATATATATATATGTGTGTATATATATATGTATATGTGTGTGTGTGTGTGTGTGTTGTGTGCATATAATCCTAGAACAAGAAAGTGTGCAGAAGTCTTGAAACCAGCGGAGAGAGTTTCAACGAACTTGATATCTCTTTTGTGAGCAGAAAATGGCGCAGTGAAAAGAATGCAGAAACTGACCCTCATGGGATGAAAGTCAGCACACAGCCTGAACCGCCATCACTTAGTTTAGTTTTAGACATTCCGAAGTTTCATGTCTTGTTTATTTCCTTCTCTACCAACTTCATGGTTCCTGTCATAAAATTTTTCACCTCGATAATGTTTTCCTTTTTCCACTTGACAGATCAACTTTTCTTCAGGGAAGTGTACATACAGGTTGATGAAAAAATACTTTGAAGATAGGAAAATGAATAATGATCAAACATTTCGTAATAAAAACGCTGATAATAGGTCAATGAATCGTCATAGGATTGATCATTGTAGTGATAGAAATAATAATGGAATATCGGGAGATGAGAAGCGGGACTGATTAAATCCTTATTGAACAAAAAGCCACCAACAAACCAATATTTTCCCCACATTCTTATAACAATAGTTTTTATTTTTGATTTTCCATTGAGAGCTCAAACTCCATTTTCAAAGAGCGATTAAATCCCATTCCTTCTAGATTCTTAGAAGTAAGATATCACGATCTTTCAATTCCGGGATAATTTCCATGGAATTCTGGAGACATCTGCAAAATCTTTCTTATTCAGGAAAGGGAAAAAAAATTTGCTCAGATTTCCGATTCATATTTTATGTAAGGGTTTCCCGAGAGAGAGAGAGAGAGAGAGAGAGAGAGAGAGAGAGAGAGAGAGAGAGAGAGAGAGAGAGAGAGTCTCCTATCTTCGTACTGAGATGAAGATATTACTTTTGGAATTTTATTGGAGAACAGAACGGAGTTTTTTCCGAAATGGGGAGCGTTTTAGGTAATATGACTATTTTGGCGCTTTACTAGAAAATAAAACAATATTTTTAAATGAACTTCAGTTTCATCTTGAGAGTATTTTAGAAATTGTTGTTTGGATGAGGAGAAAAAAGCGTTGACCTATATTCTGTTGTCTCTCCATACGGTGACACGGGACTGAAATTTCGATTTTCCTGTAGCATTCTTCAGCTGTCTTTGAAATCGACTAGATTCATTACTTACACTTAAAAAGCTGTTAAGCATTTAAACCTAACTCTACTGACTATGCTGAGTGTTCATCTCATAAAATGAGAATTACAGATTTTGAAAATTTAACCTGACATCATTGGCGAGGGTTACATGACATGTCTAAGTCAACTCATCTATGGCAGGGGAAGCACATAAGCATTCAAATAATAGGATGTTATTCTGGGAAGTGACTGATTAATCAAAGTGCCAAAATATTTTGAAAATGCATATTAATGTATAGATAATAAATGAATGTTGTGGTTAAATCTCAAAAAGTGAATTTTGCTTTGCAAGAATGTTTGTTCATTTTCGCAATGAAAACACTAAATAAATACATTCTTTGGGTCAGTCACATTTTAGTACTATTATGAGGCTTAGGGCAGAACTAGAGATCAGCATTCTTATCTTATTAACTCGGAAGGGATAATTCGAAGGAAATGCTGCTAACTGGGTCACTGGTGGCTCGGGATGTTGGGTAAAACTCGCTGGTATGCTAAATAGTTAGCCTGCCCAGGTAAAAGCCCTCGGTACAATGGTACTTGGGTCCCAACTTTTTTTATTACCTATGTGGTTCAGTTGGCAGAGCCTTTGCCTTTCAATTAAAAGACCTGGGTTCTATCCCGATGTGAGTAAAAAATTTAATATATATATATATATATATATATATATATATATATATATATATATATATATATATATATATATATATATATATACATACAGATATATATATATATATAATATATATAAATATATATAGTAATGAAACGCTAGTTACAATGAATAAAAAAAAAAAAAACAGAAGCCAAAAAGCCCAAGGATCATTCGATAGCAATATGGACGATATATACAAGGATTAGTGCGCAAAGTTTCTATTTTGAAGTTCTTAACTTCGAAATATTGCATTGTCATGGTATGTTGATCTTATTTTACACGTTTCTAAATATTTCTTTTATGCCATATAAACTGTCATTTAGTTTTTCATACACTTTTCTTTAGCATAGATAAACAGCAAAAACAAATAATATGTCGAAATGCAAACATCCCATTCCTCTTTTTACATCATGAAAAGATGGACTCGAGTTTAGAAGGCAAACAGAATATCCTGTGGGTTCAATTGACAGGGATGTAATTTATAGGGATGTAATTGATGGGGATGTAATTAATAGATGGGGATGTAATTAATAGGGATATAGGGATGTCATTGATAGGGATGTCATTAATAGGGATGTAATTAATAGGGATGTAATTAATAGGGATGTAATTGATGGGGATGTCATTGATAGGGATGTAATCGATAGGGATGTCGTTGATAGGGATGTAATTGATAAGGATGTAATCAATATGGATGTAACTGATAGGGATGTCATTGATAGGATGTAATCGATAGGGATGTAATTGATTGGGATGTAATTAATATGGATGTAACTGATAGGGATGTAATCAGTATGGATGTAATTGATAGGGATGTCATTGATAGGAATGTGTTTACAGCAAAATGATAAGTTTTTATTTCACCCTCTTGTTTTGTTTTTGTGCCCATTTGACTGCTCAGGAGTGTTCAGTATTTTTTCCCATTGATAAAAGACTTCTCAAAGGATTTATGTTTATTATATGGATTAATCAAATCGTCAGTTACAAATGAGCATATTAATATATATATATATATATATATATATATATATATATATATATATATATATATATATATATATATATATATATATATATATATATATATATATATATATATATATATATATATATGTAAGAGAATAGTTAGAACGCAGTCTATTGTCATACGATATTTTTTTAATTATGCTACAGTGATAGGATTTAAGATATTCTATATAGTAAGTACTATATATAATTATTAAATCAATGGAGAATTAATGACATTTAATTATAATTACGACACGAAATCAAAATGAGAGTACCACGTCAGTTTTGGCTTTAGAAAGAGTCCTTAGAAAGAATCTTGCGACCTTCAGTGGTCCTTGTACAAAAAGTTGAAGGTTGGGGGAATTATGGCCGAATGCTTTTATGCCGCATACACTGCCAGACCAACATACATCGTACAAAAGTACACATCCATATTTTTTTTGTTCTGTTTAGGGATCTTCAACAATAATTCTAAACGATGAAATTCATCAACCGAGAATCCTTCAGAGCACCCCAAAAAAATAAATATCAAAAGTCAGAAGGGCAAAAGTAATTCAAAATCTCGCGGACTATAAATATGAAATAGTCGTGGTTTCTTTCTTTACACGGTTATGAACCTGTGAAGTGTATACCCAACTTTTATTTGCTCTGAAAAAATGTTATAAATACTGGAGTATCAAAATATGTCAGCATCTTCCACAATCTGTGACTGTCTTCATGATTACCGTTCACGCATTTTATGAAATTCTGATCAATTCTTTCTGTAGTAAATTTAGATAATATGAATTACGAAATATGATATATTTCGATATTTATCTGCTTCACTTATCTTGCCCATATTTCCTTTAGATCACATTTTCTATAAAAAAAGAAACCGGGTATATTGGGATATATGTAACAGAGAACAGTAGAAGTAAAAAAATCGTTGGTATTATTGTGTCACTCATAGAAATGGATTTTAATTCGGCATTGAAATTTCTGTAGAAAAAAAATCCTCGAGTTATCTAACATAAAGTCACCGGCGCTATTGTTGGCAGTTTCTCATAAAGACAGTTCTTTTCAAAACTCTCTCTCTCTCTCTCTCTCTCTCTCTCTCTCTCTCTCTCTCTCTCTCTCTCTCTCTCTCTCTCTCTCTCTATACAAATACGTAAGGACATATCTGAAAAGTGTAAAGGAAAATTTCCGTTTAGTTTCACGCCATTTGTAATGAGCATCGACGCGCTGCCAGAAAGTTTTGACGGAATGAGTAAAATAGGAAAAGGAAAGTGAAATACCAACTCGTTTTTCCAGCAGGAAAGAGGCTTCTTTTATGGACGAGTAAAACATTCTTCTTTTCTTCTTGAGTTTGGAAAGTCAAGGAATATTTTTCAGATAAGCCGTTTCGTGTTTTTTTTTTCGCACAAACTACTCGATGGCGAGTTTAACCGCTTCCCTGATTTAGAGGCTTAAGGAATATTCTCTCTCCTAACATCCTGTTTCCTGGTTGCACAATAACCTCTTAAAAGTCCTTGTCAAAATGATCATAGAAATTCATTGTTTAATTACTGCCTATTTGCAAGGAAATCTTAAAGCAATCCTAAAACATATCTACCCACTCCAAGAGTCTGAAGTTTATCTTATAGAGAAGTGCCTTGTGATATATATATATATATATATATATATATATATATATATATATATATATATATATATATATATATATATATCACAAGACACTTATTTATAAACTTCTGACTCTTGAAACGGATGGATATGTTTTAGGCTTACTTCAAGATTTCGTTACAGGAAGGCAGTAAGCGAGTTGCTGTGGACAGGATCTTTAGTGAACCAAGACCTATTTTGTCTGGAGTTTCACAGGGTAGTGTTCTTGGTCCACTGTTATTTTTAGTGTATGCAAGTGATATGGCTGTTGGCCTGAGAAACAAGATTGAAGCTGCCCCCAGCCTCAATCGGGACGTGGATCGGATCACTGAGCAATGTAGTTGGTGGGGTATGAGGCTGGACTCCAGCAAAACAAAAGCACTATTGATTTAGCAGATCTCGCACAGATTTCCCACCCCATCCTCCCCTTCAGGTGGATGGAACTTTGCTGAATGAGTCTGAGGCTTCAACTATTCTTGGTGTAACTTTTGGCTCATCTAACTTTTGAAAACATCTAATGAAAGTTTCCGCAAATGCCGCACGAAAGTTAGGTATTGTTCGTAAGGCCTCATATATTTATAACACTGATAAAATCATTGCAATCTGTTTTAGATTGTTTGTGCTTCTTTTACTAAAATACTGTTCTCCGGTGTGGATTTCTGCTTCTGCCTGAGATTTATCTCCTTTAGAGAGATAGATAGAGTGGTTCGTGTTGGTTTCCTAACATAAGCAGTTATGACTTGGACCATCGACGGATGGTCTCTTGTTTGTTACTTTTTCATAAGTTGTATTTCTACAGAGATCTCTCACGTTCACGATTGATCCCTGATCCCCTTTACCTGCCGAGAGAGAGCAACCAGATTCGCTGAACAGCAGCACCAATATGCAATAAATGTGCCTCGCTGTCGAACTTCTCAGTTCCAGAGGTCCTTTACTCTTCACACCGTTGGACTGTGTATATATGTGTATATATATATATATATATATATATATATATATATATATATATATATATATATATATATATATATATATATATATATATATATATATATATATATATATATATTTGTATATTTTGTGTGTTTGTGTGTGTGTGTGTGTGTGTGCGCGCGTGTGTATGAGTAAGGAGTTACTTTCTTTTCTAAATTTCTCGTACTCATGTATTCATATGAATACAAGAACACTCAATCTCTGCCATTCTCTAGAAAACCATTCAAACAGGAGAAATAATAATCTGAATTTCCAGGACTTGGCAGCGTAAGCCTTCCCGTTCCCCCGAGAACCAGAATGAACATACCAAAAGCAGCAGCATCTCCCATGCCGCTGTATTTTGTACCCAACACAGACTACATGACTTTGCTTGTCCTCGAGAGGAGGGAAACGAAAGTATCACTCGCTGTACCAACATCGTATCCCGGTGAGATGGAAGGGCTTCAGGCTGTACAAATATCACGATCTTTGCGAAGTCGAAGCACAAGAAAAATCAAGTAAAAAATACGCCGAAGTTCCTTCGATGCAATCGAGCTTTCTGTACAGCGCATAATCAAGGGCACCGAAAGTAGATCTGCCTTTTGATGGTCTCGGTATAATGCTGTATGAGCCGCGGCCCATGAATCTTTAACCACGGCCCGGTGGTGGCATGTCGTATATAGTTGCCAGGTGCACGATTATGGTTAATTTAACCTTAACTAAAATAAAAACTACTGAGGCTAGAGGGCTGCAATTTGGTATGTGTGATGATTGGAGGGTGGAGATCAACATACCAATTTACAGCCCTCCAGCCTCAGTGGTTTTTAAGCTCTGAGGGCGGACGGACAGACAAAGCCGGCACAATAGTTTTCTTTTACAGAAAACTAAAAGGACTTTTTCCATGATAACGATAAGATGATCGTCTCATCCAGCTCAACAGAGAACCTTTTCGAAGAGATGAAAGGAAGGAGATTATGATCATCACTGAATCGGAATCTGGCACCACAATGACGCCGGTCATCTCCACAGAAAACAAAATGCCATGAAAGAGAGATAATTTACTCCTTAACGTTTATACATGTTAAAGTATACTATAAAGTGGTAATTGTGATAAAAGTTACACCACCATTATTAAGAGAAAACGTGGTACTTACGAGAAAGACAATATTAGAAAATAGAAAATAAGGAAGCTTCTACGAACGTAAGTAAGCGAAACCAGTTTCAGACCCATGCCAACCTATTATCGCTTGTATAACATCGACATGTTTTCATACTTCCACATGTATCGTTCTTGTATTCGAAAGTGAAAATATAACTGCATGCATTCCATTTCGAAAACACGCAAAACCCGTTACTTTGTACTTTTTACGTAAATGTGAACCCATAATGGGATGAAAACCCACCTCAACATTATCGCCAAACGTCTCTAATAAAAAAGCGAGATAAACCGTTGGGAAATGACAGAAACGTCAGAGAGATGAGGACGAGGCTTCGTGTTTCCTATTAATAACTACGTATGGAGACCTGGCATGGGGCAAGGATCTCCCATAAATGGCCTTCAACGTCTGAATGACACCAACAGCTAAGCAATAGAGGCCAAATGCTACAGCAGCAGATTGCTGCTAACAATATTCATATTCGTTTTTAAAGCAAAAGACATAATAACCTGGAGTTGAATAATAATAATGGTAAAGGCATCTTTAAATAAGACCTAAAATGCCTCTTAAGTTTTGTGAGGTTATAAAAAGACTCTGACATGACTCCCAGGTCTCCATAGATCTGAAAAAGTCTTCAACGACCGGCGAAAAGGCTCCTGCAAATGGGTTTTTCGGGAAACTTCTGAAAACCTACTGAAAGAACCCGACTTTGATAAGTTACCCAAGATAATAACATTCATTTTTATAAGAGAGCTTTTACAAGGAAGAATTAATACGTGTCTGTGAATCAACTTAATATACTTTACCTGAAGATGACTTCATTTAATGTTATCCTGATCTTAGACACTTACTGAGGACTTCATCAAAATGTTCTTACAAGTTCTTTCGTATCAGTGTAACAGAGAACTGAATGAAACTTTGATCCAATTTTACACATTCTTCGTCCGCAAGACGAATGTTTCCCGTCTGATGTCTTTAATATGCAATCCACGCTTACTAATCTACCATTTAATAAGCTTATTACACAATATCTTTAAAAGTGATGACCTTGATCGGAAATGCAAGTGACATTGTGAAAATAGGTCTGTGTGTCAGCTAATGTTTTCTTTGTTTTTTTTTTAATATCAAAGAGAAAGTGTTTGTTCTGGGTGTGCAAAGCAGCACAGCGCAGCACAACAATCATGTCCGCAACATCTTCCCTGATGCGGGGTGAAATGTCCATTTCGAAATAGGACCAGATCAATAGTATTGGAGGTATAAGGAAAGAAAGTAAATATTGCGTTTGGAAATTTCCTTGGTCACTGTTGAGTTTACAAAATCTTCATATTACCTGACAGAAAAGGTATCCTAACGTGTCGATATCATGGAATGTTACCGTAAGATGGCCCGGTGCCTTTGGTTAAACGGGACCTTTTTTCCATGCGCTAATTATTACAAGTGAAATTAGGAACTTATTGTTAACCTAAAAATACTTGGAATTGTTTATAAAATCAGTAACCGAATGTGCAGACAGGCCAGGAATCTCGAAGATGATAAACAATGGGAATGTGAAAAATGTTAAGAGGCTGAATTAAACATTTAAGCAATTCACTTATACAAACAGAAGATAATGGCAGACAGTGTTATCATCCTTCTTGCTTCAAAAAAACCCAAAAAAACCAGGATATTACATCAATCCTTTTGTTAAAGGCAAAGGACGAATGCGAGAGACAGAGAAGCCAGCGTGTCAGAACGATATGAAGCAAGAGGAGCTTCATGACTCAATTAAACTAGAATTTACAAATACTGAGGATTTCAGGATTCAGGGCAATGGAGCCTGCAACCCGATCAGGACCTCAGCAGAGAGGGGAACGAACCGGTCATCCGATCCAAGATTGATTTGGAAATTTGTTATTTGGTTTCACAACAAAAATATCATTGATATCGAAAACAAAGAACAAATAATACAAATAAGCTTGTGTGAGTACTTTCTCACACATTCATTCACAAAGTATAAAATAACACAATTCAGAAACGCTATGCAATATAATTTAAAACAGAATTTATAAAAAATTAGATAAGGTAAAATCCTAAGAAATAGTAAGATAGCCCCAAAAAAAAAAAAAAATCAAGCTTAGCCGGTGAGCTCTCAAATACCACTACTTCGCAGGCAGCAATTTCAAATGCTTCAATTTTATGTGTAAGATGAATCAAATGCGATTGAAGATGATCGGAAAGCAACCAGTACTTATTGTGAGAGTTATAATATACGTGATACCATATCGGCTTTAGTGGGCAAAGGCACTTTAACCGCTGCACTACCATTAAGTATATTAATTTGTTTCACGTTAGCAAATAATAACAATAGTACTAAGACTTTGACAACTCCGAAGACATAATATCTTATCTGAAAACTAAAAGCCATGATGGACTAGCACACATTCCAGTCTGCACCTATGCAAAAATCAAACACATCGACAGATAAATAAATGAATGGAGGAAGTGGGGGGACACGATCCCTTGATTTCTTTCAAATTCTCTCAGGATAAACTTAAAGTTGAGTCCTGGTGCTCCCACATCGAAATTAAGGATGTCTAAAATACTCATGATCATCATTACTTTGCCTATTTCCTTATGTGTACGAAAATAGAACTGAAAGAGCCCGTACCATTACTTCGAGCAAAATACAAAAATCCCTCCCAACAACTAATGAAAAAAAGAATGAAAAGGTTTTAAGTGAATAGAACAGAAAATTTCATCAACAGAAGCCATATGAAAATATTCTTCTTAGAAAACAGTCAAAATAGAATTGATATTCATCAATTCCTCTGCCTCTTGAAGGTCAGAAATCGTGGCACTAATCGACTTCCAATGCTCACATTCATGGCTGCCGTCCTCTTTGAAAGCACGGGCTCTTGCTTGCTGAAAGCGGCTCCCACATTATAAATTATACACCTTGCGATGTAATAAACCGAGACTGGAGTGGCTGCACTCCTGGAGTTGTCGGAGACCAGCCAGAATGTTGATGCTGTATATCTGTGGAGAATTTAAAGTTGATTCCCAAAGGCCTCAGGAAATTTTTTTTACTTACCAATCATTTTTAGATCGGAAAGAAAATAAAGTCCTTGGATCATCCATCAGTTTTCCCATGGAGTGAAACCATTGAAAAGAATTTACGAGAATACTTTGGACGACATATTTTTCTTTTTCAGTCATCTGTGATATTCATTAT
>NC_089787.1:13230632-13245632 GCF_040412425.1 Macrobrachium rosenbergii
TCTCTCTCTCTCTCTCTCTCTCTCTCTCTCTCTCTCTCTCTCTTCCGAGGACAAAGGAAAAAGATGACGACTCGGGCTTTGAAAATACCCATTTGACCTTTGTACGAATTCTAATTGTGACGAAGTTCATTCCTTCACACTTGAGTTCCGATTTATCGAAGTCATTAAATGAACTGGGCCTTGAAAGTAAAATTCTCATTTTGCTCAATCATTTTAGAATTTAATATATATTCATTTGGAATGTCCATTTATCAGGTAAATCTTATTTCTGACGGAGGGAAGAGAGAGAGAGAGAGAGAGAGAGAGAGAGAGAGAGAGAGAGAGAGAGAGAGAGAGAGAATCATTATTCTTGTATATCTTTCTTTCAAAATGCCTTTGCCAGGTCAAAAGTACTGATGAGCGTCTATAGTTACAAACAAACAAACAAACAGCCCTCTACCAAAAAAGAGAGATAAAAATTGAACAGTTCTTAGAGCCTTTGCCTCCTGTGCCTTCTGTTGAAGCATATTATGGCTGCAGAGGAAACACATCGCAGAGTAACGGGCAACCGAGAACAAGTCAGACGGACAGGGATTTACCGCCATTCGACAAGAATGTCTCTTCGCTCCAACATGATACTGCTGCTTTCTCTAGCATACTAAATTGCTTTTTCGCTTAAAGAATGCTCTCTCTCTCTCTCTCTCTCTCTCTCTCTCTCTCTCTCTCTCTCTCTCTCTCTCTCTCTCTCTCAATCTCATGTTTCCTGTTTGTTTCATAACAATCTAAAACATACTTAGCCAAAAATAAACTCGTCATAATTTCACTTCATTGCAGATGGATTTCTGTAATTTTATGGTAAAATATTTAGCCATTCTTTTCTCTCCATGTGACCTCGATAGAGACTTGGCATAGGACGTGATACAAACCTCAGAGTGAAAAATGAGAGATAACACTAGCTGAGGCATCGATGAAGAACTGGGAGAGCTGAAAAAGCTCCCTCGGCCATCATGAATGAAGCGAAATGAAGGTTGCAAATGCAGTAGCAAAGCCATTCTGGGAACAACGCGATATCGCGTTAGTTAATGCCGCTGTTAAGTGTTATCAGGTATTAGATATACTGCTCATGTTTTGAGATTCTCCAAAACATGCGGTAAAACAAAAGGCAGTCACATTAAATTTTTTAAAAATAAACTGGGAAATCAAAGCAATCAAGATTCGCATGAGATGAAAGAGATTTCTCTTCCATGAGAAATAACAAAGGACAAGTGAAAGAAGATTGCCCAAAGTTTGGGAGAGAGAAAGAGAAAAGGGGGAGAGAGAGAGAGAGAGAGAGAGAGAGAGAGAGAGAGAGAGAGAGAGAGAGAGAGTGCTTCTTTTAGCTGCCACAAGAGTATTCAAAGCCTCAGAGTGATGCCCTTTGCCCTGCAGACTTCGGAGAAAGTTGTTTTTTCTTTGTTCTGATGCGTCTTCAAGTTAATTGAGTTTGCTTGAGGGAGGCTCAAGCGCCCTAGTTTCCTGCCCCCTTTTTACTGATTTTTTTCTTATGAGGATATAAATGCCTCAAATATATTAGAATACTTATTATTTTCCTGTAAAAGAAAACTATTGGGCCGGCTTTGTCTATCCGTCCGCACTTCATTCTGTCCGCACCTTTTCTGTCCATACTTTTTCTGTCCGCCCTCAGATCCTAAAAACTACAGAGGCTAGAGGGCTTCAAATTGGTATGTTGATCAACCACCCTCCAACCATTTGCAGCCCTCTAGCCTCAGTAGATGTATTTTATTTCAGATTAAAGTTAGCCATAATCGTTTCTGGCAACAATATAAGATAGGCCACCACTGGGCCGTGGTTAAATTTTCATGGTCGTAGCTCATACAGCATTATATCGAGAATTTTTTTAGATTTGTTTTTTTTGGCCTAGATTATGCATAGCGGCTGTACAGAAAACTCGATTTCCTTGGCGCAATTTATACTTTTTTTATTTCTCCTATTCCTTTGTTCCATTCTTTTCTTTTCGCAGATAGAAAAATCTTATTCTACGAAACCTGTTCTACAGTTTCCTAACCTTTTAGCTTAGCCTGTATAAAAAAATGCTCATAGGCTAATTGTTATGCCGAATGATGCCGTACAAATGCAAACTCGACTACGGGATGTTATGACCATTATCAAATAGGGAGCGATACAGCGTCAACCTGAGGTTAAGAATTAGGTGTACACGATGACAGTTATTCATTGAATAAAGGGATAGTCACTCTCAGGACAGCCCCAGTCCTCTGGTAAACTACTGAATCGGTGGTCCTTAGTATGTTATATGATAAAGATGAAGGAATCTTTAACAAATGCTGTTTTGAGCAAATATATCAAACATATCTCTCTCGGTTCCTGCATTGTTGGTTATTGTACTTGAAACAGCAAACCATTCCTTTTTCCTTCTTCACTGAAAATGATTTAGCTAAACTGAAAGGTGTTATCGTTCTTAAGCCATTCTCAAAGATTCGCACTGAAATAAGCCTTTCTCAAAGATTCAAACTTGAACAAGCGTAGTCATAAGCAGTCACGGGAGACCAAATGAAACCTTCAGAAAAGTTTTCTGTTATCAATCTCCCTTTGGTGGAGAGCGTTAGTTCAGGCAATCATGAATCTTCTCCATTTTCAGACCTGATTTCAAGTGCTTCCCCTTCCTGCAAAAGCTACTCTGAAATTTTCTCAAAACTTGCTGTATGAGAATTCAACGCTCATTCTAATATTTATTTTCTCTTCTTCTGTAGTTTTGTTAAGACTTGTATAATCTAACGGAAAAATCGACTAACGAAGTATATTTTTTTGTTCGGTTAATGTACAGTATTTCATATCATGCAGATTTTCATCATAGAAAGACCGAGTGTCCATATATCACTTAAATATTAATTTAAGTTTGCTAATGATAGCTCATTTTCATCCACTGATATAGGAACAGCAAATAAATAATAGCTATTTTTATTGTGTTAATGAGATCATGCCTTGTGTTTCAGATCACAATTTTCGTATGATTAGTTATGCAATCTCATTATTCTGGATTCTCAGGTATGACTAAGCTATAATACCGAAGATTATTATTTAATAATTGCAGGCAACTCAGTAGCTCATATTTGTATTCATTAAGCAAGTAAGAGGCTGACAGCTTCACTGACACACGAAACAAGTAATGAATAACCTGCTACATTTCCTGCAAACTCAGATGGTTTCAGACTATAGCAGTGAATCTGGAATGAATGCCCTGAATTTAGATTCCGAGTTCATATTAGCTTTGCAAAATACATGCAAACACAACTGGACTCATTCCATCGTACTGGACTGCATTAAACGAATGATAATGTTGATTAGCTTCCATCAGCTGAATGTGATTAAAGCCCAATAACAATATTTTGTATCCAACTCCCTTTTGTATTAGGAAGGATATAGATTCATGAGAAAATTCAATTTTCTTTTATTTCAACATGTCCTTTGCATTCCGTTTAGATTTTAACTATCACATCCTTAAGTTTTACCCAGGTTGATATATGAGTCAGTTTTTGAACAACTTGTATTTGACCTGTTTTTTCATATATATTTAAAAATGCCTAAAAAAATTTTCAATTGTGAGACAGTCTTCCTTTCTGGATGAATTATCGACCTGCTCATGATGACTCTCTCTCTCTCTCTCTCTCTCTCTCTCTCTCTCTCTCTCTCTCTCTCTCTCTCTCTCTCTGTGTGTGTGTGTGTGTGTGTGTGTTTGTGTGTGAATTTGTGTGTCTGGGGAAATCCTGGAGGCAAATTAAATTTTTGCAATATATTCGATTACGAGACTAGGAAATGAAATCGGAAGAGAAAAGAGGAAACCCGGATGATACGAAGTCTATGATGTCAGAAAGCAATAAAGCCATGTGGTCAATATAAGTGCAATATTCCGAGCGGATAAAACGTGTCTGGCACAAGGCCACAATAATACAGACAGGAAATAAACACTGCAGTATCCTGACCGACAAAGTCAAGGTAATTACGGGTTTTATGGGTCAGCTAAATTACCATGCTATGAAATAAAAGTAAATGAATGCATGGAAGTAATGC
This sequence comes from Macrobrachium rosenbergii, assembly GCF_040412425.1. NCBI lineage: Eukaryota > Metazoa > Arthropoda > Malacostraca > Decapoda > Palaemonidae > Macrobrachium > Macrobrachium rosenbergii. The sequence goes on from NC_089787.1 coordinate 13,234,698, forward strand.
TAAGGGAATGACACCATGGATTCCTAAGAGGATGCTCTCGCAGGAATGTCGAGGGGAATGGAAAGGGAGGAGATATTCAGATTTCCGTTCACCAGCGAAAGACGAAAATCGACTGACCCATGTCCCTTCGACTCACTGCAGCATCTGATTTCACAGGACGTAAAAAGTGTTGTAAAGAATGAGAAAAATACTTTATTTTAAGATGATATTCGATAATAACGAAATTGAAAATCGATATAAAATCTATATCCTCCTGAACAGTTTTCCAGCACAGTTGCCGGAGGACTTTGTTGAGTAGAATGGGTCCCTTACTCAGTAATTGACAAATTTTTCTTTCCTGTAACTGTACAAGGGAAAACCTTTTGGAAACCTGCGGTTCATTCCCTCCCGAAAATGTGTGAATGTCCCATTCTTTCAAACCTCTATCGCATTGCTCTGACTTCTTCTGTAACCGAAGGAGCTGAAACTTTTCTGAACCCAGTTTGAAAACATATCGAATCCACCTTCCATAGTCCAACAGTCCTTTGTCTGAAGGGTTCCATGGTAACCTTAAATTATAATTGTCATGAAAATCCATTGATCTCATCACCACTGCATATTTTGTATTGCCTGATGTCTACCATCCCTTAAATTTCAAACCCTTAGTGAACAGGCTTTTTCAAGTTATACCCTTCCTTAATTATGAATTAAGGTAATTAAGCTTTTCGGTTATATGGGGTTATTTTCTATGTCTGTCCCTGTGTATATATATATATATATATATATATATATATATATATATATATATATATATATATATATATATATATATAATATATATCTATATATTAACCGAGTGTGTGTCCCAGGCTCCTCCGAGGGCAGCCACATCTCCGGTTCGTATTTCATCATTTGCAAATAAACTCAGGCCATTAATCGCCCTTCCTTAAGCAACCTGAGAGGATGTTCTTATTCGCCTGAGTTAGCTGCGATTGATATCCAGAAAACTCTGACGCTAAGTTAAAGTTTCTTTCTTCAATTATAGAACGACTGTCAGCACACTGAATGCAGCTTTATCATAAACGCCCTATTTATTAACAATTCTAGAACGGATATTATCCCAACTCTGATTTCACTAAACATTATCTATCTATATATATAAAAATGGATGGATGTGTGTATGTGTGTGTGTGTGTATTCCACATACACTCTGTCACTAAGCAATTTCAAGCAAACTTGGTATACATGAACTCTGGCATCTGGAAAGTTTCTTTGGTGAATTATAACATTACTGACATAACGGTGGGGTGTGGGAAGGGTAACATGAAAATTTCCTGGAGAACGACAGATATTAGTGTCTAACCCATGGTTTTGCACGCTGAGATGAATAATGACATTATATGCCCTAAGTCAAGTTCAATAGGAAGTGAGGTGGGAAGGGGTACTTGTAAAAATAACCAAAACGACAGATGTTAGTGTCTAACCATAGTTTTCGAGGTCACTGAGATTAATAGTGACACTCCCAATGCCCTTCCAGTCCAAGTTCAGTCCTAATAGGAAGTGGGGTGGGAAGGTGGTGACATGTAAAAATAAGTAAAAACTACAGATATTAGTATCTAATCCATAATTTTTGAGGTCACTGAGATGAATAGTAAAACTCATGATGACCCTCAAGTCCAAGTTCAGCCCTGATAGGAAGGGTGTGGGAAGGGGTGACATGTAAAAATAACTGAAAACTACAGATATTAGTGTCTAATCCATAGTTTTTGAGGTCGCTGAGATGAACAGTGAAACTCCTGATGCCTGTTAAGTCCAAGTTCAGGCCCAATAGGAAGGGGAGGGGAGGGCGAGAAGGGGTGAAAAATAAAATGTCAATAATGACATATGTTAGAGTCTAATCCATAGTTTTCTAGATCGCTGGGATGAATAGAGAGACTCCCGATGCCCTTCAAGTCCAAGTTCAGCCCCATTAGGAAGGTGGGGGGTGGGGTGAGAAGTGGTTAAATATAAAATATCAAAAATGTATGGCAATGTAGAAGCAACTACCTTAACAGGAATGAGAGAGAGAGAGAGAGAGAGTTTATCGGTTGTCATTCAGAGATTTCCTTAGCAACGCCCGGTTGGTCAGCTAGTATATAATACTGAGAAGTAATAAATGCTTAAGCACTATGCTACGATGGCGACGATGGGTCTATTCCAGCTCCAGTGAATGTGTCTTACCTCGACAGATACATGCATGTATGAAGGAGAATATGGCTTAAATCTATTGTTTTGGCCACATGGTTAAAAACAACCCACTTCTGACGTAACGGATGCGGGTTCGATTCCTGCCACACGCGTCAGTATTTCATCATAAGAATCTTACGCTTTGTACTGATAAGCACACTCGGAAAGTGTGAAGAAATCAAGAAATTACGAGGCATTATGGCTATTACTAATAGACACACACACACACATAAACAAGCACAAAACCTGAGACTCATCATAGCTCCCCCTGATATAACAATGCTTTCTTACAGTAAGGCAGCCCAAAATTCTAGTCTCACATCAGGAAATATGTTCACTTCGATTTCTCATCAAGTATATCTTGTCACCGTCAGTTACATTTTTTAGAAGAGATTTCCCTTTTCCACGAGATTAATTGTAGTTTTAATCATGAATTCAGTTTAAATTTCATATATTAATAATAGGTATTCGTGAAGTACAGGAGCAAGCAAACATACACTCATACAGCATACATAGTTAAGTTCTTATTTAGGCTTTTTCCGTTCGTATACAGAAAATAGTGCCATGAACCATTTGTCTTTCCAAAAAAATTATTTTAAAAACGAAATAGCATTTATATCTCTCACTTTAATTTTACATCTCCATAGGCAGTATGCAGTTTCGTATTTTCCATTTTGGGGAGGTTTCAGGAAGATGTCTAAATGACACGATATTTGTATGTCCTGACGTCAGAATGTTAAGGACACATTTGTCTTTTGGAATCTTAAATCTTTCCTGCATTTGAATTATTTTATCAGTATATTTTTATTTTCCATCTCTCCTCAATTTTCCTTCATACAATCGAATTTCTGCTGCAAACGATCTTCAGGAGCGCTTGTCGAGGAGGCCATCAAAATGGTAATGATACTGGATCCTCCTGTAAAAGGAGAAGGTCTCCCATCTATTAACGCTTTCCCAGAGTGTTATTCCTCGACCAAGGTTTTGCATTTCGGTCCCCTTCTATCAAGGGAAAAGGCTACGTGCAAAAAGGCCTTATATCAACGTGTTTTGTGTGTGTGTGTGTGTGAGAGAGAGAGAGAGAGAGAGAGAGAGAGAGAGAGAGAGAGAGAGAGAGAATATGAAAGTTGGAATAAATAATGATTAGCTTTGGTTAGGACAATAAAAACACCCTTTTTCAATTCATATTTTGAATAATTCTCTAGATATATGGACTCGGAAGATAATTACTAGTTTTGGAAAGTGTTGGTATAATGGCTGCAAATGATATGGAGAAACAACACGTTAGTAAAAGTTCACTCGAATTATTTTTACAAAAATATCTCGAAAAACATCAGCCGACCCTCCTTCCCTCAACTAAAAGTCTCCCCTCATGACGCCTCTTTTGTGCTGGGTCAGAGAATCCGAGAGTAAAGTCACTTTGATCATTTTTTCATACCAACACTTTCCACAACATGCAATTATCTGCCTATTCTGTTTATTTACAGAATCATTTCAATTATGGAATGGAAGTGTGGGATGCTTCTACTATCGTTACTAGAACAGATCATAAAAAGCATAAATCTCTCTCTCTCTCTCTCTCTCTCTCTCTCTCTCTCTCTCTCTCTCTCTTACAAGACCGAAGCATAGGCAGAAAGTTGAAAAATTGAGAAAAGCCCTTTTTGCACGTATCATTCCCTTTTGATAGCTGAGCACTGAAATGCCAAATCCGGGTTGAAGAATAACCGTCAGGGAGAGCGTCAGTTGACGGGAGGCCTTTTTGATGGCCTTCTCGACAAGCGCCCCCGAAGATCTTTCGGGCCGGAAATTCAGTTGCACGAGGGAAAAAGGATTAAGGAAGAAATGGAAGACTATGAGTGGGCGGATAAAAATGCTCCAAACACAGGAAAGGAAACATTGCGGATGGCACAAAATCCAAACTCTTCATTTAACACGAATCATCGTAACAATTAAAAAATACTTACCACTTTCACAAACTTTAAACCATTTTGTGTAATTGTTTTCACATTTTTATGTCATATCATTTATTCCTAGCCTGTATCTCCTCTTGGTTCTATTTCTTTGGGTGTATCACTTACAGAAATTACATTTGCGGAGGCCTGTTCGGCAATGTGGAATAATTACACGGTTTTAACCTAAACTGTTTTGTCACGTCCAGACACTGCTTTTGCGGAGGCCTACTTATCGAGGTGATGCACTTCAAGGGTTATTTTTATTGGCGTCTGCGTGGTTCTGTAATTATAATAAACAATAGTCATAGTATGTGTGTGGTTCCTTTAATATTCACTAGCATACTAAGAAACCATATATAACATATTATTAACGAGGCAACAACGAGGACTCTGAACGTATTCCTTACCTTTATCTATTCGGCTTGTAGTTAAGTACCAACTCCCCGAACAACCAGAAGTGACGAAAACGCATATATACTCTTTTTGGTGTTAATTCCCAGAGAATGTCATTTTTGGAATAGAAAAATAAAACCTTTGTTCATTTACACAAAGGAAACATTTTCAAATAAAATTTTTGACCTTTTCTAAAGCGGGTTTACAGATTAAGCTTTCTGTCCTATGCATACCTTTTTTTTTAAGGTCAAAGTGCATTAACTTTCATGTTAGAAAAATTTTTTTAACACAAAGTAAAACTGGGCAATATTTTTAGAAAAAGTATTCTTAGAAAACGTGAGGCGATTAATATGGGAAATGATCTGCCAAACCGAGGGAAAATGAACCTGGTGTCTTCTCGTAATAATAATTTTTGTTATTTATTCTCAAATGCAATGAAACCCCCTCATGGGAACCTTCCCTATTTAGAGATTGCTTTGCCTCCTTTATGCCTCGTAAATATCTTCTTCAGAGTTTGCCTTTGGCCTCTGCACTATTTTTAAATATCTTCAAATTTCAACGTTCGAATTTTCTCACATTTAATTCTGGTTAAAGTTTCACACATTTGGAGATACTGCTACGATAAAACAAACTTTATATAATACTAAATTCATTAAAATTACTTTGCATTGACAATATTGCTCGAGCTTCATAAAATCACGAGACATGTAAAAAAATATGTCATGTTTCAATCAGGCGGGTCTTTGTCTATCAGAATTATAACCTTTGAAATCATATGAAAACGTGAGGCAGCGCCAAAATATTTAGGAGGAATAGGAAATAAAATGATGAGTAAACGTTGCCAGACCGTTCCTTCCTCGTGCGTGAATCTAACCTCAGTTCTGTTTCGTTTGCAAAGGGATTTTATGCTTACTGTATGAAAGAAGAGGAAAGATGGCAGGTTGGGGTTGTCATCACGCATCCGTATCCACAGGCGTCTTTTATGACAAAATCCGTACCACAGGCGTCTTTTTATGACCACAAAATCATTCTTACTGAGGAGTTTGAGCGTTGGCAATCCACTTACTTTTTTCTAGTGAATGCCTCAGTGTTGGATGTTCTGATGCATTACGAGTCTTAATGAATTGGCGGTCTGCCGCTGAACTTTTTTTTCATGTCAACAACAGCATTAAGAGCGAAATAAACTAACCTATCTTTCATCATATTTATTAACCGATGCACTTTTTACTGTATATATAAGAAATAGGCAGAATTTTTATCGATCTATTTTTCTAGATTAAAAAGTCTAATTAAATGACACAATTACACAACAGACTTTATATTTAAACCTTTCTGTTTTTTGGGCGTAAAATTTATGACTTCAGAGTATCGCAAAAACAATTTCTATGCAAATTATTCATCGCATAAAAAACTAGCAATTTAAAGGGTATTTTATATTCATATTTGAGTGAGGTACGATGGATGTTACTTGTTTCGGAAGTAATCGGCTTTGCAATGCATAAGCACCGTTCTGTTGGAATGAACAATGGTTTATATAACGAGTGTCCACCTCATAACAAAAAATAGCACAGAAAAAAATCATTTGGAAAGTAATAACTCGTGTGAACGATGTAAGAGAGAACAAAGCATAATAAAAGTTTTTTTTATTTAATTCTGGCGTTGTTTACAAGCAATTTAGAGACAATGCAATGAAAGGAAATGATTAATCACTAATTCATTACTATGCGAGTTCATTTCCTAGATATGGCAATGGATGATGAAGACGATTAATGATTTTAGATTTTCTGAAATGTTTAATAAATAAATGGATTTTAGATTTTCAGTTCTAAATGTATAATAAATCATGGAATCAAGAACCATTGCATAAAAGATTATTATTATTATTATTATTATTATTATTATTATTATTATTATTATTATTATTATTATTATTATTATTATTGTTTATTAAGGACGGAAATATGTGGGTAGTAGACCCTCTTTTAAACAGGTCCATCACAGGATGATTGAATGTGATGGAACTTGTTGCATCACCTGTATTCATTTTATATAGAGTTTTCTATTATTATTATTATTATTATTATTATTATTATTATTATTATTAGTGTTGTGTTGTTGTTGTTGTTGTTGTTGTTGTTGTTATTGTATTAAGGGACGGAAAGTAGGCAAGGTAAGGTCAGAATAAAAAGGCTGGACATTGTTGCATTATGTTTTCAACTTATGTATCTGAAGCGTCGCAGTATTAGCGTCTTAGCACAACGTCAATCGCCACTGAACCAGGGTGCCGCAGGCAAAGCTTTTACGATTCATCCTCTCTCACGAGGATGACTTCTTGTTGAAGCACGTCGATTACTAATTGCCTTTGTTTTCTTTTGCTTTTGGAGACTTTAAGCCAAAGTATTATATTGGAACTTCCAGTTGAACATTGTACAAAAATTTATCCGACTTTGCGTTATTTTTCCTTTTGCACTCTGGGCAAAATACCAAGTGGAGGTTATGCAGATATTCTTGTGCGTGTATATATATATATATATATATATATATATATATGTGTATATATATATATATATATATATATAGATATATATATATACACACATACTTTTCTAGTCAAAGTATAAGCGTAAATAAATTGTTATTAGTTCTGTGTTCAACATTATTCGCACATTTGAATTAATATGTGCAATTATTTTGTGACAACCGAGCATTAAATATATATATATATATATATATATATATATATATATATATATATATATATATATATGATAATATTTATTATATACAATCATATATATATATATATATATATATATATATATATATAAATATATATGGGACGCGAACCCTTATATATATATATGGACGTTACCACAGGTATATATATGAAGACGACAACATGAAAGGTGAAAATCAAAGACCAGGTACCAAGCGCTTTCGTGTATTGCGTACACTTCTTCGGGTACAAAGTAAAATAGATAAATAGAGACATAAACAAGGAAACTTCACAAAACAAATAGCAACGCTATTAACAAGCAAAACGTCATTACAGTATGTAATCACTAGTTTGAAGAAAACAAATTGTCACTACCAAACAATAAGTAAACGTACTTTAAAAATACTTAAGAACTGAAGCTGCAGTGAGAACAGGCTGTTGCTAAAAGGTGACATTGTACTTCCCTACAATTTTATGAACAAGGTAACTATCTCATTTAAAAAGACGTGAACTAAGACTTATAAGTTGATTGTTAAAATGCTTAATAAAGGCAGATTCAGTTATATTTCTCTTAACAATGTAGTTACAAAAAATGATCTCAGATGAATTTTTCCAGTCTATACAATGGTTAAAATCATTCATATGTACAAATAAAGTATTTGTCACTTGGCCTGTTCGAACTGCATAACGATGCTGTTTTAGACGGTAATCTAGTTCTTTACCAGTTTGACCTAGGTATTTATCACTACACCCAGCACAAGGAATCGTGTAAATACAGCCACTCATTTGTTTTGGGGAGTTACGAACATTGATGTTCTGACGAGTCCCTGAATTCTTGTAAACAACATTTGTCTTAAAAGTCTTCAGTAATTTTTTAATAAAACAAAAATTTACACTATATGGCAGTGTCAAAATGTTCTCTCTCACAAAAGGCTCCCTATTGTTACTCGAATAAAAAATGTTTCTAGCTTTCTGCAAAGATTTATCGATTAAGAAACTTTAGGTATTTTAACATAATTCCTACGTCATAAATTTGACAACATTCTGAGTCTAAGAATTCCGGACTGCGTATCCTTAATGCCCTTAAAAACATGCTACAGAAAACTGAGAGTTTTACAGTAACCTGGTGATCTGAATAATAGTGGATATAAGAACGGGCGTTGGTAGGTTTCCTGTAAACATCAAACACAAAGCTTCTGTCCCTTCTATGAACCAAAACATCTAAAAACGGCAATGAATAATTATTTCCTTCTTCAAAGGTGAATTTAATAGAAGGTACCAAATGATTTTACTTGTCCAAAAAACTGTTCAAATTTTCGCACATGGGCCAAACACAGAAAATGTTATCAATTTGTCAAACAAAAGAACCCCCTTAGGCAAAATAGCGGGCAATATTTTTACTTCAAAAAACTCCACATATAGATTGCTAAGCACTGGGGAAAGGAGATTTCCCATAGCCATTCCAAACTTTTGAAGATAATAATTTCCGTCAAAAACAAACTTACAATCTTTAACACATAATTTTATCAGTTCTAGAATTTTATCAGAAGCTAATGGTAAAATATGTTTTGTTAATTTATCAGCTAAAAAGGTCAATAAATCATCAACTGGGACATTGGTCTATAAAGAGGTTACATCAAAACTGACCATTCTAAAGTCGTAATTTATGAGTGGCTGCATTTACACGATTCCTTGTGCCGGGTGCAGTAATAAATACCGAGGTCAAACTGGTAAAGGACTACAGTAAATCACCGTCTAAAACAGCATCGTTATGCCGTTCGAAGAGGCCAGTTGACAAGTGTTTTATTTGTACATATGAATGATTTTAACCATTGTATAGACTGGAAAAATTCATCTGAGATCATTTTTTGTAACCACATTGTTAAGAGAAATATAACTGAATCTGCATTTATTAAGCATTTTAACAATCAACTTATGAATCTTACTTCACGTCTGTTAAAATTATATAGATACCTTGTTCATAGAATTGTAGGGAATTAAAAATACGCTGAAGTTTCTTCGGTGCAATCGAGTTTTCTGTACAGCGTATAATGCTGTATGAAACTCTCAGTCACAGCCCATGGAACTCTCAGCCGCAGCCCATGAAACTTTCAGCCACGACCCAGTGGTGGCCTGTGTTAATGGTACCCATAGCGGTGCCAGACGTACGATCATGGCTAACTTTAACCTTAAATAACATAAAAACTACTGAGGCTGGAGGGCTGCAATTTGGTATGCTTGATAGATGGAGGGTGGAAGATCAACATACCAATTTGCAGCCCTCTAGCCTCAGTAGTTTTTAAGATCTGAGGGCGGACAGACGAATAGCCATCTCAACGGTTTTCTTTTACAGAAAACTAAAAAGTATAGTTTGAAAGGCACCAGCAACACCAGGAAGCTGCCCTTTAGGATAGTCTGGATCCCTAATGCTATTTTCTTTCAGTTATTGTTTTTCAGTATTTTTATTAGCAACTTTATTGGCATTACTTGTCTTACCCTGGCATTTATTCGCAGTTCCTTCGCACTGACTGCTATCATTAGTCTTCATTTTTGACAATGTCTAAGTGTGAATGGTATTCACTAACGCAAATCAAATCACTTGCTACCATTGTTTGAATACAGCAACTATAATAATAATAATAATAATAATAATAATAATAATAATAATAATAATAATAATATTATTATGTGTTATATTAAGATGTGTATATTAATATTATTATTATTATTATTATTATTATTATTATTGTTGTTGTTGTTGTTGTTGTTGTACCAGTTAAAATTTCATTTATTTTTCCAATGTATTTTTTACTTTCTCTCATATATGCCTTCCGTACTTAGTGAATGAAATGCACTTATATAAATCCTGACCCCGGGGTAGTAATGTTCTGTCCTGAAGCTTTTTTTATAGGTTACTTTTATTCTGCATAATCATATAATGAAAGTCAGTGGGAACAGGACTTGGCCCTTGCTGGTCGAAGGCAAGTCAAATATGAGCAAATGTCACGATAATTTACACGCGATGACCATACAATATGTATATTGCCCCGTCATGAAAAATGAAAATTTTTATTGAATTTTTCGTCTGTTTGACATTGTTAGATTATATATGTATATATATACGTGTATGTATGTATGTATGTATGTATATATATATATATATATATATATATATATATATATATATATATATATATATATATATATATGTATATATACACATATTTCTACGTGTGTCGGAGGGGGTTGGATTTTGACTTATCTTGTTGCAACAGCAAGACTGTGTAGTTTATCGACATTCGTAGAAAAAGAGGGAAATCATATCATTTAAGTTTAATTTAGGACTCTGAGAGAAAATCAGTGTCTAACTTAATTAGTTATAATTACTTAAAATCAGAAGAGTAACGCAAGGGAGCCCTACGCACTGGCTCCTTGGCACCATGTTTATGTTTATTGACAAAGCAACGATGCCACAAGCATGCAGATTATACTCTGAGAGAACCTCTTAAAAGGTGCTTAATAACATGTAAGGACACTGCAGATTCTGTTGCACAAAGAGTAAAGTGCCACAATTATCCAGATTATAATATCCTGAGGAAATCTTCCCAAAGTTGACTGATGAACGGGGAGGCACCCTGGGACAGCAGAGTGACACAGCAGTACATAAGGGGG
>NC_089787.1:13250632-13263132 GCF_040412425.1 Macrobrachium rosenbergii
AGGTCATCGGCATAATTTTATATATATATATATTAGAAAGGGCGTTGGGTTGGTATGATACATGAAACATACGTACCGGGGTCTAAGCGATGTCAGGCAGGGCAGCCGATCGAGACCACAGGTATACCCCAAAGCCAAATCAAAAAGTCCTTCAAAGAAGGCATCGTGCTTACCCCATACAAAAATGGGGAATAAAAGCACGTTGAAAGAAGAAAGAAGATATATATATATATATATATATATATATATATATATATATATATATATATATATATATATATATATATATATATATATATATATATATAAATGTATATATATATATATACATAAACTATTGTTAGGCTACTTTGTTGAACAAACCATCACATAAAATTACGTTGTGTAAGAATATTTCTTGGTATATGTAACAATTTATATACAAGTACAGCGATCTCTCCCTCTCTCTCTCTCTTTCTCTCGATCCCTCTCGGGACTAGTAGCGCAGTGCCAGAGCATTCATTTCACAAGCTGAATAACCAGAGTTCGATTCCGTAACTAGACAAGGAAAGCGTAAAGGTTCGGGGATCATACCCTAAAATCAGGATGCCTCTGCTGAACTAAGCAGTGAATTATGTACCTAGTTGTTAGTGGACTATTGTGGGTCGCTGTTAGGGTAGAGGGAAAGAGAGGGAGAGGGAGATATGAGGGATAAGAAAATAACAGACGTGAGTATTCATTACTCCCTTTAAATATCTACCTTTGAAACTGAACTCTCTCTCTCTCTCTCTCTCTCTCTCTCTCTCTCTCTCTCTCTGTGTGTGTGTACACTTATACTTTAGCACTTTTATTTCACTGGCATTTTACCTTAGTTTTTAAAGAGCCACAGCCCTGAAGTCTTGTCAGAAATTCCCCGTCATAAATGAGGTGGGTCTAATAATCCCACCGTTTAGATTAGAGCCCATGTTGCTTCTTCCCTAGGCTTCTCCAGTCCGGCTTTTGTTACGGGTTTGCGTGTGTGTGTGTGTGTGTGTATGTTTGCGTGTGTGTGTGTGTATGTTTTGTGTGTGTGTGTGTGTGTTTCGATGAAATGATTTCCTTATCATACTGTCGTATGTTCACTGTACAATAATCAATAATATCCTTATAGCGCTTTACAAGACATTGTCCTTTGTGCTAGCTGATTCAGTAATGCAAGTTGAGGTGCTATTGGATCGCCCCAGAAACTCAAGTTTTCGGAAAGATTATCAACCCAAAGAGACCAAAACATTGGGCCGGAGTACTGTACTTCCAGAGATGTCCCACTCAGCAATAATTATCCGAGAAGGGAGACGGCGATTTGAGCTTCGAGAATGTGCTTGTGGGCTCTACTCGAACTCTAATGCCGACCTGTTGCAGTTCTGTGCCGTGAAGTTCCCTCTTATTGAAACTTTGTAAACAAAACTATCAAATGAAATATAAATATTGAAAAAGCTACTAGATGTTGGGACATATTCTTTAAAAACATTCAATTACCAGTTAAATTTTATTCGAATAATTTTATAAGTATGTGAGAGAGAGAGAGAGAGAGAGAGAGAGAGAGAGAGAGAGAGAGAGAGAGAGAGAGAGAGAGAAAACACCAATAACAAGGTTTTCGTACTAATATTTCTGGACTTTCAATATTGACTTTGCTGTGAAATAGGACACAAAATTTCTGTGTTATGAAGAGGACAGCAGAGGTTCTCGGACGTCTTATCCCAGAGGAAGCATTGCAGGAGAACGTGCAACTGAGAGCAAATCAGACGGCAAGCAATTGCCAGTGCATCCAATATCAATTCACCTGATGCTGCAACAGCAATTTCTTTGTCCAGAAACAGAGGTTTATGAGGCTCACAAAAATAGAGCATTCGAGCATCGAGAAATGTAAGCGAACCTTCCTTGTATAGTTTAGTTTTAGCTTGTTCTCTCTCTCTCTCTCTCTCTCTCTCTCTCTCTCTCTCTCTCTCTCTCTCTCTCTCTCCTTTATTTCTAGTCAAAGTGCTCAGATTCAGTGTGCTTAGAAAGATATTCTCAGAGTAATCATTTCAATGTTTGCGTTCGTGTTATCTGTTTTATCATCTAAGCGCTCGTAGGGTATTTGACGGAGATGAGCTGATTAAAAACTTTGAAACTGTTTCCCTTCGTAAATATAAGTAACGAAACGTTCAGAAATCTGATAAATGAATGAATGAGATAAGTGACTGCAAATAACTCAGTGGATAACACAACGGATATTTTAATAATACTCTCCTTTTTTCATTCGGATTTAGTTTGGTGCACTTACGTGTTTCTTTACTAAAGCGCCTTTGAAAAAAGAGTTCTACTTAACTGACAGAAAAATCAAAAAGAAAGAAAATATAAAAAGTGGACCACGAATAAGGGAAAATTTCTGTATGAGAAGAAAATATTACTTCCTCATGACCTTTTCAAATAACATTCAGTAAATCATAAATATCGTAGAAGTAAGATTTTTTTTTTTTTGGAGCGTCATAACTCGAACACAATCAAAGGATCCAGAGAAAAGGAGTTTCATGAAAGGTTGTGGTCGATAAGTCAATGGAAGGTGAAGGGAGGGAAAGGCGTCTTCTGCTGAGGAAGGACTTTCAAGAGGGGAACGTCTTTCTTGCATAATGGCCCCTTCAGACCTTCTTCTCCTGGTGGTTCAGTCCAGCTTACCTTTACCTGCATCTACGTTGGGGGTGGGGATGGGTTTGCAAAAATTTTTAAACTAATATTTGAATTGGTAGTGTTTGCATTACCGAAAATTGGACAGCAAAGTGAAACGACACCTTTGCACGCAGACATATCTTGCAAGCATAAGGAGATGGAACCGGTAATGCAATGCCCATCTCATGCCCAGGAATGGCATGGCAGAAACAATGAGAAAAAGAGAATAAACAAAAATATTTTCTCGAAACAAAAGAAATGCAGTTTTGAAACAATAATATTATGATTTGGTTTGGTAAAGATGAAACCCAGGAGAGAAAAATGATGAGTTAAAAGAATCTCAATGTATTTAAAGAAGAGTTGGCCAGATCAATAAATAATCATTTGATAGATATATGCTAAATTAAATAGATATATCAGGAATAAGAGAAGGAAGCATTACCCTCTCAATATCACTGTTAAATATAACATCAACTCAGTAAATTGCATAAAGTGACAAATAGAAAAAACAAGATGAAGAAAAAGCCAGAGTACGTGGTTCCTGGTAACGAAGTGTTTAATCATTATGAACGTGTCCGTCAGAGAATGACCTTCCCGTCCTGATTCATTCCGGCGACGGGAACAATGGTACCTTTCAACTGAAAGGCGTCAAGAAATTAGCAGAATAAATGCAAGAAATTCTTCTCTTGACATTTTCGTGATTTTATTTTTTTTATTTATTTATTTTTCTTTTTGTCTATGTGGAATACATCCCGGCTTTCCTGGTCCCTGATTGCAGGAAACTCCCGCGAAGCCACATCAAAGAAATCATTCGGTTCAACTAACGATTTCTGCTAACAAGAAAGAGGGGGAGTTTCACAACAATTGATGAATTTACAAAGGAAAAGGAAAAATTCCTTATTTACTGAAGAAAAGGCATAATGTCAATAGACATTAAAAAACTGAAATTTTCCTTGGAAAGTAACGTATCTTACTCGGAACATTCCAAACGGAATAATTTTCTTTTATTTGGTTTCACTTAATTGTCTTCGCCTTTTGTTCCTGCCGCTTCAGCAGAAATCGTTAGTTCGGCCGAATGATTTCTTTGAAGTTGCTTCCAGCAATCAGGGAGCCAATCAGGTCAGGATGTATTCCACATATAAAAAAATATATAAAAAATCGAGAACAAAAGAGTCAAGAAGAGAATATCTTGAGCTGAGTCTGGTCATTTCTGTGTGCCTTTCAACTAAAAAAAAAAAAAAAAAAAACAACGACAATTAGAACAGATAGTTGCTTTACCCCGATGTCACCTTTATGCATTGTTTAGGTCAGCCACATTTTTGTGCTGTGAGACATGGGCAAAAGTAGAGATTATTATTCTTAGAAACAAAACTGAACTTATTTATCTGCTTGAAAAGGAGGAAATTTTAATTTTCAGTGTGTCAAGATATAAAAAAAACTATCATACAATGTATCAAAGGTTTGGGACATAAAGTTTCTTTTTTCTATTTCCAGGTCTTAACTACAGAATTTAAACATCGTGAATTCCCTTTCCAGTAGATATCTATGTTTGATCAATAAACATCTGCTATACAGTGGGATTAATAAGGTCGAAAGAAGAAGAAGAAACACGCACTGTTTTCCATTTTTTTTAAATGCAAACCCTTTCCCATTACTGGAGGTGTTGGTGAATGTGAACGGTTTGCATAAGTGTGACTAATCCAGAAACAGATGCAAGCTATCTTCTCTTTCAGTGACAAGTATTACTTTATCAAATATAGTAATTTTTTTCGGTGTTAATGGACGTTGCCATCGTCTGTACTTCTTTATAATAATGAAGCGTGGATGAATGAATGATTGAATGAGTCTGCCAATTAAGAAATATTCACCAGCATCTTTGTGGGTCAGACCAGAAAAATGAGGTTATTGTAGTGTTTTTACTTTCGCCTTCAAGTTGCCGTTCTTCCTCCTTCTCCGATTTGCACAGTCACAATGAATAGATGTTGTTCCAGTAAGTGACACAAATGAACGACAACAGAGAACAAATGGGAGAAAAACTCAGCCTCCTCGCCTCTTGGGCAAGAAGGGATAAAGAAGGTAAACTTGTGGGAAGATTTTTCCCACGGGGAAGTTTCTTTGTGATAAGGCTGTGTACTCAGCGCTCGTCATCCGCAATAGCGTATTTTTTCAGTGAGAGAAGGCTGATATTGGACGTGACGCTTTGCGAAAACCACAGAGAGAGAGAGAGAGAGAGAGAGAGAGAGAGAGAGAGAGAGAGAGAGCGGGTTGGGGATATGTGTCACATGTGGAACTGTGCGCTGCCAAAGTTGATAATTCTTGATTGTGTTACGAAAGTACAGTAAAGCCAGCAGACACGGTTGGAGAGAGAGAGAGAGAGTTGGGGGAGGGAGAATTAATGTATTAGTAACATTTTATTATCAGTTGAATATTCTTTATCAACTGCCACTACTGACGTCATTTAGACCTTGTTAACTTGAAGATTTTTTTTTTTTTTCCTGAACGAATGATAGTTTGTGTTGTTGAAAGGACTCGTCCAGAAATGTCCTTGTAGCTGTTCCATTTCCTTGTGAAATTCGAAGAATAAACATTTCGTCGAAGATTACTGGAGCCATTCAGACTATTTCATCTTTTCCTTTTTTCCTTAGACCTTCCTAATTCAGATTATAAGTTCCCCTTGGTGACGATGAACCAATAAATTGTTATTCAGTTACATCTTTGGTTCATCAATAATTGTCTTTTTCTTACCGAGAAGAGAACAAGCCCCAGCATTGGTCAGCCTTCGCGATGATTCCCCGGATAAAAGAAAAAGCAGATAAATAGAAATCTGCTAAGCTTTGCGGTCTTGCGTTTTCCTGTTACCTCTCGCTGTGTAATATAAACACTGGAATAGTAGTCGGTAAACCAAATACAGCAGTAGCACAAAAATTAGACGAATAAATGAAAAAAATTAAGAAAACCGAGAGAAATGATTTCCTGACCTTCCTGAACCTCACAGACACTCATTCCACAGTCGGACGGAAATTTCTTTGCCTGATTTCTGGTTGAAAAATCTTCTCTTTCACCGGAGGCTGATTCTCCTACCCGAACATAATTACAGCTTACGCTAAAAATATTGAAAGTCAAGAGGATTTCCTACAACAGGATCTAGGGACAGCGGAATGGAAACTATCCGTTAAGACCGTTTTATTTCCCTATCCCGATACACCATTATAATAAGAGTCCGTGGCACTTTTAAGAAAAGACAAAACATAACTCCCAGTACAGGAGAATGTCTTGAGGTTGACGCGTAATGGGAGAGCTCATGGCTGATGTCAATTTAACTTGGCTCTAACCAAGATGGCAATGCCACTTACGGGTCTTGACTTTCTTCGGTACTGTTTCTTTGTAGAGGTTCTTTACTTTGTTTCTTTAGTTCTGCTTGCACCGGCTGCTGTGACCCCTACTACTGCTCTTGCTACCGCTGCTATTGCTGGGGTTGTTACACTGACTGATAATTATAATAGAATTATTGTCATTATATTTTTTTTTAATTATCGTAAGAGGGTGGACAAAATAAATGTGTTCTATTGAAAGGCACGATTGCAGTTACAGTTGAGTAACAACAATTATATGGGAAAATCGAGCAAATTAGTGGGACCGATTCATGCAGTAGTTGATAAAGATAACGACACTTTGACACTGGCAGTGCAATGGGGAGAATAAATATTGCCCATGAAATCAGATTTCAAGGAGCAGAGTCGTTATTGCAAAGGTTGTAGAAGGCGCACGTCAGTGTTCTACCTTTTTGGAGCTTAATGTCATTTATTGCTTTTGTTAACTCATATTCGGTTTGAACTGAGTGGTGCACAATAAATTTAGCTGTCACTGACAACGAAAATTTCAAGTTCATCTATTAGAATACCTTTCAGCCAATCATTCAACTCCCTGACAGATGTGTTTATGACATCACGTCGTTATTTCTCTCTTCCTTTAGCGCCTTCCTGGTTATATGATCTTTGTATCTTTTCCTTGTTTTCTGGAAAATTTTTGCAACTTCTTTAATTTTTGGGATAGTTTATAACAATGTCTGTTTTAATTCATTGTAATGTCTGTTTTAACAAAACAGAGTCTCTGGTGACACAAATCAAAGCACACTGGCTCTGAAACCTACTTACCATTGATATCACTCACTTTGTTAAGCTCTTTTTCCGCGTAGATGCTCAAGTTCTAGGAAAGCTCGAGGCAAAGTTTACCAATTTTTTTAATGTAAATACCACTTCAATCAGATGCTTTAAAGGATGTGATAGAAAATGTGTTGCTTCGTCAGTATTAATAGTTGGAAATTAGTTCCAGGGTTTGGTCTGAAAGAACGTAGCTCGCAATTTGCTGCTTATAAACCCTGGGATTCATATATCATATCGGTTACCAAAACTGAGAATGATTTTTTTTTTTAGTTATCACTACAAACTTCATAAAGGAAATGTCCTCATTTGGCATGAGAGTTCAGTTATGTTACGGAACATCAGATGCTCTGTTTAAGCAATAGTGGACTAAAACAATTGAAAATACAGATGATTATAAATAGATTAATGATAATACGAAAGAGTATAGTAAATTTGTTTTTGAAAACCTCTCCCGTCGATTGTCTTCCGCGTAGACAATTACAATCCCGTTCTAACAAATGATTTTACCTGGTAAACTAGCTGATCAAGACCGGTTTGAATTATATATGTATGCATGTATATATAAGAGTGTGTGTGTGTGTATGTGCGCGCGCGAAGTCCATTTTCCCTGATAAGTGGGCCCTCAGGTATACACGAAAGCACCAATTACCTCAGTCTTCCATCAACCAGAGGATAGTGAATGACCAGAAAATTCCTCAGCCTCAAAACGTAAGGCTTACTACACTTACCAGTGATACTGATAGGTTTATTGCGTTCACCTCTTATTCCTCATATGTCTGTTTATTTTTTTATATCTATTAAATGATTATTCAATATATGATCAATAGGCTCTATTCAGATGTATTGATATCATTCTTTTAACTCCATTATTCTTCTTGCCTGGGTCTCATCTTTACCAAACCATATCATATAATTGGTTAAAAAATGCACTTCATTTGTTATAAGAATTTTTTATACCCTTTTCCTCATTCTTTCTGCCATTCCTGGGCATGTCATGGGCATTGATTTACCAGTTCCAGCTGCTTATGTTTACAAGATATGTCTGCGTGCTAAAGGTGAGTGTTCGCTTCACTTTTGTTGTCCAATTTTCTTCTGTGACACAAGCACAGCAGAACCAAACTACTTGTTTTAAATTTTGACTCCCCCATGCCCCTACCCCCAGCTGCCATAAATACAGGTAAAGAACAAGTTTGACTGACCACCAGAAGAAGAAGGTCTCAAGGACCATTATGCAAGAAGGACGTTCCCCTCTTGAAAGTCCTTCCTTAGCAAAAGACGACTTTGCCTCCCTTCACGTTCCTTTGACTTATCGGCCACAACCTGTCATGAAACCTTCTTCTCTGGATCCTTTGACCGTGTCGTTAAAATCGTTTGAGTGATGACTGAAAACAAGATCTCAGATCTATTGGACTCTATTCCTGTTTCATATGAAAATCTTAAGTTGCTTTTATATATATATATATATATATATATATATATATATATATATATATATTATTTATATATATATATATATATATATATATATATATAATCTATAAT
The DNA here is from genome assembly GCF_040412425.1 of Macrobrachium rosenbergii. Lineage (NCBI taxonomy): Eukaryota > Metazoa > Arthropoda > Malacostraca > Decapoda > Palaemonidae > Macrobrachium > Macrobrachium rosenbergii. The sequence continues at coordinate 13,259,002 of NC_089787.1, forward strand.
GTTAAAAGGCCACGAGAAAGTAATGCTTTCTCATCATTTTGAAAATTTTGTCTTATTTTTACCCCACTTTAAATATTTTTTTAAAACTTACCTTTCAGTTTAGTAAAACTCTCTTTCATCTTCTATCCCTGTGGCGTAGCATGTATAGAAAGACGATTTGTTAATGAAGCGCGTGCAGTCCACTAAAATCGGGATGATATAAAAGAATATTCTTGAAATATCCGTTTTTCTATCCACTAAGCCATTTATAAGAATTTTAAACGTTTCTTGACCTGTGTGTTATTGGAGGAAACTGTATCAAAGTTTCCTTTTAGTTCCACCTCATAAAAAACGTTTAGATTTCCCAAACAGGAAGATGCTAGAAAAATATTACAAACACAATCATTATAGATGATTCCTCTGTGAATATCATTTCTAATACAATTAATATTAGCTAATTATGGGTTCCTTGCTAGAGGAAACAAAGAAGAGAGAGAGAGAGAGAGAGAGAGAGAGAGAGAGAGAGAGAGAGAGAGAGAGAGATAAACTTTGACGTTAGGTTAACAAAAAAAAAAAAGAAGATTGGGCTTTATCTTTCGATACTCAAGCGCTATTTTTGTAAACTTTATAAAACTCCTTATCTAGATAAAGAAATTGCTGTTGCACCATCAGTTGAATTGATATTGGATGCATTTGCAACTGGATTCCATCTGACTTGCTCTCGGTTGCACGTTCTCTTGCAATGCTTCCTCTGGGATAAAACGTTCGGAAACCTCTGCTGTCTTCTATCTCAAAGCAAAGTAAGTCTCTCTCTCTCTCTCGTGTGTACTAACTTATATTCGAATAAAATTTGACATGTAATTAAATGTTTTCAAAGATTGTTGCCCAATATCTAGTAGTTTACAAATCTTTTTATTAATTATATTCTATTTGTAGTTTTATTTATAAAGTTTCCAGAAGCGGGAACTTCACAGCTCAGAAATGCAACAGGTCGGCATTAGAATTCGAGTAAAGATCAGAAGCGCATTAGCGAAGCTCAGATCTGTCTCTCTTCTCTTTCTCTCGAACTTACAATATCGAGTTGCATATGTCTCCATGAGAGGGAAAGAGAGAGATCTCTTACTTTGAGATGAAAACACTTCACCATCGATAACTCAGTCATGGCACGAACATTACGTTCCGAGCTTTGTCAGGTATCTTGCATCATGTCTGGAGGGACAATGGATCCCGTGCCTGTTTCGTCACATACATTTGACCATCATGCCCACGAGATATCCCTAACCACTCACCATTCATCATTTCACTTCCATTCATTACACAACTAATGGTGCTAAGATAAACGAGACCACAAAGTAAAACTATAACGCAAAAGAAGGACAAAAATCCATAAAACACAACACCCAAATGGCAACCTTCCAGCAAATCCCGTAATATCATTCACAGTTTTCAGCCTTGAAGAACTTGCTATCGCTTATAGCATCCAGACTCGGAGTGTTGCGTATGCGCAATGACATGACGACAAATGACAGTTGGTGCGGCCGGACCGCATAATTATGTTTTAAATGGTTAAAACTTCCGCCACCACTTGGTGCATGTCGCCAAACTTGGCGACGCGGAAACGATTCCTGGCAATTTTTGGCGATTTGGTCGTAATTACAGCATAATGACGTCGTAATTGGCAAAATTTCGGCAGTTACGTATTGCGCCCTTGATCGAGCCATTAGTTGTTTCTGTTATAGCTTTCTCTAGAGTTATAACTACTTTATGACTAATTTTATCCACAGACTAAACTTAAATATGATTATATGGTTAAAGAGTATCTGTCTAATTTTAGTTCTACTTTATTTATGCTTTATCCACATTTCATAGGCAGAAGCTAACAAAATTTTTATTCGGTGTTTCATTGTTTCTTTTTTTATATTTGATGGAAACAGAATGAAACACTTGTGCAACTCTCCTGGGCTTCTGGTAATTTAATTCAATTTTTTCTAATGGACAAAATAGAAATCGCGCAGAGAGATCTGTCATTAAGAATAATAATCATCAGTGAATATACCACAAAGAAATCAATTTTAAAACATACACTGACTGAAATAAACAAAGCCTTGGCGATAAATCGTTTTGCTTGAGTTATTCGATTTATGACTCACAGTAATAACCAGAACCTTTTACTTAGACACCAGACTGATTTGCATTCCTTTAATCATTTTCTAATATGTTTGTGCGTCATTCAACCAGTCACCTAATACATACTTAACTTCAACAGAATATTTTCTTATAAGTTTTCCTTTATATTTTAGTATTTATATATTGAAAAATTACGTAAATGAGATTTTTAAATAAGCACAATTATATCCTTGTCAGACTTTGATGCCGTCCGTTTATTGGATGTTTATAGAATCATCTTTGGAGAGACCAGACTGGTTCTAAGGCTATTTTAGTGACGGTGTTAAAACCACTTTGAAATCAGTTTGATAAATTCTTCTCCAGGAAAAAGTCAACGAGGATAAAGGCAATGATGAACGTGAATGGTATGGTCCCTCAAGGCTTCAGATTATATTTAAAAAAAGAAGTTTGGCTTTAAAGAACTGGTTACCTAATTCTGCATTTTCAGTTAAACCATTTATTGATGACGGTTGGTGAATGAGTCTCTTATTCCTAACACATGGATCGTTAACCTTTCCGTCTGTATGTATCATTCCCTTCCGGTATTCCTCATTTTTTTTTTACCTTCATGCTAACCATTTATCATTTCCATCTGACTGTAGTTTCCTTTGCATCCTTAATCATACCCTCGCATAAGTAAAGGCTCCAGGAAGTGTCGAATAAATTAACTAAATTAGCTCTGATAAATGATGCTTCATCAATAAAAACAAATAAATATACCAACTGTCCCGAATTCAGTAATACTTGACCGAATTAATTCAAGAATATCTATATAAAAAAAAACTTGTTTTTCTGCTCAAGCCATCGTGACATTTGGTTCAGAATGTGGAGAATCCCTCGCAAATTTGCAGAGAACTCTAAGGTCTCATAAATTTGGTATAGATTGCTTTGCTTTGAATTTGATGTTGCCGTAAGCAGATGTTATAGTGACACTTTGACAAGCATATAAGACTCTTACTTAGAAGAAAATCGAAATGAATTTTGAATGTAAGCGTTCAAAAATAAGTTTTGTAAAGCAGCTCTGGGATACCAGGGTCATACTCAACAAGCAAGATGCTATTACGACGGAGATCAATGATTTTGCAAAGTCCCTGTGTCCTACAGACAGGAAAGTGCTACGAAGATTTTCGGGAATGATGTGGTTTATCAACCGCCAAAAATAGGAACCGAGAGAAGACAAGACCTCGTGAATCGAAGGGCCTGGCAAAATCTGACTTTCTATCTGAGAGTTTTCACTCTTTGTGTAATATTGTTTTCCTTATATGAAGGTGTCACTATGATCTATTATTTTCAACTTATCAAGTACGTCCTTCATTAATCCCCTTGCCTTAAGTAACCTCAGTTCAAAGATAAGATGAGAGGGGAATTATTATTCGCCTGAATTAGCTGCGACTGGCTTCCTGACAATTGTGCCGTTTAGGAAAAGTTTCTCTCTTCAATTATAGGACGATAAGCACCACACTGAATTCTGCCTTTGAATAAACGTGGAATGAATAAACACCAAGAATCCTTCATGCTGGGTCAGGAGAAAGGAAAACGATCACTTGACCACTGCATCGTTTCTCTTCGGTTGTTTTGGAGGGAGTGACATGAATTTCAATCAGTGGTTGTATTATTAAAAGGATCCCGCTAGTTACTACATCATCACTACGACTCTACTACAACGCTGTTAAAGAAGAGGATGAAGCCTCTTAATTCATGTTGTTGTTCCTCTTCACATAACTTTAATCTAACCCTCCAGGCATGTTTTCCAGGAAAGGGTTATTGCTGTCAGTGCACCTCACGCGTTGCCTTGTAGTTATTACTTAAGCTTCTTTGCAGCGTCCCTTCGTCCCCTAGCTGCAACCCCTTTTGTTCCTCTTACTGTACCTCCATTCATACTCTCTTCCACCTTGCTATCGACCCTCTCCTAATAATTGTTTCGTGGTGCAACTGCGAGGTTTTCCTCCTGTTACGCCTTTCAAACCTTTCTACTCTCAGTTTTTC
>NC_089787.1:13265632-13443132 GCF_040412425.1 Macrobrachium rosenbergii
TATATATATATATATATATATATATATATATATATATATATATATATTAGCTGACCAACCCAGCACTGCCTAGGAAAACTCTGAATGACAATGATAAACTCTTTCTCTCTCTCTCTCCCCCTTTCCTGTTAAGATAATTGCTTTAATTACATGGCCCAGCATTTCTGACATTTTATATTTCACCCCTTCTCACCTGCCCCCCATTCCTATCGGGGCTGAACTTGAACTTAAAACGGCATCGGGAGTGTCACTATTCATCTCAGCAACCTCGAAAACTAAGGATTAGTACTACCTTCCCACCCCAACTCCCTATGGTCCTAGTGATGTCTTGTCCCCTCCCCCACATTATTCTTTTCCAGATAGTAAGTCATATGTATACCGAAATAAGGTATGATAAATCTGTAGAGTTTATTCAGTTACTAAGTCTATGGGCAGAACCAGCCCTGTTTCAGTGAAGCCCTTCCCACCCCCACCCACGTTGCTGCTCTTTGGTGTTAGGGATAGCTTATCCCCACAGTATTCTTTTCTAGATAGGACGTCATTGTATACCAAGTTTGGTTGAAACTCCTCAATGCGTTTCAGAGTTATGCAGGAGCATACACACACATACATACATCTATTTATATATATATATATATATATATATATATATATATATATATATATATATATATATAGATATAGATAGATAGATATAAACTCTAACACTCTCATATAAATTTTATTATAAATATTAGAAAATTTGCAGAATAAAAAATTATGCTAATCAAAACTCTAATAACTGAAGTTAGTATCACTTCAAATATATCTAATGATGAAATCTGGCTTATCAAATAAGCTTTCACTCGGGATATCGAGTAACTATATGAAATATAAAGATGATATTAGGACACATTGTATTTGACCAATCAACATTGAGTTTCCGACGGCTTGCAAGTTCACTGTTACTAGATAAAAAAAAAAAGTTAATTGGAGGTAAGTTAATTTTTCATTTGTTTCCTTTTCAATGCCCCTAATCATCTACCTAAGCGTCATCTCTTTATACATCTTTTTAACCTTGTTCTTGTTTCCTTCATGTACTTTTGACAAGCGGTCCCGTTTCAAAAAATTCATTGTTGTTAAACACCTCAGTGGTACTCTCATCAACTGTACGTGTTGCTCTTTGGAACCTGCAGCCAACTGAAACCTACGAAGGATGAAGACTTTCTTCGTAAATTTAGATCATCCAGAGGGAGTGTTTGCCTTTCCTAAACATCTGAAAACATTCCTCAGACCTGATGCGTCCCCTTCACGAGTTCAAGAAAGACGCTCAAGCCGTGTTTACATGTGCAGTTCCAACGAAGGTTATTTGAGAGGCAAACTATGTCAAGAAAGGCGTGTTACTTTTTCTAGGATCTGTTTACTCTTCTTCTTCTTCTTCAAAAAATTTTGCGGCAAGAACGCCACCAGGAGGACTGGATGTCCTGGAGAAGGAAAGGCGGAAATATTTACAAGTATTCAGACTTTTCGTCCTCTCTCCCGTTTCGTCTTTGCAGGAGGAGGTTTTAGTATGGCTTCACATCGTCCCCCATCTTAGGTTTATTGCTCAAAATTTTTAATCTTTTTCATGGTGCATAAAAAATGTTATATATGTACCCCATAAGTATCACTCAGGAACCATTTTAAATTCGATGTACAGTTTTGAATTGCAAACATAATTTTGTTACTTATTTTGTCAAATGTATTCTGTCTCTTTCCATATTATTTCATTATTTCTACTATTTGATGTGTTTTACTTGATACTACACTTTCTTTTTGAGGCAAGAGGGGTGTGGAGTTGAGGCACATATTAAGCACATTGCAATTTTGCGATTTTTTTTTTTTTAGGATTCTCCTTGGATGTTTATCAACAGTCACCAAGTGATCTCCATGACAGCGTTTACACAAGTATTTACGTACGAATATATGAAAATATTTTGCATTACTTTTTATTGACTTCGAATCCCTCCTTTTTGTCTGTCCTTCACATATTTTATTCCAGACTTGGCAGACCTTTTGGAAACAAGTTCGTGCACTTATTGGTTGGCGAAATGAAAACTGCAATCTCTTGTTATTAATTATAAATGACTACTTAATAAAATAAATGAAATTTAGACAAATAATGGTTTGGCCATGTGGAGAGAACAACGGAGGATGGGTGGGTGTAAGGAAGGAAAGTGTCACTGGGATGTGGCAGGAGAAAACAGGAGAGGAAGACCTCTTGGAAGGAAAGTCTGGGAAGGTGGAGTGCAAGCGGTCGTGGAAAGGAAGGGTCGGGATGTCCAGGAAGCACCAATGAGTGCAAGAGAGGCGGAAAATTATGGAGAGTGTGGACCTGTTAAGCAATGCTAGGTTTGGTCTGCAATTGGAAATGTAACCACCAAAAACTGAAATACGCTGTCAGCACACAAATTGTATGAACATCCACGATAGAGTAAGTAGGGCTAGCAATGTCATCCCATAAATAAATACTGAAAATGTGATATATATATATATATATATATATATATATATATATATATATATATATATATATATATATATATATACACACTCCCGTTTTCAGCAAGTATTAATGGGATGAGGTAGGTATATATATATATATATATATATATATATATATATATATATATATATATATATATATATATATATATATATATATATATATATAGGTAGATTCTGAGGATATACTGTAGGCCAAAATAAAATATATACCTATTTTATTACTGGTCAGTAAAGGAGCTGTGTTTTTGGTATAATAGATAATTCTGGCTTGGTCTAGTAATACATTTTCTGTATTGCAATCGTGTCCTTCAAGGATGGCATTCGTTAATAATGTAAAATAATACTAAAAGCATAAATTTTGTGTTTATGAGACATTATAAAACTTCTGTATTAATATAAAAATTGTTTGTTTGATGTACTAGATATCTCTCTAACTTTTTTCTTAATCAAAATTAAATGTTATTATGTTTGCCTTCGAACCCGTCCAGAAAATTCTGTCGATATCGTATTTTGTTATAAAAATAATCTGTATGCTTCTAATCATTATATTTTCAAGTTTTACAAAGATAAGATATTATGTTGTTAATATTATTTTATGTAATATTTATTTAATAGAAATATTGATCAAAACATAATAAAAGTGCTACAATTCTTAAGCGTCGTTCATTTCTCATTACAGGAACCAGGAAAAAAAATTATTGGAACATGATGAATTACAACAGTGTCATTCGACGGGTGACGTCCTGGAGGAATTTCGGCAATATGTCATATTGATATGTCATACGTAAGCCGCTTTAAATATATTATCATAGTATATCCTTGTGTGTAAACTACTCGCAGAGTAGAGCCGGTAATTCGTTTTCTAAAATTTAAATCCGTCTGCATCACAGAAAACGAGAGAAAGAAAGAGGTGTTGTTGCTCTTGATATGCCCTGTTGAGCAAGGGTACCGTTTTGAACTTTTCTTGTGACCTGTGGCAAGGAACGTAACACTGTAGTTACCAGTTAGTCACCATAATATTACAGTCAGATCACAGTGTTTGTAAATTTTAAAAAGACAAATCAACGTTAATTTCACACTGAAATGCCTTGGAATTGTGTAGTAATACATGAATATGGAACTTCTAAAAAAATAATAGTACTTGTTATAACATAAAAATAACATTTATCAATATATACTTTTCATCTGAAGAGGGAATGTATTAGGATAGTATATATTTTTCTGAGTTGATAAACCAAATAAATTTCTTCCTAAACGTATTTGAATACGAATTTCTTTCATTTAAATCCTCCAAAAAAGCAAAACACCTTATTATCTGTCAGTAGCACGTACACAAGTCGACCGCAAGTCACTTTGAAGTTTGACTCTCTGGAAAGAAGCCAGCCCTTTCCTTCATACGGACGAACCTGGAAATTTCTCTTCACTTAGATCCTGAAACGGGTATTTTTCTTGATATTGTTCTAAATAAGACATTTCTAAATGTAAACAGTTATATTATGTAAGATGTTGGTTGATGTTGTAATCAAATAAGTCCTTCATAACTGCTAGTCTTTTCTTGTGCATAAATTGTACAAATTACTATATTGCTGAAGATGTATTGTGAGCATTGCAGTAATAAAAATGATGATAGGTATTTTGTCATCAATATTACTTGCTCCACAAGTTAGTGTCGAGTCTTTTAACGTTAAATATTTATAGTGTTGAAATACATCTCATTTTTGCTTTATATACAAATAGTTCCTTGATTTTCACAACGAAATTTTTCATCATTACATCATTCTTGCAAACATTTGTAATAATGAAATTCCTGCATGGTAATTATAGGTTGTCATGCCTCCTAAGAGGAAAATAAGAGATGAATGGCTCTCTAATCAAGACTTCAGACCTTGCTTATCTAGGGTTGAGGGCGAACCAACTAAAGCTAAATGCACTACTTGTCAAAAGGAGTTCAATACAGCCTTAACCACAATAAAAAAGCATAAGGTAATGTTTTGCTGTCTCAGAAATAAGCTAGTCAGGAAAGCGGGCTGAATGGGTAAAGAAAACTGGTTGAATGAGTAAAGAAAACGATGCAAACGGTATTCAGAAATGAAAGAATTTAACTGGTGATGTTAAAAGAAAAAATATGTTTTCTTCAGGGTTTAGTTAATAAGAGTAGACTTTCCCCTTCTCACTGATACTACGGAAAGGGTATCTTCATTATCCTGATTATCAAAGGACTTTTTGTATTCTTTGAATATGTAGAATCGAGTAATTTTTTAAATGTTTACTTTATCTACCATATTTCTGTGTTTCATTGTATTTATAGACCAGCAAAATGCACATTGATAATGAAGAGGCGCTTGGGCATCAGATGGAGGAGGAAAACGAAGAAGAGCATCATGGAAGAAGTGTAGCCCTGGCTGGCAATGGTATAGATTATATGTTTCATTAGTGATCATAATTTACCATTTAGCCTTGTCGACCACATGGTAAATCTTTGTAAATCTATGTTCCCTGATTCTGCTATTGCTCAAGCAATGAGCATGAAAAGAACTAAATGCACTGATTTGACAAAAGCCCTTGGCACTTGTATATCAAATGAGCTGGTCTCCAAACTCAGGATAAACAAATTTTCCGTTATTATTGATGAAACTACAGATGTCAGCTCAACTAAATGTTTAATAATTTTGGTAAAATTTTTTGACCAAGAAGCAAAGTTGATGAAAACAGGATTACTTCAGCTAATTGATGTCTATGATGAAAATAATGAAATGGTGGGATCAACTGGAGAAAATTTGTATAATTTGATTGTAAATACATTGAATGCATATAACATACCACTAGATAATTTAGTTGGATTTGCTGCAGATGGGGCAGCAAATATCATGGGGGGTAATAATTCCATCAGCAGCAGGTTGAGAGAGGTATTTCCAGGTTTAACTGTTTTCAAATGCATTTGCCATAGTATTCATTTATGCGCATCTGAATCTGTTAAGCATTTACCTAGACATTGTGAGGATCTCATTAGAAATATCTTTACGCACTTTGCCCACAGTGCTAAAGAAAATATGAGCTGAAACTTGCCCAGACTTTCCTAGACCTTAAGCCGCATAAGATCTTGCACGCATGTACCAATAGATGGCTGTCATTGCATGCAGCAGTTGAGCGTGTACTTGAACAATGGGATGCTCTGAAATTGTATTTTCTAGAATTGAAGACCAAGAAAGATTAAAATCCGTTGAGTCCATCGTTATGAAGCCTCAAAGACCCCTCAATATTTCTATATTTGAATTTTTTGAATTTCATTCTTCCTACTTTCACAAGACTTAATCTTATGTTTCAGCAAGAGGCCCCAACTATCCATCTTCTTCATGATAATATCACCCAATTGTATAAGAACTTGATCCGATACTTTTGCAGGAGGGATCTTGTAGACAAAGCTAATATCGTGTCTTTTGATCCAAGTTTATGTACAAATCACATGCCTCTTAATCAGGTATATCTAGGATCTAAAGTTCATGGTCTCCTGCAGTTGGAGGAGTATAACAGGGATCAGGAAATGGTCAATGATGTACGCACCAGGTGTCGAGAATTTCTTATTAGGATGTGTCAGCAGCTGAAGAAAAGATTTGATCTCGACAATAAGTTTTTCTATATGGCATCCTTTTTAGACACAAAAAAGGTGCTACAAAGCAAGACTAGGGAGTTGTTGCCTACTTTACATGACTTTTCTATGTCTGTGCCTCGTATATATGGGGGCAATTTACAAGATCTTGACAATGAGTGGCGCAATCTGGATTCTACCTTTATTCCAGAAGAAATTAAGTCTTGTAGCATAACAGATTTTTACGTAAAGTTGGGTGGTATAAAAGATAATGAAGGTATATTGATGTTTAACAACCTTTCACAATTTGAAACCTTTAAATGTCTTATCTTTACCTACTACTAATACTGCTGCAGAGAGATTGTTTTCAAAACTTAATTTAATTAAGACAGATAACCGGAACAAACTATTGATACCAGCACTTCAAGCATTAACTGTTGTTTCTGAGAAGGTGAGAGAAGAAGGCTGCTGCTATAATTTCAAACCAACTCAACCAATGATAGAATGTCTTGGAAATTTTGAGTAGACTTGGTCCGTTTTATGTAGCCTGCAGTATATATTTTTTGGTTGTTGTAAAATTGTTGGTTAATTATTTTGTATTATTTACTGATGTTTATGTATAAAATATAATGAGAGACATATCCTGCCGTTTGTATGTTTCCCCACTCAGCAAACTAAAAAAATGTGTGAATTTCTTGTGTACAATGTAGAACAAATGGATTACTTCTTACGATTGGAGTTAAAGGCTGATATTAGTTGTCTGAAATCCATTTTAGAAAGCAAATGCATATATGTAGTAAACCATGAATAACTAAACAGAGGAAAAGCTTTTACTAAAGCTAAGTCAAAAAACAAGTAATGGCTGACATACCAAATTATGATATTCCTCCCTCTTTATTTACGTCACCATTTTCCCTACGATTGTTATACAGAGAAAGAGAGAAAACGTCCTTTTTACTTCACCGTTCAATCCCAATCATTGTTATGCAGAGAAACAAAGAAAACGTTACCACCCACAGTCTGTTACGCCTGTGTAGTTGTCTGTAAGCGACTGGAATACACTTAGTGTGTCCTATGCGGCAACGCTGCTGTTGAGCCAGTTGAGGTTTGCCTTGTAATTTGTTATGGTACCTCCAGGTACTGCGGTTGTCTCACGTCTCCTGCTGGATTAGCTTCTTGTATTTGATTATTTCATGATTATTTGGTGAGATTAGGAAGTGTAGGACACAAATACTGCAGTCCTTGAGGATTTTGTCTAGAAGCCGAGGCGTGTCCTTATATACAGTAAAGGAAGTCCTCATTACTGGGAAGTCAGATATCTAGCCTGTGCTAGACTGACGCCCAAGGTTAAGTTAAATGTGACTGTCAGACTAGATGAGGTGTCCATAGCTTACTTGACCCGTGAGTAGTGTTATGGTGGGCAATTTTTAACACTTCTTAGGCCTAAACGTCATTTGAAACAAATTATGGTAAATGGCGAACAGAAGAGCATGCTGACACATCTGAATTACTGCACCCCAGAGATTCTTGGAAGTGGCTGTGAACGTAACAATGTCCACAACTCTGTCCAAATTGCCTAGAGATGTAAAACCATCTCACATCAAATTACCTGTGAAATATAAGTCCACTTATAAAATTTCTGGAATTTTATGATTATCTGTTGCCTCATCTACTTGGATATTTCAGGCCTAAGATATGTAGAGTATGAAATCTTGGCACATAAGTATCATAAAAGCACTGCTTAAGCTGATCTTTGTAACCATGATTTCTGACAGCAAATTAGTCATTTAAAATATGGAGGATGGCAACCTCTGTAGTCACAATTAGTATTTTACACCTTGCCCATACTAATATCCTCTCATAGTTTTTTGGTAAAGTTTTACTTGAACCAGAATGGTATTCCCGAGTCGAAACTGCTGTTCGTATGTTATAATGTATGTTTTGAATGATCTGACATTTCAGTAGAAAGTAAATAGGCTTAAGAGGTACCAGAACCCCCTTTCATTCTATAAGTATGAGGAACCACAGAGGAGTACCCTAGATTTTGGATGGGGAAAATACAAAATGAATAAAATTCAGGGGTGTAGTCTAACCTAACCTAACGCAATGCCTGGGACCTTACCTGGTATGGGCCCTCCCTTACCCCCCACCCCACCACCTAACCTCACCTAGGGCACTGTAAATTAAACTGAACAGTAGGGTTGCAGATTTGGTTGAGGTAGTGTGTAGACAAGGTGTAACGGTTGTGTATGTTAATACAGTCTCCAGCTGACAAGTTACAGAATTGAAATTGCTCGGTGTGTTTTGAATCCTCCAAAAATAACAATAATTGGTAAATAATTCTTTTTATTTTTTAGTCTTCACTGGTATTTTACAGCTTGCCTGTAATTACTGACATAATTTTTATTTTTATATAAGTAACTTACCAAGTAATTACATAGCTAACAATTTCTAATAACCGGCAGCTGAAATTTGAAAATGGGCGGTAGCGATTCTTTTGTTTATTTTGGTGTAAGTAGCCAGGCCCGCCCACTTTCGGGGAAGAAGAGGAACAGCATAGCAAAAAGGTTCAATTTATTTCTGCTGGCTTTCGACGAAAGTTGTGAGGAGCAGCTATAGTAATTTGGTTATTTTCCCTAGAAGATTGGTGAATTATTTTGGATTCTTTTGATTGCCTTTCCGCATTTATTTAGTCAGGTTGACTTATTTGGACAGATTACCGAACTTTGACTCTTGTTTGGACTTAGTTGTCACTTACTTAGATGATGTCTGACACTAGTACATCGAGCAGTTGTTATTGCTGCAAAGGCTGCAATACAAGACTGACTTCTGCCAAATATGATTTACATTGTGTGTGTGCTAGTTGCAGGGACCAAGTGTGTTCTATAGATCTTAACTGTGCTGAATGTGTTAACTAGGACCCTAGACAATGGAAGATTTTAACTTTTCACCTTTCCGAACTGGAAAAAGACAGAATTAGGAAAGCTAATGCTAGGAGTGACAAATATTTAGCTTGTCAGCATTCTTCTAAATCTTCGTCTGATATTCCTGTAATTTCTGTCATGTGTCCTCATCCCAGTCCTTCAGCTTTACAACCAGTTCCCGTTCCTAGCTCTCATACTTCCGACCCCAATGCCGTTGCCACTCTTGAAGCGAAGTTTGATCAGAAGTTTGAATTATTAATGCATTCTGTGTCTCGGGTGATTCAGTTCATCAAATTATGAACGTGAACGTAGTGCTCATAGCGAAGTGTTGGTGGAGGAGCTGGCCGTCTGCCCTGCCGCCTCTCCTAGGTAAAGGTCCCTGACATATTCCCCCGCACTTGGGAGAAGTCATACTGGAGGCACAAGGGAGGTTGGTGGGGTCTGTTGCAGATTCCCAGGTGTCGACAAAACGCCGTTGGAAAGGCGTTTTCTCGGATGTGCACCGTCTTTCCTCCAGTTCCGAAGCATTGAGTCCCGAGTGCAGATGGCAGTGGCACTTCAAGGATGAATCAAGAACGCTCAAGAGGTCTGTAGTGGATGTGTGTAGCACCCCTCAAGTGCCTTGTAAGGAAGTGAAAGAGGCTGTTCCCCTCGTAGTTTTTGGGACAATCCAGAGCGTTTTTCACCAGAAGTTTCGCCTTCCAAACATTGTGTGTTGGATCATGAACGTTCCAAATGTCAACTTATTTTGTCGGAGCGCCCATTAGCGCCTAAGCTGTCCTCCATTCTTGAGTGCTCTCCTTTGTTAGAGCGTCCTGCAGCTCCCGATGCCGCATCTAGATGCCCCTCTTCTCACAATGTAGCGGTTTCGGCGGTAGCAGCCAATCACCAGTTGACGCTGCAGCGCCCATCGACGCCAAATACAGCTTCCGAGCGCCCCTTGGCTCCCAAGCACTCTGTATCTTCCGAGCTTCTAGTAACTCCTGAGCGCCCAGTGGCGCCCGATCAGACAATCGGACAACAACAATTGGTCATGCTTCTTCACATTGTATGACGACAGCTTTTTCTTCTGCAGCACCAGTGGTGTTAGTCCTGTCTCTGGCTCCCATTCAGCAGTGCCTAGACAACATTTTGAGCTTTCTGAAACCTCAACCTCCTCCTCTGAGTGCGGCTGATGCGCTTCTTTCTCCAGTCTTGTCAGCCGAGGAGGAAGCTCAAGATCAGGAAGAGGATACTCCTACCGCGACATATTCAGCCCTTTTGCGCTTCCTGCTCTGCTCCTTTTCCAACTTTTTCTCCAGCGGCTCTTTCTTCTCCTGCTTTGATGTTCCAAATGAGTAACCTTATGTCTGAATCCTCCAAGCTCCCCAAATTGTTGCTTTCTACTTCAGCTAAGAAGGCCATGAATGAAGTAGAGTGTTGGCTAGCAGACAAGAGAGAACAAGGGAAGGCTGTGTTTTGTTATCCTTCTTCATGCTTATTACAAAGGAAATATTCATAGTATGCTACCGGGGGAGTTCCCTCTCAGGGTGTGTCTGCCTCCGCCCGGGGGGACTTCTCTGGTCTCATTGAAGCCTCCCGTAGATCTGCCATTTCAGCGACGAAGGTGATGTTCTCTTCCGCTGAACTTGGTCACCTGTTGAAGAACATTTTCAAGGTTTTTGAAGTGACGAGTCTCCTTGATTGGGCAGTGGGTGCCCTGGCCAAGAAAATCCAGGACTCTCCTTCTGTTCCCACGGATTTACCTACGGATCTTCTGGGCATTCTCACCTGTATAGACTATAGACAGGGGAATTAGAGACCCCTCTTGGGAAGTAATCCCAACGTACGCTATGGGTATGTTAAAGAAGAGAGAGCTTTGGTGCTCTTTTACACCCAAAGGGGTCACGTCTGCACAGAAATCGGCTCTTCTGTCCTCTCATCTAGTGTGTGACTTCCTTTTTTGACTTGCAAAAGAAGTCAACACAAGATCTCTTGACCCAGTCTTCTGAACATGCTCGAGGGAATTTTTCCTTGTCCAAGTCTTCCTCTCCTAAGAAGCGCCAGCCCTTTCGAGGTGCCAGGCAAAGATTTGGGTTTAGGCCCTGTGCTAACGTCTGTTTCTCTTCCAAGGCCATCAAAAAGTCTTCATCCAAACCTTCTTCCAAAAAGTGAGGAAAGTTTTTCCTGTGCTGCAGTGGGTGCCAGGCTCCTTTTTAGAGAAGAATGGAGCAAGAGAGGAGCAGAATAGTGGGTAATGGAGGTACTCAAGAACGGATACTGTTTCCTTCATAGATTATCTACCCTTAGTCAAGAAACTTGTTGCATTAACTGCCTATTTGAAAGGCTCGAGGAGGTTTTGGACCTCTCAGAGGAGGTTTCTGCTCTTCTTCAAAAAGAGCGATAGAGAAAGTGACACATGTAGAATCGGAGGGGTTTTACAATTGCCCTTTTGTGGTTCCAAAGTCTTCAGGAGGATGGAAACCAGTACTGGGTGTCAGCACTCTGAATGTCTTCCTACAGAAGACAAAATTCAGAATGGAGACGAACTGCTCAATTCTTGCTCCCATTTGTCAAGGGGACTGGTTGGTCTCCATAGACATGCAAGATGTGTACTTCCATGTCCCCATAAATCCAGACTCAAGGAAGTACCTTCGCTTTATCCCTCAGAACCAGATTTTTCAGTTCCTAGCACTATGATGTGGACTTTCGAATGCCCCTCAGGTTTCACCCGCATTCTTGCTCCGATAGCGGATTGGTTTCTTCTAGTGGGCATCAAAATTGCGCTCTATCTGGACGACTGGCTCATTCGTTCTCTCACAAAGGAAGATTGCACAGGGACATTCAGAAGACGCTTGCTCTAGTGAAGGAGTTGGGACTTTTGATCAGCCTTCAAAAGTCTCCGCCAATTCCATCTCTGCAGATAGTGTATTTGGGAATGAGTCTGAATTCTCGTCTTTTTTGGGCTTTTCCTGCACCCAAGAGGATAGAGTCCTGTCTAAAGACGATAGACGAGTTTCTCACTCTTCAAATGTGTTCGGCCAACAAGTGGATGAGCCTCCTAGGAACATTGACTTCCATCGAGTAGTTTGTCTCCTTGGGGAGACTTCACATGTGGGTACTCCAGTTTTACCTCGGAGACACTTGGGACCGAAAGAAATGTCCAGATTCGTTTGTGTTCCCAATCACCTAAGACAGCAAGAAACATCTGCTTTGGTGGAGATCTGGAAACAGGACACTAGAAGGGAAGTCCCTCTTTCCTCTGAATCCTGACCTGAGCTTCTATGCAGACACATCTGGCTTGGGTTGGGGCCCAATCCTGGAGGACAAGGAAGTCTCTGGAAAGTGGACATCGGAACAGGAAACTTGGCATGTAAACTTAAAAGAACTGACTGCTATCAGTTTAGGATTATGAGCATTTGCTTCAGAAGTTCAAGACAAGACCATTGCAGTGCACTCAGACAGTATGACCACCCTGGCCTACATAAGCAAGCAAGGGGGAACTCACTCCTTCTCCCTATGCAAGGCAGTGCAGGATCATCTTCTCTAGGCTCATCAAAATCAGAAAAGGATGGTAACAAGATTTGTGCAAGGCAAGATGAATGTACTAGTAGACCAGCCGAGTTGCAGCAGCCAGGTGATTCCCACGGAATGGACGTTGGACCCTCTAGTATGCCAAGAATTGTGGAAGCTGTGGGGATGGCCAACAATAGACCTGTTTGTAACCTCCAGAAATCACTGCCTTCCACTTTATTGCTCTACAGTTCCAGATCCTGCAGCATGGGCAATGGATGCCATGCTGTTGGACTGGTCCAACAAGAGCTTGTACACATTCCCTCCCTTTGGGATGGTAAGGGAAGTGATAAACAAATTCAGGTCTCACAAGAATGCTTCAGTGATTCTCATAGCTCCCTTTTGGCCTCTTAGGAATTGTTCCCGGACCTGATAAGTGCCACCAGAGGCAGTATCTTCCTGCAGCAGCTCTCTTACCAGGTGAGGAACAACAAACATTGTATTAATATTAAAGACTTTTCTATTTTCAAATTATTGCTTTTAATACTTCGAGGTAGAATAAGTCCACGAATCCCACCTCCTATCAATGTGGGAGTCAGCTATGGAATTACTTGGTAAGTTACTTATATAAAAACGACATTTTTATAATAAAATAAAGTTGTATATATACTTAACAGGTAATTACAGAGTGGGAGCCTGCCCTCCTCCCATCTCATGGACATTCCGACATAAATAAATTGAACCTTCTTGCTATGTTGTTCCTTTTCTTATTTTGGCTACTTACACCAAAGTAAACAAAAGAATCAGTACCGCGAATTTTCAGATTTTAGCTGCCGGTTATTAGAAATTGTTAGCTATGTAATTACTTGGTAAGTATATATAAAATTTTTATTATAATATATTTTTTCTTTGAACATGTGTAATGATTGGTGTAGTTTTTTTTTTTTTCATTTTTTAATACATTTATCCACAATTAAAAAGAAATTTTTGAAATGAATCTTACCTGTCAATTATGATAGCTGAAATTCCTGTGCCAGGCATGGGGATCATAGTGTATTATAATTAGAAATTTAATAGAATTGCTTAGTTTGAACCGCCTGTTGACCTATCCCTTTCAAGTGATTCAAGCGTATATTGTACCATTCAATTTTATTTCTGTCATCAGCCTGTGACAGCATATTGAGTATTATTTATTTTGATTGCCATTTGAGTTATTTTCTGGATTTTGGGCTTGGCTTTTCATGGTGTTTGTCACTATTTAGGAAGTTGTCCAAAGAGAACTTGTTTCGAGCCTGTAAGGTAAGAGGGTGTAATAACGGTTAGCTTTACTCTTCAGTTTACATTGGTCACAACTTATGTGTTAAAAGTAGGATCAAGGACTGTTCTTTTAATAATCACGGTGATTAGTGTATTGTTGGGCTGGATGAGACAAAGTGTGTTTATTTATACTTTAAATAAACACACTTTAAATAAACAGATGAGAGAAGCAGATAATAAGAAAGATAAAAAAAAATTCTTCAAACACTAAGAAAGGAAGTGAAGATAGGAGTAAGAGTTTCTCACCTTTTCACTAAATGTCAGACAGTAATTCTTACTGTTCTCCCAGCTTTCCTAGTAATGTTTCTCCTTCAAAATTAATTCTTCTCCTTTCAAAGCTACCTTTATCATTCTAGATATGAGTTTTGACAAAATTATAAGCTGTTGTAGCTAGTTTTAGGTTACCTTTGAAAGTTTATGGAGGTAACCCCATCAATGATTGCTGCATTACTGGTCTAGTTTAATTGTCCTTTTTCAGGTTATCCCTTTCCAGCAGTGAAAGTGCCAGTACCCTCCCTCCCTGTTAGCCATACCTTAGCCACACCCGGTGATGCTCCCTCTACTGTTGGAGGTACAGGGAAGCAGGGTATGTCTGGGAGTGGAAGCAGTTTGTGCCTGTTATTGTCTTCTTGTGGCCAACCTGATGCATGCTGTGTACATGTTGGTGCTTGGTGACCCAGGTTAGTGCACTCATTCATTATCTGGTTCTATTTCCCTAGGCCTTTCTGGAGGCTGAGTAAGTGATGCTCGCCCTGCTATTGGAGGTACAGAGAAACAGGGTGTGTCTGGGAGTGGGAGCGTTTTGTGCCTGTTATTGTCTTCTTGTGGCCAACTTGGTGCATGCTGCAAACATATTGGTGCTCGGTCACCCAAAGTTGAGTGCACTCACTCAATATCTGATTCTATTTCCCTAGGCCTTCCTAGAGACTGAGTACTTGTAGTGATCCTTTTCCAGGATCTCCCTATGGTCCTGCAAGAGGATTAGGTGTTCTCTCTGAGGTGCTTGCTCAACACCGGGGCTCTCATCGCACCAGGTGCTTACATGCTGCTGGGAGCTCACCTGGCACAGGGCGCTCACCACACTTCAGTCACTTGCCTGACTTGGGAAGCTTGCCTGCCTCTGGATGTTTGCCAGGCATTTGTGTCCTCGGTCTTCAGGGTGATCTGGTTATGCTGGTTTGTCTTCACTCCAATTATCTGACGTGAAGGAGGTTCATGCAAGTAGCCTTGATCAGCTGTGTGAACACATTTGTTCCCCACATTCACCTTCCTTTCTCAGGTGTTCTCTTCGTTTGAGGCTTCGTAATACAGTGCTACTTGCTCGCGTAGATGGCAAAAGTAAGAGATCGTATGTTCTCCTTGTTCTGTCTCTCGATAGCTGTTGGCAGCGTGTAGGGCACGGGTGCCACATTGTAGTTCCCCTTCTCATCGGATGTCATGTTTCCAGTCGCATTCTCCTTCTTTGGCACCTCAGGCTGCTCCTGAGCAATCTAGGCATTTTCTTGTATCACAATTGACATGACCACCGCAAACTGCTTCCCAATCACTGAGGCAGTTTTCGAGATACATACTCTCAGTCCTCTTTTAGTCACTTTCGGTTGCCTCTTCAGTGCCGATGATGGGTGTATTCGCCTATTAGATAAGCAGATCCTTTTTCTTTGATTGCCACTGTCTCAGGGGTACAGCAGACTGGATTATCTTGCCTTTCTCCAGTTTTTTTTTGTGTTGCTCATTTGTCAGTTTTAGTTTTACCTTCCACTGAACTTTGTGTCAGTGCAGGATAGTGTTAAGCACAGGAAGCTTCTGTTTCCTGCACAGATGATTCTTTTTCTCCAAAGCACAAGGCATTGCCAACTATGTTATGGAGCAGTTTTGTTTCTAATTAAGTAATTTTTAGAGTTGAATTTCCCTTCATCTCTGGGAGCAGGGGGTTCTGATGTCACCACCCTTTCTTCCCCAGGATTTCCTTCTGATGAGCATCAGGCTTCTGAATTCACTGTGATGCTGAAGAAGAGAAGACAGAGTTATCAGCTTTTCAGAGTTTGACTAAGGTCTGTGCTAGCAATTTCCGAGGTGCTCTGTTGGCTTCTCAATAGAGCTTTTTTTGGCACCAGACTCTCAGTCTCCCAAACGTTTGGGTCTGTCACTCTATTGCCATATTAATAGCCCGACATGCCGGAGGTTTATTCACACATCAGGGATCAAGAGTAAGCACCTAATCTGTCTGCTCATTCTAGATTGCTGTCCCCTTTGGTGCCACACTGTGCTGGGCGTCACATTTGAGTTCTTGTTCTTTTCAGGTGGCACCACTCCTGACTAGATCCCCCTATTTTGTGCCTTAAATGCCTCGCAGGTGTTGTAAGTGCGTCTGAGATGGCATTTCCATATGCTATGGGTTCCTTCGTCTCAAGGCCAAGAGAAAGAATAGTACTGCTCACTTCCCCCCAAAATCCCCCATGTAGGTGAAGCTTTGTCTACCTCCTTATTGCATCAGCAGGTGAATTTCTGTAAAGAAAATGAAAAAAGCTACTTTGAGCAGGTACCTCTAAGATACGTCATTGCCTACCTAGTTACCCCAGGTGGGAGGCGACTCCACCCAATTGGGTAGACCTTGTTTCTCTTGGCCTTGGAGTGTCTAACAGCTCCTGCCCACACTTCTGGGTTGGCCAAGTAACTATTACCCACTATAGAAATGATTACCTATTCAAACTATGGTAAATCTTGCCACGGGTCTTCATGCTTGTATACAAAGTGGCAAGCCGTAGTACAGATACAGTCTTGCAACCACGGGGACAATTCCATATCCTGCTGGCTATTATTGAATTTGTTGAAGCCTATTACACAGTCTAGTTTTCATTCAGCTAATGAGAATAAGTATAAGTGGATGGTGGACTTCATCCATACTCTTTATCCTCAGTCCAAGGCTTTGGAGGAGCCTACACTACCAAATTAAGCAATGTTCGAGTCACTATATGCGACGGAACCGGTAGTTGCTCAATCATCAAAGAATCTGGTCTGGTTTGGCTGTGTCGGGCCGGCATTGAGGAAGGCAGACTTAGGTTAGTAGCTTTGTGATAGGGTTGAGTAAGTGGGATTCAACCTCGCTTCCTATTCGGGAGGGAGTTTTTACAAGGTAGCAGGTAACCCTTCTGCGGGTGTCAGGGTTCCTCTCAACGTATCTGTTGAGGTTCTTCTCTTTCGGGTTCCTTTGTCAAATTGTCTGGTCTCAGTTTCATCTAGGGAGGCTTGTATCTTGGAGGACACCTTTCGCAGCCAGTCGGAGGCCTTGTCCCACCCTATGTGGATGTGGTCCGGGTTGATAGGGTTTCCTCAAACAAGATGGACATACTCCCTCCAATCCTGTACTGCCTGACACCTCATCACTTCGGTTTCAATGGGGCTGGCATACCAGGTTAACATTTCGCCTAACTGTACAACATTCCTTAGCAAGAAGAGGAGGGACTTCTTATTAAGCTTCCGCCGCACTATCCTGACATTCGGAGAGGGTTCTGTTGAGGGCACCTTTTGCGCTGTGCAAAAGTCTCTTAGGGAGGAGGATATCTCCTCCATGGTCAGTTTCGTGTAGCCGACATCAGCAGTAGTGTCACAGCAGGCTATGATTAGTGTGGCTGCTTAGGGTTCAGGGTATGTGGCTAGTATAACGAACTTGTTGCTTCTAACTCGTGTCCAGTGTAGGCAATTATGCATTGTCAAGGGTGCAAAATGTTGAAGTAGAGGTGTTCCTGTCCAACAAGGAACAGCCAATACGCACTTGGAGAAGTCTCTTAAGGAGAATGTCCTCTCTCTCTCTCTCTCTCTCTCTCTCTCTCTCTCTCTCTCTCTCTCTCTCTCTCTCTCTTAATTCCAGGGTCTTGTTGTCTCCGTTCGCTTGGGACTTCCACATCGAGAATGCAGGTCTAGTCTGGAGTGATTCTCGCTTGTCGGATCTTCTATGATAGTCAGAAGAAGTGCATCTGACATCTGGAAGGTCTATCATCTCCCCCTCTTCCTGACATTCATCTGTACTCAGATGCCTCATATCAAGGTTGGGGAGCAACCTTGGAGGAATCCAGGCTTCGGTCCTATGGAGGGATCAGGAACGAGGGGAGTCATAATCTTAGGGAACTCAGGGCTGCAAAGGAAGCCCTCATGTGTTTTTCAGTCCTAGTGCGCAACACAGTAGTGGGTCTGCTTTGCGACATCGTAACTACCGTGTCGTATCTGAGAACACGGGGGGGACAAGATCATTAGAACTTTAGAGGTGTATGCTTTCCGCCATTCGGTCTCATTTATCAGGTTATCAGGAATTGCAAGAGTGTCAAGACGTCCATGACTGTAGCTCCTTGCTGGCCCTAAGGCCCTTGGTTTCTGGAATTCCTAATGCTCCTTACGTAAGTTTCGATGCTCCTCCTCATACGGAGAAGAAGAAGAAGAAGACCGTTTGTAAACACGCTTTGTGTGAAGCTCTCTATATAATGAGTTTTTGTGCAAGTTCTAGTGATACTACACCTTTCACCGTGTTATATAAGTTACAGTAAGACTCAGTGACCATTTTAGTAACAACAGTGTGTATATAGGATTTTTATACTAGTCTGTAGTTACGATATAAAAACTCTTACCCCGTGGCATACCCACTCGGTCAGCGGCGCCTCAGTTCGCGCATGCGCAGTGTATGTGTGATGTCACTATTGTGACGTGAAAAGGCTGCTGCTTCACTAATAATGGATTACTCCGGACCAGCCTCTGTTTCTGAGGTTGAAAATGATCTGCACCTGACTGATGATGAGGATGTAGATATGACTCATTGGCCACCACTCACACAATCTCTTCCTCATAAGCCCTCCAGTACTGTTGCTAATACCCCCATGAAGCGCCCAGTGGATTATGGGTCAGATACTAGCAGTGCTCCACAGTCTCCTGCTGCTAAAACATCCAAATGTCAAGAGTTTTTCACTAGACAAAAGAGTGATGTCACTCTGCCTCACCCCCCTACACGACTTGCTTCCTCTGCTACCCCAGCTTTTGCTCCCGTGATGAATATGTTAGGTTGGTCTTCAAAGAAAATTTGAGCACTGACACTAAACTACGATGGCTGACTGAAGTAAACAGAACCTTCAATCTTGATAAGGAGCTGGCAGAGGTGAAGATGTCTGCTATCACATCTAAATTTGTATATATTGCAAGGAGTCGTGAGGACATCATTGGCAGGGTGAAGGGTGGTGAATTTCTGTCCATAATCCTGGATATTAAAGATTCAATAGACAGACCCCGTAAGTATTTAACATATCTCATTACTCGTTACCCTATTGAAGCAGACCCTAACCTTGCTAAGGAACTGCCTGGTGTATACAGTGCACGAAGATTTCTTCAAAATGGGAACCCTATTAATCGCATTGTCATCACATGGAGTCTACTAGAACCACCACCATCTGTTTATGAGTTTTCCTTCCTCCCTTGCCTCCCTCCTTGTGAATTACGCAGGATGAAGGATGATCAGCCCAACTGTTTCAACTGCTGGGGTACTGGCCATATCTCCCGATATTGCTCTGCCTCACCTAAGTGTGCCTGGTGTGCTGCAGCCCATTCCACACGCACCTGTCCATACCGTAAACCTGTTACTGATGCTTCCACCTCATTGTCAGAATCATCATCAACTCCAGAGACTGTGCATTGGAAATGCCCTCGTTGTGGTAAAGCAGGAGTTAATGTTTGGCATGGATGCTCCAGACGGTCGCGCGCTGCCACGCAGTCACTTCCACTGACACCACCACCACAACCAGTGTCAACCTCCTCGTTATGCCCTCCTGAATCAGCTGAAATTTCAAAACTTCGTAAGGCTGTTGCTGCATTGGAATCGCACTGTACAACACTAACGACACGCTTTGATGCTATTGATGCATGCTTCGATAGCTTGATCGTTCAGCAGGCTACCACTGCAAGTAACCTCGACACACTAGTCAAGGCACAACAAGTTCTCATAACCTCTGTTGCCTCACTTACTGAGAAGCTAGATACTGTTGCCTCTTGTCTTGAAAGGGTCAGTGGCCTCATGCCAGCTCAGCCTCCTACACTTTGGTGCACCATCTAACAGTGCTGCTTCTCCGGTACATGCTCGACCTGTCTCTCGCAGCGTTAAGGGTAAACCTCGCTAGACTCATGCAACTACATGTCCTTTCATGGAATGCCCTTGGAATTAGACAATTCTCCAGACTCACTGCACTCAGGACATATGTTTATCGCCATCACCCACAAGTAATATTTATTCAAGAAGCCTTCCCTGGCGGTGCTCAGCCAGGTGATGAAGCTCCAACACTCTCCGGTTATGTTTCATATGTACATCATGTCAGGAATGGTCTTATTACTTACATCCACTCTACTCTCCTCATCAACTCCTTCGCTCATCAGCAGATATTAACATGACCTTCCAACTTTTTCAGGTTAAGATAGGTGATGGTCATATTCGATTATGCAATGTTTACTCTGCCCCTGGCTTAATTAACCTCTCAGCACTTCCTACACCTACAAACCTTGGCATGATCTACATGGGTGATTTCAATGCCAGACACCCAGATCTTGTTGATGTCTCTCCGATGTCCAACCGCAGTGGAGTTCCTCTGCTCAACTACATCCATCGTTACCATTTAACCCATTGGGATACAGGTGGCGCCACACACATCCGGGGGGGCACTCTTGATCATATCCTTACATCTGGGCTCGTGGCATCACATGTCTCCTGTCATTCTGTTCCTTCGCTCTTTTCTGACCATGTTGCCTTATGTCTACAGTACGCAATACAGACTCATCCAAGTGACCCCTATCATCGCACCCGCATCACCATTCCACCCAAGTACTGCCCAACATATGTTTCATACATCTCCTCTGTCCTACCTACCTTTGATAAACACTCTCCAGAACACCTGTATAATTCTTTGGTAAAAGCTACCCATGACTTCTATCAACTATATATTGTCAGACCTCACATTAAAAGTCATCTTGTTGCCCATGCGTGGACCTTGGATCAACGCATTATGCAAACAGAGAGAGTTGCGGCCGATGCTGGCCTTGCCTTTCAGACACAACCGACACCCAATCATCTACTTCAATATCAGCAGGCGAGGGATGATTTAGTTGCTCTCCAGAAGTGTGTCTACACTGAGTCATGGTATAAATACACTGACCTAATTAACCACCAGACTAGCGTTGGGACCATGTGGCATCTCATCGAAAGGACTGTCAAGAAAAAAACCACATGTGCACTTCATCACAGTCCACAAGCATATGCCCAGGATCTCATCACTACTTGGTCAACCCAGTCACGGTCCAGTAATCTCCCTGTACAAATCCAAGAAGCACTTTCTTCCCAGAGCAACTTCCGCAACCTTCGACTGATGGCTGCGTTGTTGGAATCAGACGAGGAGGACAAAAGAGCTGATCACTGAGGATGAGCTGCTGACGCGCTGTTATGGGAAATAAGAATTCTGCTCCTGGAGATGATGGCCTTACTTATCAAGTGCTTCGTCTCCTCCAGAAGGTTCCTGAAATCCTCTTCTACAATTGTATAATCTTTGCTACCAACATGGATATGTACCTGCTGCCTGGATCATTAGCACAATTATTCCTATCCCGAAGCCTGGAACTGATAAATACCGGCCTATCTCCCTCACCTCATGTTTTAGTAAAGTGTTTGAGCGTTTATTACTAACCAGGCTAATGCACCGGTTACAAGGAAAACTCTCTCCCCATTTGTATGGCTTTCTTCCACAGAGGAGTACTCATCACTGTTTAGCTGAACTCTACTCCCGATTGTCCCCCAACAGTGTAGTTGCCTTCCTTGACCTCAAAAGTGCTTTTGATATAGCCAACAGGGATATAATTCTTGATCAGCTTGTCGAATTTGGTGTCAGAGGAAACCTTCTGAAGTGGATAAACGGTTATCTCAGTAACAGAAAATCACGTGTTTTCTTTAAGGGTGCGTGTAGCTCCTATGAAAATTTTGAGCTTGGCACACCTCAGGGCAGTGTATTGAGCCCTTTTCTTTTTAATATTCTTATGCACCGTGTACTGTCTCCTCCCTGCTATCCCTGGAACCACTGTAACCTGTTATGCTGATGATGTCTGCATCCACTCCACTACCCCTCAAGACCTTCAGCGTGTCCTTCAAGAATTCTACAGGTCCTGTACCTCCTGTGGCCTCATACTCTCAGAAAAAGCAGAATCTTCTCTGCCTGGAATCTCCGAGACCTGCCAGTGTTCATTATGAGTGGGAATATTATACCTCACTGCACACAGTATACATATCTAGGTGCACCAGTCAGGATCACCCTGCTATACCTGCACGCCAACGAATCCACCCCATGGTGAAAAACCTTCTTGATCGACTGGAGCCTCGCTTCACTCCCATCAAGTGGCTTGCCACCAGGGCCACAGGTATATCTATCCCCTGGCTAGAACCTCTATATCCTCTTCCTAAGGTCAGTTGTTGACTATTTATCTCCTGCTTTAATTCAATTACCCAGACAGGCGTTACAACCTCTAGAACAGTTCCAAAATAGAGTAATGAGGTTTATCCTAGGATGCCCTCCTTCCACTCGGATAGTCAACATGCAGACCGAACTCATGTTACCTCCATTAATAGAGAGAATTTATGCCAATGTAACTTTGTTTTCTGTTAAATGTCTACACTCTCCACAATTTACTCCAAACTTCTCTGCTGTACTCAGAGCATCACTTGACGAAGATGCACCAAGACCTCAACTCCGGCCAGGGAGCCATAACCTAGTTAGGGCAGTATGTGAAAATCTTCGACACCTTGATATCGGTGTACCTGAGCAAGCAGTCATCCAAGATTTGCCACCATGGCGGGTTCCTATTCCTGCTGTCACTTTCACACCAACCTCTAAAGATGCCCATACCAGTCTACAGAAGCAGTTGGTTTTGGAAACAATAGCCAAAGTGTCAATTTCAGTTCCTGCAGGACACCACATCTACGTGGACGGCTCAGTACAGGCAGATGGAAGTGCAGCATGTGCTATGTTCTCCCCCACTTTAGAATCTCCTGAGGGTGGGTGGCATGGTCGCAGGTTGCCAAACTCATCCAGTTCCACTTATTGCGAACTTCAAGGTATATGGGATGCAGTAACCCTACTTGTTAGAAGAAATGTGAATGGATTGGTGATCTGTGACTCCAAATCTGCACTCCAGGCACTGACATCTTCTAGGCCCAGCTGTGGCCGTGTTTGCGAGACATATTGTGTCAACTCGCTGCTGCTTACAATGCCTCGCTTGTCTTGTCCTTCATGTGGATGCCCTCCCATATTGGGCTTGGGGAATGACATGGTGGACAGTCTTGCTAAAGCTGCCTGCACGCTTGAACTTGATGACAGAAATGTTGAGCCCTCACTTTGCTGCCTTAAACATAGAATATATTCAGCAGCTTTTGCCTGTACAGTACAGCGTAGGGATGCAGAGAGGGGCACTAGTGTTTCCATACAACATCATGATAATCTTTCTGCAGAGCCGTCACAAGTACCGGCGACGTGGACTCATGGTGCGTAGGCATAATGTCGTAAGTGCCAGGATAAGGTTGGGATATCGTCCTGTGTGGCAGGTTGACAGACACTAGATATACCACACTACACCTCATGTAAACTGTGTAACCTTACTAATGCCAATAACCTTGAACACTACTGCCTTCATTGCCCCACTGTCAGGAATATGTTACCTCAAGGACAAAATTTACTTCAAACCTGCCAATATTTACTCAAAGATGACCACCTAGACTTAATTTTGACTCGTCATCCACACTTTGGTGGCTGCTAAACTGTCTGTTGCAGTTGTTGTGATAATGGAATACGATCTCATATATGTTATTTTTGTAACTGATATCCTGATAATTCAATGCTGTAATTTTTTCTTGTTGATTTCTGATGTACTGTAAGTAAATGCTAATATGTAACTTTGTTTGACGTCTTGGGCGTAATAAATTTATTAAATTTTTCACCATTATCATCCAAACTCTTGCGTGATGAACCTAGTTGCAGGCGACTGCCAAGCGAACAGCTAGACAGACTAGACTCTCTAAAGCTATGTCTAGACAATGTTTCTTTCAGCTTTGAGAAAGTCAACCCGTAAGCTTTACCAGGTCAACTTGACATGGGGAAGTCTGTGTCATAAGGAAGGTCATTCCATCTTTAGGCCTGCCATAATGAAATAGCTGGTTTTCTCTTATTCCTTTGGAAAGTCAAAGATTCTTTCCATTTTCGGCTATTGCTGGCTACCGCTCAACACTTTAGCAGTACATTTTTTTTTCCATCTTTCCTGAAAATTTCTAGTAGTAAGATCTTTTGATTTATTATTCCTTTAAGTTTAATGCCCAATCGGGGCCTCGTGAGATTTGTCGGAAGTTCTAATGTTAAGATAATTGATTAGGTGTTTTATTTTTTCTTTCGGCTTTAGCTGCAGATAAAAAAATGGGCGAGCTTCGGGAAGTTTTTAGGCTGTTTCCTAGGGGAAATGATGTATTTTTCCGGATTTTGTGGAAGACAGAGTCGGAGGCTAAAACTCTGCTTCATTCGTTTAATGTTCTTTATCTGCAAGTGTTCGGTTCCAGCATCAGCGGGGATATCTTTATGTCCAGTGCAAATTATTTATCAAAGTTGAGAAACTCTGTCCGCTTCTGTGTACACTTCTTGTCTCACTGCGGAATCCTTCCCGTCCACTGTCAAAGAATGTGATTAGTTACTTTCGGAGAGAGGGTTCCTGGTTCCTGGTTCTTAAGTGCTCATTCCACAAACACAGTTGTTGCAGGCACACTTCACAATTCTCATGTGGTGCAAGCTTTATGCCCTTGAATACAATTTAATTTTGACTTCACATTGTTCAGCAGTTAACGGTTTTTTCATTACCGCACAGTATTCAGAGTATGTCCAGTTCATCTTCCTTTCTAAGGAATTGTTCAGTGTCTTCTATTCTGGAGGTAGTTTACTTGCGAGTCCGTCTCAGTGTTTTCTTCTTTTACTTAAAAGATGTTCAATTTGCTGCAGTGCGTATAGTGGTGAAGTCTCATTTAGCTGAGGTGGTATTCTCTCTCTTAGTGGTATTCTTTTAGTGCAAAGAATCAGAAGGTTATTCTCTTAGTCCATGTGTAACGGCAAAGTCTATTATCTAGGGTGCACTCATTTAGCTAAGGTGGTATTCACTTAGTGCGATGGTTATTAGGTTAACCAGATAGAGAAATTCCTTTTAGGCTTTAGAATCTTAAGCAACAGTGATAGTATAATCACATGAACTTAAGTTTAGTACATTTTAAGTATCCTAGTCTTTGATAGTTTCCCTACGAGAGTCCAAAGGTGGTGCTCGCAGGCTAGCCTAGGCTCTTTGTCAGTGCTGAGATACTTCTTCACTCGTCGGCCTTTGCCGCAACCTGCAGGGCGGAGGGTCATTGGCTCAGCACACTATCTCATTCCCTCCATACATGGGTAGGCTCTGAATAGCCACTTGGGAGATGCATCGTTCTCCTTTTTACATGAGAGTTATTCTCTTAGTCTATGTGTAGCCGCTAACCCTTCTATTGAGGGTGCATTCATTTAGCTCAAAGGGGATACTCTCTTAGTGTGGAGGTTTTTAGAGGTGGCCACTTGGAAGTCGGTGTCGGTTTTCATGACTTTCTACCTCAAAGACATTCAGTTTTCTTAGAAGAAGAGTTTCTCGCTGGGTCCCTTTGTGACGACCAACCGATCTTATAATTACGTAGTAATGTCAAGGGTGGGGGAACTTTAGGTAATGAATGTAGTCAGGAAATTTGGAATTTAGGATTCTCTGTTGGTCGGGGTTCATAGTGAGAATATTAAGTTTGACATTAGTACTGTGAAGTTAGGCAGATCCAGTGGACAGGTTTGGTTTTTTCAACCTCTTTTATGCAGACATTGGCGGCAACGGACAGCGAAGAACTCGAAGATCCTGCACACTCAACTTCTCCTCCATACATGAGAGGCTACAATAGCCACATGGGAGGTTCTTGTACCCTCCATACATGAGAGTGCTTTGATTAGCCACATGGGAGGTTCATCGTGCCCTCCATCCATGAGAGTGCTTTGAGAGTGCTAATTTGATTATAAAGCCACGTGGTGGGAGGTTATTTTTGTTCTCTATCCATGAGGAGGTTTGAATACGTTTGAGATGGTAGCTCACTCAGACCTCCATAAATGAGAGTGCTTTGATTAGCCACATGGGAGGTTAGCTCTCCACAAATCATGGGAGGCTGTGATTGCCACATGGTAGGTTGTTTTAATTACTCTCAATCCATGAGGAGGTTTGAATACCACATGAGAGGTAGCTCGACTCAGACAGTACCTAGACATGAGACTGACGTCGGGGTACTCTTCACATATTAGTTTTCTCTCCTGCCAAGTGGGATAACCAGGTGAGGATTCATTCATTTATACAGAGTAGGCGAATAATGAGTTACCTGCTTTCCCTGTTGGCAGGTTGGGCTGAATTAGATTGATCCCACCTCCACTAAAATTTTGTTAATCGGGCTAGTTCAGGTGTTCAGGAGTTATTGCAACATGAAGTTTTCATGATAAAACTAATATTGTAATACTTACCTGAACACCTGAATGATTCCCACCCTCCTCCCCACTTCAATTTGAATAGTGAATAACGCATGGGGATCTTTGCCTTACTCGGCCGGGACTTGCAGCACGTTGCCAACGGTACTTCAGGTAACTCATTTGACAAGATTTTCCTGTAAGCGTTGGTAACGCTGACAGTTAATTGGCCTATTTCCCAGTGGGTAATAGCTCTGTGGATGTAGTTCGGGCTGGTAGGTGATCATGGGCTAATTCAGGTGTTCAGGTAAGTATTACAATATTAGTTTTATTATGAAAACTTCATTTCCACAAAGGAAGAACTTATTTTTCATGATAATATCATTTCTAGGCAGTATTGTCCAAATCAGCATTTTGTTTGCAGAGAATCATTTTTAAAACTTTAAGTAATGTAATAATGTCAGGTGTAGCTGTGTTTGGATAAAAAGCTTGCATTAGCTGACCATCTTTATCAGCATATTTTAATGACTGATAACATCCTGTATGTGTCGAACTTGCCCAAAATTAAAGTTGAATTCCACACCAATTAATGTATTATCTCCATAATGAACTCTACAAGTTTTTGTTTGTTATCATTTGAAAGTTTGGCCAGCTATATATACAATTTAACATCTTCTAGATAAAAAAAGAATTAAGAAAAACGAAAAATTTCGTCTTATTACTCGCCCAATCTTGCAGATCAGTGGAAGTTCGCTGGAAAGGTAGTACAAGTGGACCTCACAACTTTTTGTTGTGCCTGTTAAATTGAGCAAAGGGTCAGGCATCCCCAATTCTTCCAGGACATTGAAAATTAAAAATCCTCAAACCCCTTTTAAGAGCTGAGGTCCAGAAGGAGCCCTCTTGTAGTTTTGGGACAGCCAGAGTTATGTCCAGTCATATCAAGCCCCAGTTCCTGGTCCCAGTGGCAGGTTTAAACAGAAGCCACTGTCCAAAGGGGCAGATTTTACTTGGGATGTGTGCCCAGCAAGGGATCCAAGCTATCCAGGGGATTGATATCCTAAATCCAGTGGTTCTGATGAATCCCTGAACCAGGGATCTGATGCATCCTGTTGTCCAGGGATCTGATTGGTGGTTCCGGTTGATCCGATGGTTAGTTGCTGGGATCAGCTGATCCTGTCACTACATATATCAGTGGATAACTGCTGGAAAGGTGCACTTTTGGATCCTAACTTTTCTTCCAGTGGATTTGATCTGAGTCTTAAGCTGCAGTTGGCATTAAGTGCAGGATTCTTCCAGGCCATTGAAAAGGCGGGATCATGGAGGATCAGACATTCTTGAAACTTTGTAAGCACACCATGGGATCCAGGAGACCTCTTGTAGCACGGGAGGATCCGAGGGAGTAACAGTGGATCCGAGGGACCCAAGTGCCCAATGGCCTAGCAGATCTGTTTCACGGATCCCAGATGTCCAAGCATCTGGTGAGATCCAACAATCAGTAGGATTCAAGCAGATCCAAGCCCAGTGCAATCTGTTGGATCCAGTCCAATGGGATCTGATGGATGAGTTTTGTCCAGTGGGATCTGATGGATAGTGAGCCAGTGGGATATGAGGGATCCAAGTGCGCACAATGGATCCTAGAGAACCAACTCAGTGTACAGTAGAGATCCATTTTTGATAATGAATGGGATGCATTGAATTCAGTTCAATCTTAGTTCGGCAAGAACCTTTAAGAACAGTGCTGTTGTCCTGTCTCAGTGCGCCAGTTCCCATTGAACAGGGACCAAGTTTGCCTTCGGACAAGACTTTGGGTCAGAGTTGTTGAGTTGCTGAAGGAAGCTCCTCACTTTGGGCTATTTCCTAGTCATCCAAGCATCTGTCAAGGTTGGAAACTTGGCTTTTGTTTAAAAGGAGCAAGACATTTGTCTTTGTCTTCCTCACTTAGTGCCTTGTCAGATCTAGACTTTCTTGTCAAGATTGTTGTTAGTCCTAATTTTTTGACTGACATCAGAGCACTGGGCAGAGAGTCCAGGGTCAACTTTCAGTTGCATCTCTCGGATTTTGCCAAGTTTTTCCATCTGCTAAGAATTCTATGCTTTCAGACAATCCAAGAGTTCTGCCCTCTTTCCCCTGATTGTGCCTGGGACAAAGTAGTGAGCGATTGACTCTAGTTGCCTGGCACCCACGAGTCATTGGCCAGATTGATCCCAGACCTAATAGGACTTTTTACAATGTGTCCTCAATTTTCCCTTCAGTTCCAAGGTTTCAGGTGAAGACTGAACACTGTAAGCCCTCTTGACTCTTCACTCTGCTGAAGATTTACATGTTGACAGTTGCTGTTTGCCACTTCCTGTCAACAGTAAAAGCTACCTTCTTCTTATGGTCTGTCTTGCAGTTTGTTGTTTGTTGAACGACCTTCCTGTAAGGGTGCCAATTTCTGTTTACCTGACCCTTTCCCAAGCTCCTGGCATCTACTTCCTAGTGCCTGGCACATTCATGGATGTGCCTGGCAGAGCTGGAAAGAAGTCATTCCATCTTTAGTGCTCATGGGAGCCACCTCCACATGCATGGCGCAAGTCCTGGGGGTATTTTTTCATATGGTTATGGAATATTTCAAGCCATTATAACTTTTCAGAATTTTTCTGTGTACAGTTCTGCATGACTTTGCTGTGCAAGGTGTATTTGTCAAGTCCATGCTCAAGCTTTATCAAGTTCAATTTTTGTTGAATCTGCACCATTTGGCATTTTCATTGGCTGTTTCACTTGGCTGTCATAAATCTGCAGAGTTGGCAGCTAGTTCACTATGGTTGTTTGTGATCCTGCACGTCCTTGATTAGTTTGCTCTTTTGACTGAGAGTGTCAATGATCATCAATGTGAGGCATCCCCACATTGGATAGAGGATGAACCAGACAGCCTCTTCCTTCAGTCTTCATGGTTATTGAATGGATTTTAGAGATGCAGGAAGCACCTTGCTTGTTCTTGCCAGATGTCGGCCTCCTGACAGCACAAGTTTTCTGGAGTTCTTGTTCCTCTTGTATCTAAATACTTATAGTTGTCCAAACTTAGTATTTTTGAAGGAAGTTCTTCATTCGTGAACCTAGTCCTGGATTTCTTTTCAATGCTTCTGTTACAGGTTGGGTAGTCCTCTTAGGGAACTGTGGTTTTTCTGGGCCATGGTCCCCGGAAAGACAGATCCTTCACTTCCTTCTCATAGAGCTGGAAGTTTCTTCACATAACTGCAATGTTTTTTGACCTTAGTGCACTCCTAGATTGTGGTAACCATTCAGACTAGACCATAGTTCTAATGTTTTATGTAAGCAAGGCTCTACCACATGTCTCATAACCTCTAAAGAAAGAGCCTTGTTTCTCTGGACAGATCAGTCAGGTCTTCTAGTCACTTGATCAGTTCATAGAACTAAAGCCCTATCAGACGTACTGAGACATCAGAAGGGGACCGTTAATCCCCCGGCTGCTGGGATTTGTGGAATCTATGGGACAGGCCTGTCTTGGAGTAGTTTGTCCCTTCAAGGAATCTTCTTTTTCCTCCTTTTGTGGTCCATACCATCCCTATAGCATGTGCAACAGACCCCATGCTATAGACAGTTCCGTCGGACCACCCCTCTTCGCGACCTTCATCATGGTCAAGGTGGAGCGACACAATCTTCAGTCTAACTCTAAGTTACATTGCCCACTTAACCCGTGATCCTTGAACCTGCTCAGTTGTGAGCGGACTCTACAGGATCCTCCCCCACTGTCTCTTCTCAGACAACCTCACTTCAGGAGATCTACCAAGGTAGTCAGATCTTTTCCTGACAGACTCCAGACTGTCCAGAGGATTATCACTTGAAGATGTTTTTTTTAGATGTATTGCAGAGACCATTGCAAGATGTGGAAGTCAATCTTCTCTCCTTGTCTTCCAGACCTGGGGATTGACTTCCAAAGTTAGTATCTCAGGCCCTATGTCTCCTCTGCGAGACATCCATGTTCCTTTTGCAATTACCCCGCTAAAGGATATCAAAATATGCATAACTCATGTGTAAGCATGGAGACCTAGTTTGTTGGCATCCCTATCTTAGTTTCCTTTGAAATTCTTGACATGCCCAAGCAAGGAAGAAGGAGACATGATTTGCTCATTTCTCCTTGGATTTTAGTCTAAGGTCAGGGACCCATCCAAGACCTTGTCTGTTTTCTTTCTCCCTTAGGAATTTTACGGACATCTGTGTCTTCCAGGAGCGCCAGACAACACCTGAGCTCACGGCTCATCTGGTGCCCTGCCCTCCTGGCATCAACAATAGCCTGATTCCAGCTTTAGCGATGACATCAGCTTTTGCTCTGAGCATCCACTAGCGCTCACTATCTCTGAGGAAGACTAAAGTTCTATCCAGTTTGAATGTTCAGGTTCGAAGGCCATCCAGAACCTATGGTGTAATGGCAAGAACTACTTTCCCCCTCTGATTAGAACTCCTGGGGGCAACTGCAACCTGGTGCCAGCACCTTCTCTGAGAGCCAGAAGCACTCACTGTCTCTGAGGAGGAACAGAGAGCTCTTTCCCAGCTGGATGGTATGGTATTGCCTAAAAAGCCCAAAGTCCCAGGCCATCCATAACCCAGGGAGTTAGGGCAAGAGCTCATCTCATCCTCTGATTAGAACATCTTGCCCTTTATCCTAATGGACTTTATCTTCTGAGACATGCTCAGATTTAGAAGCATTTTCCTCCTTGTAGTGAAAGCTAAAAATGTCAGAACAGCCTCTACCTCGTCAGCTTTCAAACGCTATATATCCCTTGTGTCCATTCAACAATCAGCCTACTGGTAGTATGATCTTTCTTCGTTTCTCATAATTTTGAGGGAGTTTAAACAGTGTTTAAAATTTTTGCAGTACCTTGTGATTTTTAGTTACTGGCATGGTGTCACAGAAGGAAGCATAGGATTTTCTCCTACTGCCTGTTCACCTTGTAGTGAACTGTTGAATTTTGGGGAGCCGGGGTGGGGGTTACAATGTACCCAGAGCACCCAGCACTCTTAGTTGATGGGTTGTGGTTTTACTTCAGTGTAGGTGACAACATAATCTGGTTGTTTTTATAATGGTACTGCACCCAGGACAAGGGCACCTTTAAATTTCTGCTAGCCATTGGATAATTCCTTGACTGCATAACTTCCACTGATGCTTTGGTAGCAATCGGAGTACCCCTCCGCTACAAAGCTCCCCCTTTAGTAGAGGTGACCCTCAGCTTAACCGCCACGTTACTACAGGTTAAGTTGAGCACCAACCAGAGGCAGTTTATACTGCAAGCTATCTTAACTAAAAAGGAACGACAAGCATTGTTTTCAGTGCTAGGAACTTTTCTATTTCTAATTCATTACGTGACTTAATGTTTTAGAGTAGAATATGTCCATGAATCCCATCTCCCATCAGTGTGGGATTCAGATATGTAATTACTTGTCAAGTTAGTTATATAAAAATGACATTTTTAATAAAATAAAGTTTTATATAGTACTTACCAAGTAATTACATGATCAGAGCCCTCCCTCCTCCCCTCTGATGAACATAAGCATATACAAACTGAGGATTATCTGCTAAGTTGTTCCTGACTCTCTTGTTAGGGGGCGAGACTAGTCACCTACACAGAACATTGGTGTCGCTACCACGAAATTTGAATTTAAGCTGCAGCGAACAAATGAAACTAATAGCTATGTAATTACTTGTTAAATATATATAAAACTTTATTTTATTATAAAAATGTCATATTTTTTGTATTGCACAATAGATCTGCAGAAATCTTTTCCGCCTGTGGGGCTTAAAGTACCATAATTATAACAATGATTTTTATTTAGTTTTATCAGCATTTTTTTTAGGGTAGAAGAGAGACTACCCTTGGCAGGGAACTCTTCTAGGAGAACGACACTCCAAAATCAAACCAGTGGGTAGAAGGGACTCTTCAGCTTTGATAGGCAACCCCTCTAAGAGGTTACTCAGAATTCAAACCTTGTTCTCCAACCTTGGACTGTGCCATACCCATTGTACCATGGTCTTGGGTTTGAGTTCCCTTGCCTGAGGTTACAATCAGGCATTTATCCTATTTTTCGTTCACTTTGCTTTTTTTTTTTCGAAAAGTGTGTAGGACAGGCTGATGAGAAAGCAAAAGTTGCTTGGTGGATTATCAGGGAAGTGCCTTCATCTTTACCTGATCTTTTCCCTATTGAGCATTTTATTTCTAAATCCATCCTGACTGTCCTCCCCCATTTGTTGTGGCAAACCTGGCGGATTTCATTTGCCCCTTTTTTTGAGGACTTAAGAAGATACATTTATTTATATTTTCAACAGAATTTTTGGACATGGAAATTTTGTTGTTGTTGATGGTATTTTTATTTTGTTCTGTTGAATTTTACAATGTTACTGTTATTATAAGTCTATTTATTAGTTTCAATACAGATTTTATGATGTTAATTTTAATTCTTTCAGGAGACGTTGATCTTTTGGGAGATGTGGAGCTGAACCCTGGGCTATTACTCATTACAGGAAGATAAATTGCAAAGTATGTTACTCAAATATTCGAGGCTTAAGGTAAAATTTTCTTGATATCCAGAGTCATGCCCATAACTACATTTTGATGTATTTATTCAAGACTTGTAAGTAGTAACAAGTCAAAGGTTGAGTTTTTAATCCCGGGGTTTGATGGCCCTGACTTTATCATTGTAACATCCCACATGCACAAGGTATAGCCTATATGGCTTTATTCACTAAGTCCAGACAACCTATTTATTGTCAGAAAAATTTGGAGTGTAACTGCCATGAAGTTCTTTATTTTAAAATTTTCAGTAAGTTCTACAATGTTTACGTAGTTCTGTTCTCTGCAATCCAGATATCGTCAATTCATATATGACTGTCTATGGGAAAGGATCAGTTTGGCTCAGTCACAGGATTCAAAATTTTTATTTGTGGAGACTGTAATGCAAAGCACAGTGAGTTGCTAAATTCAAGTTCCACAGATCAACATGGCCAGTCTGCTCTTGAGTTCTGTGTATCCTCCGATTTTGTCCAGCTAATTGAGGAACCCACACACATTTCTGGTAATAGATTAGACCTCATATTCACAGATGTTCCAGCTATTGTGAAGTCCAAGGTCTGTGAATATACAGGCACTTCTGATCATTGCACCATTGAGATATATCTCAATCAGTATATTCCTAATGCCACTATTGGAAAAACTGTCTGGCTAAAATCCAGAGCCAATTGGGATTGCATTATTGAATCTTTCAGGCACTTAATATTTCAGATGCTATATTAGATCCTGATCCCAAGAAGAAGTTAAATGAAATGCTGATGGCTATTTTAACAAGGTATGTCCCTAGAAAGGTCATCAAATTTAGGACAGATGACCAGCCATGGTTTGATGATACATGTAGACGAGCCTACCATGACAAACGGACCAAATTCAATGCATGGAGACAAAATCATTAGAAAATTAACCATTTTTGTTGAGTCTCGCCATGCTGCGAATAGAACGTACCACACAGCCGAGGGAAATTACAATAATACTTTGAAGAGGAAACTTGAAGGAATTACCAAGATTCAGAACGACACCAAATTAAATGAGCACAAGACAAAATCAGTGCCTGTTCCAAAATTAACCATTTTTGACTGCAGACTACAGGACGAATAGATTCCTGTACCTCCAAAGTTGCTGAAAACTTATTTTTAAGGCACTATATAAGTATGAAGAGTAATCTAAAGAATTAGCCAAGATTATTTAGATTATATGTCAATTAGTATTTGACAAATGAGTGCCATTTGCAAGTAAACCCTGTTCCAAAGAGCTTTATCAGCAGACTGCAGTAACTTCAGATAACTTTATTCCTGTGCTTTCCAAAGTAAATCTAAAAACTTATTTTTAACAGTAAAGAATCTTGGAGTGGGTGATATATTTTAGGTTAAAGGATTGTTACAGGTAGAGTCAATATTCATGCTGTGGATAGGATCTTTAGTGTTAGGTATCTGTTCCACAAATAATCTTTTAGTCCATTGTTATTTTTTGACAGGTGATATTTGCAAGGAAAACAAGATTGATAAAGGTTTTGAGTGCAGAGTAATTCAGATAGACTTTAGTGCTGCAACCGGGATTTAGTAAATCACAAGACACTTATTTTTGAGGCTGAACTTTTAAAACAAAAGAATATTGATTGGAGATCTTGTGGATATCCTTTTAGGTTGACTGGATTTCTTAATGAGTCAGGCAGCAGCTTTTAAGTTGCTGTGGACTGGATCTCTTTAGTGAACCAGGCAAACCTAGTTTTTGTCTGGAGTTCCACAAGGTGACAGTGATAAAATCTTGGTTCATTGCTTTTTATTGTAGTGGGCACAAGTGATATGGTTGTTGGCCTGGAAAACAAGATTGTTCAGCATGCCAATGATGAACAATTTATCAAAAAGTCAAGTCTCCACTTATGAAAATGAAGCTGCCCTCAGCTTCAACTGGGACTTGGACCAGATCATAAATAAGGAATGGAGTACTTTAGTTGGGTATGAGGCTGAACTCCAGTAAAACAAAACACTGTTGCTTAGCAGATCTCTGTACAGATTTGGTCACCCCGTCCTCCCCTTCAGGTGGATGGAACTTTGCTGAATGAGTCAGAAGCAGTTTAACTATTCTAGGTTCTATATTTTGACTGACATCTAACCAGTTTGAGAAACATCTAATGAAAGTTTCAGCAAATGCTGCTCCTATTTTTAAAGTTGCACAAGTATTGTTAAAAAGGCGATTAATTAAACAATATATTTATGACAGTGATAAAATCAGTGAAACAAAAACCTGTTTTAAGCTCATTTATGCTTTTCCTTCAACTAGAATACTGTTCTCTGGTGTGGATGTCTGCTTCTGCCAGAGATTTATCTCTTAGAATGGTTTGTGGTGGTAGGTTTCTGTTTCCTATAGTAGCAGTCATGACTTGGACCACTGACGGATGGTCTCTTGTTTGTTACTTCTCCATAAGCTGTATTTCAACAGAGATCTTCCACACCCACATTTGATCCCTGCTCCCCTTTACTTGCCAAGAGCAACCCGATTTGCTGATCAGCAGCACCAATATGCAGTAAATGTGTTCTCGCTGTCGAACTTCTCAGTTCCAGATGTCCTTTATTCCTCACCATTGGACTGTGGAACAACCTCCCAGAGGATGCCGTGCAATTGGAACTTAAGAAGGTGAAGGTGCAATACATTACTACCCTAATACTATTCTCCTTGCATTTTAATAGATTTTTTCTCTAAGTAAGTAGGATCTCTTCTTTCTGTATTTACCTCTACCTTGTCTTACTTCTTCCTAGTGAACACCATATTCTTTGGAAGCTTGAATTTCAAGCCTATTGCCCCTGTGGACTTGTTCCATAGGAATAAGTTTCATCTTCTGAATAATAATAATTAAGAGGCACAAATTCAGTTTTGTTCCTGATCAAGTTGCATTTTCACCTGGGTGGAAGGAAGGAATATTTCTGTTTTCCTCACTTGTGTCACGAAATGTAGCAGATCAGCTGAAGCGGAAGGATCAAGTTATGTCTTTGGAATGGATTTTGCATCCACAAGTCAGGAAGGTTTGATGGGAGCTCTAGATCTCTTTGCCACAAGATTCTACTTTTGTCTGCCAGTTCAGGCTCCAAAAGCTCGGGCAGTAGATACATGCTGTTGGACTGGTTTTATCTGGACCTCTAAACTTTCCCCCTTTGGCTATGATTCAAAGGTTTCATACAAATTCTGGCTAACAGCAAATTTGCACATAACCTTGGTGACTCATGCATAGGTGCCATGCAGGAAATGGTTCCAAATTTTCTGTCTCAGCTGATAGAATTCCTGTGACCATAACCACTAAGGATAGATCTTCTCATGCTCCCTGGATGCATGAGGTTTCACCAGAACCTTCCTTGCTTCAGCTGACCATGTGGATACTCGTGATTGATTATTTACAGTATTGTGAATAAGAGGTTTTCCCAAGGGTGGAGAAGAGCAATCATTAATTTTAGAAGCAATCAACTAATGCACTGTACAAGAGACTGTGGTCAGTCTTTAGAGAAATTTTGGTGCTTTTCCAAGAGGATTTGTAAGGGCTGGGGTAGGACAGATACCTCTATAATAACCAAATGAAGTTCTTTACTAATATGGTGGGTTTGTGCTAAAGGTTTGTCTGTTCATGCTATTAAAGGGTGTTGCTTCACATTAGCATCCGTATTAAGACATTCTGGTTTGGAGGTTTGTCTGTTCTGTTAACCTCACATTAACACATTAAGGAAGCCTGTTTTATTTTCTTAAATCTAGATTTTTAATGTCTGATTAAATGTAATGTAATGCTAATGTATTTAAGTATGCCTCTATTTAAACCCTTAAACTCAACCTTCCTTAAAAACTTAATGATTAAGACTGGTTTTTACTGTCAGTGAACTCCAGGATTTCTCCTTCAGTGTGGGCTTTACTTCCTAAGGAACAATCCTTCCTTTTTGCCCTACTTCAGGGCAAAGAATGAATATTAGGTCTTGGGCTCTTTCTCTTTTTCTAAAGGCAAAGGACTAGGGACCTCAGACAGCTTTCTAAATTGGATTGACCTATGGCAAAAATTGCCATGACGCCTCTGTTTGAGAACCTGGTCAAGGAAGCACACACTAATCTAGACCTCTTTTTCTTACCACCCCTGAAGGTAAGCTTCGCTAGGTGAGAGCAGTGACAGCTATGTTCAGTTTCGAACCGTGAGTGTTGTCAATGTAGCCCAGTGAAGATGTAACTCCATATTTGCCTCTCACTATTTTCAAGATGTTGAGATTCAGTACAAATCATTTAGAGCACTTTTGCCCATTGTATGACGGGAGTTCGACTCCTGAAAGATTATGGTAGATATACTCTAGCCTTTCCTATTTACATAAGAAATTTTTTCGGTAGTAAGAAGGTGCCATTTTGAGATAGGTAAGTCTTTATTCATTTACTGTCTTTTCTCTGCTGGCCTAGGCACAAGGCCTTTTGTTCCACTTTGAGAGTGGTATCCCTTGCAAGGAGCCTCCAGCATCTTTCAGAGGTCCTTGCAGCCTAATGAATTATTCCTCTCTTGGCAACATTATTAGCGGATGGATCCTAATCATTAGGTAAGAAGTGCCTTATTCCTGGTGGAATTTTGTTGTATCCTCGGGGGTTTTAATTGTTAGTCCTCACACCTTTTCCCCTCCTCCTCTTCAGTGTGCAAACCAGTTATCATAATACAGAAGTGAGATTCATTTCAGAAACAGAAATTTTTATAATAAAATTTATTTTTTAAATACCTGTGTTATGTATCATCCCCAACCTCCCCACTCGTAGATGGAGAAGAAACAATGATAAAAAAAGAGGCTTGAATCACCCAAAGGGATGGGTTACAAGACAGTTCAAACTAAATGATCCTATCAATTTTTTTAGTTTTCACACTCCATCATCCTCCCGCTTGATGCGGAAATTACAACTATCATAACAGAGAGGTATGTATTTGAAAAATTAATTTTATTATAAAGATTTCTGTATCTGATTATCATAATAATAGCTTTACCTAAGTTTTTAATTGGGGAGACTGATTTGCAAATGTTAAATTGAATCAAATGTATAAAAAGTAACAGAAATTTTGTTTAAATGTACTATTCGAAGCCAGGTTATTTGATGACTAGATAGAACCTACATAAGCCATGGTTCTAAGGCAGACAACCTTTATTCATTCAAAAGTGTTGGTTTATGTGGTCGCCAAGTGGCAAAAGTTATAGCCATCTTGAGGTAACCCAGGATATAACCCAGGATATACAGTCATTTAATTAACCTTTGTGCATTGATTTAATCAAAATGTCTTCAGTACATTTCTTATTTCAATTTGCTCCACTAATGTACATAAAAGGCAATTGGCTCATTGCACAATTAAACATTTCAATGCCTCTAATTAACCACTGGTGCGGATTTATTATTTTCAGTTTCCCATTCTGTTTCTTGCTTTTTTACAGAATTATGGCCAGTAAGAAATTACTCTATTTTCCCATGACAAATTCTTGTTGGTATTTGAGAGGAACAACCTCAGGTGTTGAAAACTGTTGAGGTACTGCATGGCACATTTCTTTCATCCTTCAGCAGATGATCACTTACAAACACTGGAATGAGTGAATTCTTTTCGAATAGTTTAATAACTGGATTTCTTGCTTTACCAAGCAAGAGTATATTCCTTGTGAGGTGTTGATATGATGCACTGGCTTACACTGTGTTTCTCTTATTCAGGTTTCTGAAAAGGGCTGAATGGTCTTGATGCTGTTTATGTTAAAAGTTGTAGGCACAGTACCCATCATTTTATGTATTTATCATTGCCCATTGTATATATAATCATCTGTTCTTTGATTTGGCTTTAATCAAAATTGTTCTCTTGCTTTATGTCTAGATATGGACATTTATTCTTTGCAAATTTATGATAAATTTAATGGCCTTGTCTTTTTTTTTTCATGTAAATGGTTTCCTATTGTGAATAATGATGTTAAAAAGTTCAGTTGAATGCACAAAATGTGTGACAGTTTTGAAATCTTTTTTTTTTTATTACAGTTTGTTTGAGCAAGGCAGTCACCATCTGTGAAGATCCAGGGAGGACAAACATGTTCAAGATGATGTTTTTTTTTTTTTTTTTTTTTTTTAGAGAGATATCCAGTCAGAAATTAACGGAAACTTCGTTCATTTTTGCACTCTTGAAAAGGTTTCAGATCAGCTAGTTGTGTTTTGTCCCTCATTCAAGCTTAGAATCTGACATATCTTTACTGATTCTTCAACTCCCAACCAACATTTGTGAAAGAAATTGGGCCAAATCTTCATTTTCTGTTAATCCTTTTATTAAATTTGAAGGAGTTGCAACATGCTACATGACATCTTCATATGAAAACTTTGTGTGATCTGTAGGAGTTAATGTCACCTCAGTGGTTTGGTTAAACTAGTAATTAATAATGCTAAGCTCTGAAACCATTGGTTTAGTTCTGTTAGTCTAGAAGTTGAAGATAGTCTGCGTAAGTTTTATTATACTGAATAATGTTGAATTTAGTTTAATTATAATAAGTCATTTTTTTTATTGATTTACAAACTAATAATATTGAATGAATCTATATGCTGTATATGCTAGGCATTGCCATATATCCTGAACTTTATTCAGTAATTGTGGGTATTTTATCAGGTGCAAGTGTCATCATGTTGATATTTCGATCATTTCTTTTATTCTTAAATTATATTTGTGGTTTCTTCAACCTCACTGTTTGTATAAAGGTAGTGTGCATCTTGGCTAAATGTTCAAGTGATTAGTTCAGTCCTTTATAAGAAATTTGATGGTTTTAAACATTTAAATTTTTTTTATATTTATAAGTTTGGTTTACTATCATATCTGGCCTTCTTCATTTCCTGTGCAGATCAGCAATAGTCAGTTGTTAAGGATAAACTTTGTATTTACTCAGTATTTACAGTACTTGTCTTTCCACTGTTAGAGTTGTTTTGAGATTAACTGACTTTAAGTTGTGGGTTCCCTTTGTTCTACAGAGTTGTGTGTTAAAGTAGAATAGTAATTGTTGTTCTCATGCAATTGCTTGAGTAAGGAAGTTTGTTCATGTGGATGATTAATGAAGAGCCTTCAACTTTACCATGCTTTTTGTGTTTGTGGTTAAGTTTCTTTTCCACTAATTTCACTCTAGGTTACCAGCAGGAGGCTAATAATTGCAATTGCTTGATCCTTTTTTTTTCAAGTTGGAGATCTGGT
This sequence comes from Macrobrachium rosenbergii, assembly GCF_040412425.1. Classification (NCBI taxonomy): domain Eukaryota; kingdom Metazoa; phylum Arthropoda; class Malacostraca; order Decapoda; family Palaemonidae; genus Macrobrachium; species Macrobrachium rosenbergii. The sequence continues at coordinate 13,305,787 of NC_089787.1, forward strand.
GAGAGTTATCAGGGTTTAGTTTTTGAGGCTCAATTCTGGCCATCCAACAGGCCTCTTATTTGGTTGTTTTTTTTTTTTTTTTTTTTCAAGTAGCTCTGTTATGTCATCACTTGCTATGATGCCTTTAGTTTCTTGAGTGTTGGTGCTTTTGCATCTTTAATCTCTGTGAAACAACTTGATAGCTTGAATGCTGTGTTTTCAAAAGTTTTAGCCTACTAGCCAAATACAATTTTCTCTCTTGCTTGCAGAGGTGTTGCATATATAAGCCTAGTTCACATCAATACCAAGGCTGTGGGTGGTAGGTTAGGTCTGGCCTAGTTTACTGGATCCTGCAGGGTGCTTGTTGAAACCAGTGTTCGAGAGAAAGCCTGGACTAATGTATTAACTTAGATGGCTGATTCCACACTGTAAATTCCAAGGCGGCCTAGGATGCATTTGAGGTGATACCTGCATGCAAGTTAATCATCTGGATTCCATCGAGTGTATATGATGACTAAAACTAGTCCTGAACATCCAAAACAAAGCCCAAGGCAGACTTTTCAGTGGGTATTATCCTTCAGTCAAGTTAACAAACATTTAGTACATCAGGCAGTGACTGGTTGTACCTGGCTAGAAGTAAGGGAACCTACTTATACGCAATCCCATTTGGGAAAATGTGATTCCTGTAGCAATAGATGAAGACCCTTTTTACCATTTTTTACTACTTGTTGTCATGCAAGTAAACTACCACAAGACAGTTGCCCTTTGTGCAGTTTCATATGGAATGTAAGCCCCTTTTTGCTCACTATCTTATTCGTGTGAACAGCCCTTGTATGTGCCTTTTAATGTTTTGTAATTTCATTGTTATTCTAAACTTGCTTCTCTTTCACTACTTTGTCAAAGATTTGTGCCTTTAGGTTATATATGTGATTTCAGTTTCCTTGGCTAATTTTAATTCTGCTCGTTTTTCTCATTTGCTTCAATGGTCTGGTTAAACTCTGTTTATATTGAAAATAACAATTCACAAAGTTCCTTTAGTTGTGGTTTTCAAATCCCTTTTGAGGGTTGTTCATTCTTTAGTTACTTTGTTTTCTGCAATGGTAACTTTTTTTTAGCATTCATTTTCATTTACACCTACATCCAATGAATGCTTTATAGCATTCATTTGTCCGTGTTTGTCTGTCCACAGATGACTAGTGTTTCCTGGGGATTTTACTCATGGTATTGTGTTTGATGTTTGTTGCTTTGCTTGTAAGATGGATGCATTTTGACGTTGGCACTAGGTCATTATGCCAGTTTTTAGGTATCGTGTTTTTAGCTTTTTGTTCTTCATACATATATATTTTTTGCCTAGATGCCATATATATATATAAGGTAATATAAAACTTATTTTACCTCTTGACATTTCATCACAGTTGAAACTTAAAAGCTGCAGTAAAAATACAGCACTTGCCAAGTCACCAATTTTCCTTGGAGAAATTTTGGTTTGTTGAAATTTACTTTCCCCTATTGTCAGGTTTATTATTCTTTCCTGTTACATAGTTTTACTTTGGCGTTGAATGGCCTTCAAAAATGATATTGTTAAGTGGATACCGTTTGCAGTATGCCTTATGCAGTCTATAAAAGTTAGGGCTAAAGGCTCTTGGCGGCAGTTTCTTTGGTCCTTAGCTCTGTTGCTTTCTGGTTTTTGCTCTACATCCAAGTCATTTGGTCTCTTCTTAACTAGCCATCTTAGTTTCTTTAACTGTTTTACCTCGTTTAAGAACAAAATTGGAGTTCTTACTCCATTGAAGAAGTAAACTCTACGGATATATGCTACATTAAAGAAGAAAATGTGGGAGTTTTTGCTGAGAAGCAAAAATTCGTAAGTTTTGTTATTTAATGAGATCCAGTAACACTTCAACACAATGTTCCCCAACTTAGCAGTCTCCTGGACGTATCAGCTTCGTTTTTATGATTATTTTTTGCTATGCTCCCATTTTAGGTACTACATTTTTAGATAAATCTCTTGAATTGAATGTTCAGTGTGAAGTACAGATTAGTTTAGGTTAGGAAAGATATGGGATTGCTGTTAACTGTAAGATACCTAGAAAGTGTTCAAGTGCGGGCTATATAATATATGGTCTTTTAGCAGACGTTATTACTTATTAGAAAGCCCGACCCCCAAAGGAATGTTTGTAGATTTTACTCCTGCAATTAAACAGAATTCAAGTTTTGTTCTTCAGTAATGTAAAAACAAGTGGGGGGGGGAATTTTTATGCTACAGTGAAGTAAATATCATGTTTTGTTTTTCAATGAGGTAAAATAGGTGAAGAAACTAAGACAGCTTCTCTAAAAATATTCGGTTGGTATGAGTGTCCAGAAGTGTAACTCAAACAATTAACAACGGGCAACACGTGTGGTTCTCATTTGATGTCCTGTTCCACCTTTTGTTTCTGAGTCCCCTTTTGGTTTGGCTAGGTCAGGCCATGGGTGTCATATCCCAGTACCCTTTTAAAATCCACAAACCATTAAGACTTCACACTGAACTTGTGGTAGAAAATTGCAAAAATCATAGCATGTGTATGCAATCCTTCTACTACTGATGATTGTTACTCATGATTTATGTGGTTTCAGAAGTTTGATAACTGTAAACTCTAAGTGACAGTTTCCTTGTTCTGAGAAGAATCCATGAGAAGCCATAACATGCACAAATACAGTTACATTCTCTGTAAATGTTGATAAGAAATTGCTCAAAAGACAAATTGCTCAAAAGACACCACTATTATGAAGTCTCTCTCTTTCTCTCTCTCTCTCTCTTTCTCTCTCTCTCTCTCTCTCCATTAAAATCAGCTTCATTAGCATAAATATTAACATCCCTGAACCTAATGTAATATGATATAGTACTATAATTTGTTGTTACACCCATCTGTGCAAAACATAAATTGCTGTCTTCAATTAAATTGTCATTTAGCTGATGATGTTATTAAGTAGTACACTAAATTTTCTCAAGATCGTAGTTAACTGCGAAAAAATAAGTGCATTTTGTTTAAGAAAAACTTTATAACCACCCACTTGAAGGTTCTTTATTAGAATCTCAGTACAGTACAGTACTTTAATTGCCATAACTACTTTCAGTGCATTGCTGTCAGTTAATTTCATGTGAAAAACCAACATTATCTTCGCAGTAATTTGCTTCCTTTGTAGATAAACTTCAAGTTTTACTTTGCACAACAATTTGTACTTGTTTCAAATCTCATGATTTTTCTGATCTGAAAACCTTTTAAACAAGACTCCAAAGGCATTGTGGTTCACAAAGTGTTCAGGTTTTTATCTTAAGTTTGTGGCAAGCTGAATCTGAAAGACATTGCCTTAGTCTGTCAGAAATTTACAAAGAATAGCTTTTGAAAAATTATCAGACCAACATTGTTGCACACTTGGAAAGATTTTTAGTTCTCTCAACTGCATAGCATTTTGGCACAAATATTAACAGATGCTTAAGTGGGAAGTTGTGTATTATATGTAGAAGTAGACTAGAGAATTGAGGCATTGAAGTACCACAGAGAACAATTTCCCGGTCAGATCTCATGGAGAAGCTGGTGGAGACAATGCTTGCTTAAAACTAACTACTTTAAATTAGCACCATATTGTAAAAACGAAATAGCATTTTCCTCTCGAAACATTAGCAATTTCAGTAAAGCCTCAGCCAGTGAGGAATACACATACTGTTACTGTAGAGGCGGACAAAAAAGTTCTCGTTTTAACCAACACTTTGACTAGAATGGTATATTATCTAGACAAGAGTAATTTTGCTGGAATTTTTATTTTATTTAGACAAGCAGTTTTGCTAAGATACTTGAGAGTTTGAAAAAGTTTTAGAGTTGGTTGGTTGTTCTCTAGAGAGAGAGCAGTTGTGACAAGTTTTCTGAACAAAATTTTCTTGTATGCCTTGTTGGATTAAAGTTATGTAAAATTTGTTCAATTTCAGGTAATTTTGAAATTTTGACATATGGATAAAAGAACTGGTTGTTGCTGTTTGAGTTATTATATAGATATTTTAAATAATTTAGTGCCCAGGTTCAGAAGACGCTAGTTTTCTGTAATTCAACTTTTGGTGTTGTCACAAGATTGTCCTTTGTAACTGAAAAAAGTCAATTTGGGGATTATAGCTTAAATCACACTTTCAGAGACATGAAGTCTTTCCCTCTGTGTATACAAGAAATTATTTACTCTGAAGGGAAAAATGTTTTGGAACTGTCATTGTTACAATCCCCAAATTTGGTTTTAATGTCCAAATTATACAGTTTTATACATTACAGCATCATATTTTACAATGTACACATGCAGGATGTGCATATTATGTAGACTATATACCAGAGAGAACCATAGAGAGGTCCGACTTCCTTTGTGCAGCGTAATTTGGCCGCCATTTTGATTGTGTGTAACTGGAGCTGCAGTGACAGCAACGTTTTGTAAACAAACATGCTCTGAGTGCACTGCAACCCACTGTAGGGCCAGCAGTTTGTCTTTGTACTGGAACACAACAAACTGCCAATGTTTATTTATTTGACAGCTTTTATGATTGTTCATTTTATGGACGTATATCAGAAAATAAGGGGGTACAAATAGGCCTATATATAAGTATGTAACAGTAAGAGGACCACTCAGATACATCACAGCCAAATGTGACTAGATCAGCAGAACAGACTTTGCTCCAAATAATACCTATTTAGGTAATTCCTTAGTGGGATAAAAATTTTATTCTTTCTCAGATATTCTTACAGACATGTATACAGACATGTATTAGTGTATATTTAGTGTATAAACAAAAATAACCCATAAATGTTTAAACAGTTTTATTCAAAGTTATGTAAAATAAAATACATATTTTCAAACATTTAGGCTATGTAAAATTACCTGTGAAAGGACTGCATCTGGAAAAGTAATGATTGTACTTCAGTGTCATTAAATGATGGCAGATATAATAGGCCCCAGGAGAAGAACATGCTAGCAAAATGTCAAGCCTTCACAAATACCATGCCTTAGCAAAATATGTACAAAATGCTATGCCTGTGCACAAAACCTATTAGGTAGTAGTTAATTACTACTAATCACGTACCACTACCAAAGGCATCAACACATACACATAGCACACACTGTTTAGCATTAAAATCACCACCAGTCCACCACCAAAAAGCATTAACACACACCAAGCTTAATCGAGTTAAACAGGGCTATACTTATCTGTCAGTGTGAAGACCTGTTAACAAAATACTTCATTTATGGGAAATTTTCAACAGTTTTCTGTTTTTACGTAATTTCTTTTCTTTGGATGCTTTATTCTTGATTTTCAATTGATATTTTAGTCTCATTGTAACATACAATTGCTTCATAAACTGTACACTTTGAGAACATGAAGGTGTACACAAAAGATCACAGTTGACATTGGAAGCTGCTGCCGTTAGCTTTTGCAAAACATTGGCACCAGAGACAACATTGGGATACATTTCTCTGAATACACACTCCATCGACTCTGTGAAGATAAGCAGTTTGCTGCTTGGTGGAAACAGTAGGTCTCTATCAATGGTGTAATTCTTGCACCTGAAGAATGTGTACTTCTCTGCCAGTTGAATTCTCTCTTCGTCGGTGGCTGACCACATAGCACGGCAAGTATCACATGGGTATTTCTTGACAGCTCTGCAACAGAGGTAGCCTGCTAGGTATATTTACCTCTGTAACATCCAACTGTGGCTCATGCAACATTGCTGCAAGTTTCTTTTGGGGGTTGGTAAGCACTGGCTTGATGGGCCTAGGCTTTCATCTGCCTGAAAGTCCAGAAATATACAAAATCAGACTACTATAATATTGAAAAGTTTGTCACTAATAAAAGTTTGTAATATCTGACTAAACTGCAGAGGTGTCAATGGGAGTTTCTGATTCTCCTGGGCTCTGATCACTACTACTAAATGAGCTAGCTGTTGAAGACTTCTGCAAAATAGAGTAAAGCATGAAGGTCTATATGGTACCATTTAACTAAACCTTCGCAAAATTTAGCCTGTGGCTAAATGTCCTCTAGATTTTCAAGGCAGTCTGTTTATAAAAAAAAAAAACATAACAGTACTTATACTGCTAGAAATTTTACCTTCTTCCGTCTGGATTTGAATGCTGGCTTAGCAGTGTATTCTGGCAGCTAACAGGCTGGGCTATAACTAATGAGCAGATCACACAAACCAGCAATGACAGGCACCTGGTTGACTTGCGGAGCTGACTGGCTGGACTTGGCACCTGGTTGACTTGCAGAGCTGACACCTGGCTGGCTATGACAGGCAAATGACAGGCACCTGGACTGACCTTGCAGAGCTGACACCTGGCTGGACTTTGGAGCTGAGGCACCTGGTTGACTGCTGACACCTGGCTGACAGGCACCTGGCAGAGCTGACACCTGGCTGGCTTGACAGGACTGATTGACTTGCAGAGCTGACACCTGGCTGGCTATGACAGGCACTTGGCTGACCTGTGGAGCTGACAGCTGGCTTATGACAGGCACCTGGTTGACTTGTGGAGCTGACACCTGGCTGGCTTACTGTTGACTGGAGCTGACACCTGGGCTGACAGGCTGCCTGCTGACTTGCAGAGCTGACACCTGGCTGGCTCCTGACAGGCACCTGGCGGAGGACACCTGGTTGACAGCAGAGCTGACACCTGGCTGGCTCCACCTAGGACTGGCACCTGGTTGAGCAGAGCTGACACCTGGCTGACTTGACAGGCACCTGACACCTGGCTGACACCTGGCTCCACCTATGACAGGCACCTGGTTGAGAGCTGACACCTGGCTGGCTCCACCTAGGACTGAACCTGTTGACTAGCAGAGCTGACACCTGGCTGGCTCCACCTATGACAGGCACCTATGACAGAGGCACCTGGCTGGCTCCACCTGACTGGCACCTGATTGACTTGCAGAGCTGACACCTGGCTGGCTCCACCTATGACAGGCTGACTTGTGGAGCTGACACCTGCAGAGCTGACACCTGGCTGGCTCCACCTATGACAGGCACCTGGTTGACTTGCAGAGCTGACACCTGGCTGGCTCCACCTATGACAGGCACCTGGTTGACTTGCAGAGCTGACACCTGGCTGGCTCCACCTATGACAGGCACCTGGCTGACCTGTGGAGCTGACAGCTGGCTGGCTCCACCTATGACAGGCACCTGGTTGACTTGTGGAGCTGACACCTGGCTGGCTCCACCTATGACAGGCACCTGGCTGACTTGCAGAGCTGACACCTGGCTGGCTCCACCTATGACAGGCACCTGGTTGACTTGCACAGCTGGCTGACCTGTGGATCTGACACCTGGCTGGCTTCATCTATGACAGGCACCTGGCTGACCTGTGGAGCTGACACCTGGCTGGCTTCATCTATGACTGGCACCTGGCAGTAGTCTGGGGCTCCTGACTGGAAGAGATTGCCCAACTGAAGCAGGATGTGGGTTTCTGTTGGTTTGGTGTTAGTGTTGGCCCCTACTGCCATAACACAATCGAGCACTTCCTGCCTGTAATCACCACGAAAGTTACAGGCATTTGGGTTGTCATGATGCCCCCTTTACTATGGATCACAGCGAAGAAAAGCTCTAAGGTGATGTGTAGACAGGCTTTCTGCTCCTATGCCTAAAATTTTACAATTATAAGTTCTTAACACAACAGATTTGCAAAGGTAACACTGGGTCACTATTAATTATTTACCTGTTAATATTCAGGGATGTACAGATTAATTATGATATACAATATTGTGCAACTAAAGAGTAACCTACTCTTCAGATCTTCCCAAAGCAGCTGGATGGCTGTCGGATTGTGTTTCCAACCACTAAGACTGGGGACTTCCACTTTTGTTGGCACAAACTATGTGGTGTCAAGCCATTCCCGATACTCCTGTAGCAACGGCATGTGAGAATGTTGTAGAGGTCTGTATGAACCACTGTTAAAGCAGTCAAACATCATGTTGAAAGTTTCAACAAACTGTGCAGTGACTGGGCTCCCTCACCGAGTCTGCCGAGGTCCACCAGGGTCATCAAAGCAGCATCAGAATGGCTCAAAAGATGCAAACATCAAACATAATATCATTCATGGTAAAGTGTGAGGATATGTAATGTTATAAAGTGATTTTGTAATTATAACCTTATGTAATTTTTAATAATTACCTGTGTTGCAAGCGATACTTTCATGGTGGAGAAAGGCGTGAGAAATATGTGGTCTCTAGTGAGCCGTGGGCACATCCTTATTGGCCTACTGGAGTCGTGCTTGTACAGCTCAGCTATATGTGACCAGTCAGCCAGTTTGTCTCCAATAAGAAACCCATGGTTCCGTAAATTGTTTCTCACACTTTTGATCAGGTGAGGTGTGTCATACAGATAGTACACTTTGTTGTTGTTTACTTCAAAGTATGGGTGTGTGGGAGTAACACCAAGTTGTTTCACTGCTGCGGAATTGTTTGTGCCTTGGTCTGTGACAAAGCAAACTGGGATCAGTCCTGTGTTCATGACATGTTTCACACACAGCTTCAAGTACTCTTGTCTTCAGTACTTAAGCTTTCACAGATCCTGCACTAAGGAAATATCCAATGGGTTGCTTCCATTTGCCAGTTATGCTCCTCAGCATGAAGACCCCTGCATGATTGGCTGTCAAACCATCACAGTCTAGGCCTTCTACTGAATCTGATGACACATTGTAAGACACATTTTCTTGAAGAGCCATTTGTGCTGCAACATGTACAGAACAGAATCATGCCAGCCTTCTTCAATGCTGATCATATTGAATAAATCAACCAGCGTGCTTTTGGATGGTAGCGTGAACACTTTACTAAGGATTCTGTAAGCCTTTGGGCTGGCATTCTTCAATTGCAGGGCAGCACTCTTCGCGCAGTCACTCCATTGGATGCCATTCTTGTGTCTTCCACTGACCTGCAGTTGTTCAATGACAAATTTGGCAGCCAGTGGTGGCAGACATTGTCTAATTATGGCATACACTTGTGTCATGGCTGTCTTTGGGACCTCCTTCTTTTGCAGTGTTGACAACTTGTTCTCAGTGGCTGCACTCTCCTCTTTAAACCACACTGCTGTGTTGACACCTGCTTCAGCTTGAGCAGTTTCTGTAATTAAATTAGAAAAATTTATGAGTTTATGCTTCATAGCACACATCTCAACACACACCATGAGCACTATCTTTGATCCTTAATCATCACACTGAGGCTATACTGATTTTAGGTGCAAGGATTCCATATGCTAGATAAGTATCACAGTTAAAATTTATTACCATTCATGGAACTGCTGTCATGGTCTTCTACTGCAGCAGACCATCCCCGATCACGTGGCTGCTTTCTCCTCACATCACCACTCTTTGGGGGGTTAGGGCAGTCAATCAACCACAGTATGCTATTTGGCAGCAACCCAGATTTCCTGTAATTTAAAATATATCTATACATTCTTCCAGGTTCTTACTTTGCAGAAAAGACTAGATCAACACAGTGTGACCAAAGTGATCATTTACAATCCATGGTTTGTTATTGATAAGTTGGTGAGCCATGGTGGCAAAATACAGTATTGGCCTGTAGTCAACAGCAATAAAATGTGGGTATTCCCCTGTAATTACCTGTCATTGGGGTTTTTGAATTGGGATGTGGCAAAATGATCACTGCAAACTCTGCGCCACTTCATCTGATCTGGACTTTTGCCTAGCAGGTCCTCTCTCCGAAGGTTTCTAATCCATTCTGCACACCTGAAATAAATTCAGTAGTTCCAGGTTATGGTAGATCTAAGCCGGCTGTCTGCAGTGAGCTAGGCTATGGCAGTTGACGTTTTTTCTATAGAGCTTTATCTGCTGAACAAGAATTTAAAGTAATATTTTGTCGCTCGGCTGTAATTAAGCTGTAAATTATCTTAGAACTGGTGTGGTAAAACCCTGAGAATAGCTAACAGTAAGGGGGACCCACTGGGAATTCAGAGTTTTTGGTGGGGTAAATAACTTGGGAAAAGGTTTGGGTACCTTATTGTTGTATTTCCTGTTATATATGTCATTTGGAACATGAAAAACAAGCATAAAAAGAAGGGCGAATAAATGGATAGTGGGAGCCGTTCCAAAGGCACTTTTCATTCATTACTAGTACTACTGATTCTAAGCCTTAACACGCATGCGCTAGCTTTCGGTTCACCAATCAGCAGCTGCTGGTTTTCTGCGCTTAACGAGAGCTGCGAGAGACTGGCAATTGACGTTTTCCTGTGTTATTTTACTTGAACAAGAATTTAAAGTAATTACCTCTTGCCAGAACATACGAGCTTGCAGGAATCTTTAAAAATGCAGATAAGGCGCGCAGCGCCGTTCTTCCATGGCGACCTATAGAGGCCACCAAAGTTGAAAGTGGAAATGGTAATGTTTTGTTTCCCGTTTACGAAAACTTCGAATAGTGTGCAGTGGAGCTACACTATGGCAATTGACGTTTTTCGATGTTATTTTACTTGCTTTTCAAGAGTTTAAGGTAATATTTTGCCGGTCGGCTGCTGCTAAACTGGAATTTACCCTTGAGCTGTGTGCGACCCACTGGTACAGACGTGCAGTTTTCAAGGGTCAATTACATTTTAGTTACAGCCTACTGCCAAAATATTATTTTAAATTATTGTTCAGCAGGTAAAATAACATAGGAAAACGTCAACTGCCATAGGCTAGCTGACCGCGGACAGCCGGTTTAGAATTACCCAGGTTATTTTTCATACATGATGATATAAAGAGACTGATCTATGATATTACATTGTATATACTGTAGGTACAGCAGCAAGCTTACAAACAACTACAGTGTATAGGAGCTTGCATGATGGGACTGACTGTGATTTTAGAATTTTGCATCAGCTTTTATAATTGCTTTGGGGTAGTTTTATGAATAAACATTCTATCCCACACATCCTACATGGCCTATCTGTCTGTTTACAAGAGTAATCATTATGAAAGTGAGGTGTAATGAACAATAATGAATAGTATATAGCAGTAAACAAGCTGCTTACAAGCAGATGGGCTGACAAACTAATGTGCTCACCTCGTGTTGTCCTTTGGAAAAGAGTAGAAGGCCACTTCTTTGTTTGTTTTTGTATACTTTGTACAGTTAATGGCAGAACACACTCTTCCTTTTGATCCAGAAGTTTTCTTGGTGTGGCCTGTGTAGTAGTGTAAATGATCCATGGAGAGATAATTTGGTGTAGACTCGGCTGCAGTGACAGAATGATGTGTCTTTAGCAACCTCCAGTTACACACAATCAAAATGGCTGCCAGCGCTCAGCCAATTACAATGCAGCACATAGGAAGTCGGCCCTCTCTATGGTTCTCTCTGCTATATACTATGCTATCCAGCTTGTATTATGCTAAAGATAAAAAGGCCCATAAAAACACACTATACTCACGTTGCAACCAAGTATTTCGGACACCAGTACTTCTGTAATCCTGATCACGGGTGAAATTCACCAGTTATCAGGAATACAAAAGTATTGGTATTCGAAATGTAGGTGTTTTTATGAGTTTTTAGCTTCATAGTGCATGTTAGATTACAGTGAGACATTCATGTATCATGATATATATACTGTAATTATGCATTTTGACATGTGATGTAATCATGAATTGTGACGTGTTGTATAGTCAATTCAGTGAATTATGTGCTGTAATCATGAATTTGACATATGCTGCTATCATGTATTTCGACAGATGAAATTTACAAAATAGTACTCTGCAAGGAAATAAATTCTAATTACAGTACTTAAACAACATGCTTTCATTTTCCTGAAAACCAAAGTATATGAAAATATTATTACAAAGTAATTTTTTTCTACCAATACTTGAGTGTCCCCCCGAAATAGGGGCTGACCTCATAAAACAAAAAGCCTTTAAACAAGGGCCCCTACAAACCAGAGGACTTGTATAGAAGTCAAACAGTCCCAGGGTAAGTCATGATGAGTGTGTTTTGTGTCGTTTCTCTAAATGGGAACTGAATAAAGTATTTGGCAACACAGTAACCCAGTCACCAAAACTTCTTCCAGCTGGTTAGCATTCACTTAGTCTGAAAAGGTTCCTAACAATCTAGAGAAACGAAACTTGAGACAGGAACATTGACATTTTTCCTAAATGAAATTCAGAGAGGTGTTTTAAATTACAGAACCAGAAATAGTCTTGGATATGGGATACAGGAGGACTTGAGAAAATTCTGCTGTCACTCTTGTTACTTGTCCTTTTTTTTTTTTTTCAAGTTCCACTTAACTAACTTGACAGCATATTTGCCTCGTAAAAGACTACCTGAAGTAACAAATGGAATAAAGACTTGAAATTCATTCAGTGAGCTAAGACCATTTTTGGTAATGCAGTTTCATAATGTCTTCGAAGAACAGACAGTCAAAATGCCTCCCACAATGATGACGGAGAGAATGCTATGCATGATAAGTACATTAAACACAAGACCAGTTCTTGGGTATCAATAACACGAAGCTGACTGGTGTCCTCTTCATAAAATGATTTACAGAAGGCCAATTAGTTTTGCTACATATCCTGACTTCCATAATGCAATGCATAGCCTCAAATCTAAGCCAAGTTCATGAAGATGGAATATTCAGATACTGGGAACAGTAGCCATAGCTCCACGCTTCTTTGAGAGTGACGACACTTGTATAAGCAGAAGAACGTTCGAACTCCACAAATGCCAAATCCACCAAAGTAAGAATGGATCTCAAAAACGACTTCAATAGTCAGGTAAACGTTTCCCTGAGGTTATGATCAAACATTTGATTATAAGGAAAGTATTTCATTACTTTTGAAGAAGATATATATGTCTAATTTGCCCTTAATACGAACTGCTTTTACGTGTTCACTCAATAAAACATAGAATTAGGTTAAACTGTATTAATTTGTGTGGTTCACGCAGTAATGAACTGATAGTCTATTTATATCACAATAAATCAGTAGAAACACTGGGAAGCCGACACAGTAAGTACAATACCACGCCCAGGTAACGATATTTTTGTGAATGTTGCAACTTGTTTAATGTGAAGTATTAAAATGAATATTTCTTACGTTACCTTAGCTGTTATATATCTTACGTAACCTTAGTTTAAATAATGACATCAAAAGCAGTAACTTATGAATGTAATTTATTCAGTACAAATTACATAACACTTAAATGAATGTGAATGAAATATCATTAATGTTCAGACATTTTTAGTTTACTTAAAATATGACGACCAAGTCACCACTGTAGGCACGAGTCCTTATTTTAAGCACATTTGATTATATCAGGCCAGCAGAAGCTCCCCAGAAAGCAGTAAGACCAAACACACGTCCAAGAGTTTCGATTCACGCGATGCTTCTCGTATGAGCAACAGAGTTCGGAAAAGGGGATGCCATCAATGAAGGATACTACCCTGACACCCCTGCAGCTTCACCCCAGCCAATAAGGTGTCCCTTACATTGACGAGTTAGCACAGGGAAGGCTCTGAAGGACGCACCATTGGTATGAAGGTAACCCTAGACATCAAAAGTAGCATTCAAGATACCCTCCTTGAAGGACAACTACCTGACCTTTACATTAAATTAAAATGGCTGTGTGTAGCAAAGCTGTTTCCTGCATGTTCTGTAAATCAAAAGGCATAAAAATATTGGTGTAATGTGCTCTTTGTGCAAACAATACAGTGTCCAGCCTAAAATATCTCTCGAATGGAATTGCTTGAAAGCAACACCTGCATGAAGTATGAAAGAGTTCCAACCATTAAACGAAAAGTTAAAAACTAAAAGAAAAGCAAAGTAGATCAAAAGCTTTTCTTCAAGGCTTCACTTCATTCAACAAGGAAGACTACTGCTGTGTACAATGGACCTATTTTGTACAAGAAGGCCCCAAGCAACAAGCATTTTAGCAGCCTCATAGGCTGTGAAGACAACCTTAAGTAAATCACTGGAAAAGGGCAAAGAGAGCTTACCAACCACGGCCTGTATCGACTAATTCGAAAAATGAAAACCTCCAACAAAACAGACAGATAACCTTCTTGACTGTAGAACATTACAGTTATTCTTCTAAAATCCTCATCCACATACAAAGACCTCCATGAATGTTAACACAACTGCTTCCCAGCAGTAATCAATTATTCTGTCTTCCAAGAAACAAAACGAGACGTTTCTTCTAGAAGTATAGAGCAGCACAAGAAGTAGTTATCAACAGCACATTAATAACCAATACCTAATAAAAAGATGGATCAGAACATTGCTGCAGGAGTCTCAGTTCAAGATTTATTTTTATTTTGCAAGAAACTGAGTGATTCTGGACAGTTCTCTCAACCTAAAATGGTCCTAATATAGATCACCAGAGCAATATAGGAACCAGGGAGGTACAACTGTCTCAGAAACCATATGAAAAGACGGGTTGAAATGAATAGCATATTCGGGGCACAGACAATAAACACCAAAACAATGAGTGTCAACATGAACTAGATTCGAAGGTAGGCCTATGTAGGAATTCAGAGGAGGGAAGGACCTGACCTCAATTAGCATAAAAATCAATCCTCTGCTTCGTCACTTACAAGGAAGCAGAGAGCACAATGTGGTAGTGGCTACCACAATTTTTAAGACTTTCCGATCAGTATATAAGCCTGAAATCTTTAGCTACACCCCACTGATAACATTCTCTGTGAGCTTGTAGACTTATCAATGGGCTCCACAGAATTTGGAACTACAAAGCCATCAAGGAGCCCCCATTTGCAAGGCAAAAATCGTAGAAGCATACCATCCTATTTCAGTTACTAAATGGTGACCCAAATATACTATACTACCAAAATCAAGAACAATAACAACAACAACAAAAGACATCCATTCACCAATGGCATCTTTTGCAAACAAGTTTAAATAACTTAGGTATCGAACTTGATTAGGCAATGGACAAGCAACAAGGAAAATTAACAGCGCTGTTGTGCTCTGATTTAAGGAAAGATGCAAAACCTCGTGATATGTATAGAAAGCAACATAAAAGTCATGCTGGGTAAGATGGAAACTAAGGAAATTATAGAAAATAAGGAGGGGCATAGACTATAAAGGGAAGATTACAGAGTATCTGTTGTTTAAATTACAATTTAATGAGAGCATATTAAAAGCAAGATCTTCCGTCTAGAAAAAATGCAATTTTGAGCTTTGAGAAATATGCCAAGAAGCAAAGATATGCCAAACTGAAACAAAAATGAGAGAGAGAGAGAGAATTCAAGTCTTTAGCAAAGCAGATGAAGACTTCTTTTAAGAGATTAAAGATAAAAAAAATATAAAAGAAAAACTGACAAAACTGATCCAGTACTTGTTTAAAGTTGAATGAAACCAATACTGGGCAACTGTCTTTACTTGTAAACAAGATTGACACCTTCTTAACAGCATTACAAGCAAGTATACTCTTATTTATAAAGAGATTGTGACAAAATAACCCTCTTGAACATGGAAAAGTTACATCTGTAAAAAACAAGCAGGAAAGCAAATTTCTGCATAAAAAAGGCTACAATAACAGACTGATCATATCAGCTGATGCCTGAATCACAACATATGTTCAGCATCTAGACCTACAAGCAACGCCCAAAGAAACACTTCAGAAAGGGCAGGAACCACTGATCTCCCACTGAATAAAAGAGTATACTAGAATCAGTAAGGACAAAACTCACTGAGAGGTTCCTAAGAACTGGGAAAATTAACACAAAGAGGAGTATATCCAAGTAGATTTGGGAGGAGCTGTGTGCACAGAAAAAGTAAAAATGTGAGCTTATTTCAGGCAGACTTTGGCGACTTTTAAACTGGATTTAACTACGCTGGGACTTTCAGATTGTTTACAAAAGACAGGATGAAATCCATAGTGGATTTACATAAGAGCAAGTACTGAATGAATCCTTTAGAACAGGGAGTAAGCAATATAAATCTTTCATGCCAGGAAAGGTAAATCTAGACAGGATTTAGAATCATAAATACAAAATAAATCCTTTAGACGAGAGAAAGAAACCTAAAACAGCCCTGTTAAATCCCTCAAAGCGAAATAAATCTAGGAAAAATATATGAGCACAATACTGAATAAATCCCTCAAAATGGAGGGAGAGAAGTTCAGAATGGATTTAGGTATGCGAGCACAAAACATCTCCTTCTGGCCACAATGACAGAGTATGAAATTCATAATAAATCGTACATAATGGAAACCAGTTTTAAAACAAACTGAGGAAGATCATCTCAGAGAATTAAATCTCGCGTGAATTCATTAATGGAGGATGCACGAAACACTTAAAAATAGTGAGTGGATTTAGGAATGCATCATAAGAAAGCAAGAAATCTTTACTACACCCCTTGTTGGAGGAAGTGTGAGCTCTGCTGTTATAGTGTTGTAAATAGTGAAACTGATGTTCCTGTAGATATGAAGGGGATATATTGCTTCATAATCTTTGGATTCTAGGAGGCAGCAGAGCTACTGACAGAAGAAGTGAACAGCAAAATTGCTGAACAAGAAATTCAAGAAAAATTTAGTGTCAGAAGATGATGAGGAAATATTTTGTCACTATAATCTTTAAAAAGTTTGTGACCTCTTTTCTGATAATTAAGACCGACCAAAATCACCAGCACAACACACAAAAGACTCCATGCAAGAGAAGCAAATTGAGCATGACCATTCAAAACTTTCCAACTAATATAACATGCAGGAAATGACAATTATTGCTTTAGTGTTTCAAAGTAGTCCTATATGATTTCTCAAAAGTGTTCCTGATTTCAACCAAAACAATGACTATACAAGTGTTTTGGTTCTTTATCACAGGTTTGAGGCAATAATTCATAAGACATTAGTCATGGATGAAAGGGTGGTAATTCCTTTCACTCCATTGTGAAAAATCTTAAGTTCTGACAAGTTCTTAAAGGGTACAGCTCAGTGAGTGAGTACAGCAACATACCACCTCAAAGATATCTACTTAAATGTGAAGAGCGTAATACTAATGACTTTAATCTTTAAAACGGTTGGTCTACTTATCCTCTTGAAATTCACTGACAAAGACTTGATGTCAGCTCTTTAAATCCTAATAAATTCCAAACATGATAAAAACAATCCTTATCCATTTCTATGTCAGCTTTATCCTCTTTGGGACCAGAAACAGAATGAATTCTTTCAAACTCTTCTGTGCTGTACACTTTTAGGCTAAAGTCTAATTTTACTCCATGCCTTTCTAGACCTACTAGCAAATCTAAGATTTTTCTGGCTCTGGTCCCATGTCACCTAGTAGTTCAAGTTCTCTAATAACATGAACATCTGTAGTCTTATCTGGTTGACAGTCTTACTGGAAACTGAATAATTATTATCGTATAAAAAAAGTATTCATCTTTACGACCTATCAATCCCATTCAACTGGAGCTTTAAGAACCTGAAGATCATGTCTGATATAATATTCATGAAATGCTTTTCATTATCAACGTTTTATGATTTAAAACTAGATGAAATTCATTTAGGAACTACAAAGGCCTCCACTATAACAGTAATAGGTGCAACAAGATTATTTAACTCCTCTTACAAAGACATACCGAACAGTGGTCATTCTGTAATCTAGTTTAAAGCACAGCCTTGCTTACAATATTCCACAGCACACTTTATCTTTTGAAAGAACCAAGCAACAACTCAGTTTCAACTCAGTTTAGAAAAGCATCAGGCTTTCACCTAAACATCTGTCCATCTGTAAGTCTCAAACTGGGATCAGCAAACTGCATGAAAGGCAAGCCTTACAAGCCCAAACTCCAAAGAGAGTTTCACTTTACACAAATGCGGCAGTTCACCAAGTTACATGTCAATATGATGAGGATATGGAATACTGAAGAAAACGATGAAGACAGAAATTTGAGACCACAACACTTGGCTACGGTTAGAACTTCCAAGAGAGACATTCCCGACACATTTTCATAAGGAAGGACTAAGCTTTTGAAAAGTTCACCTGTACACATCACTGTCGGAAAAATCTATTCTCTATCTTTAGAAATATCTCAGTACACACTAGAGACAACGGTAGATAAAACCTTGGTAACATTTATGAATTCATGACTGTAATTTCTATTCAGAACAAACTTACTCCAGTCAAAACAGTGAATGGTACCTTGAGTAGTGGAACCACACAAATCTACTCTCAGAATTATTGTAGCCATTTTACTCAACCCTTTTGATACAGATTAGCAGGAAGCAACAATACATGCACAGACAAGTTTAACAAAATGACAAGGTTGCTGCACCAGTTCTGAGTGAAATGATGCAACCATTTGCATGTTGCACTTTTCTTTAGTCAATTGCACAATAAGACACACAGCATGCAAAAAGCTTGGACGTGTATAAGGTGATTCTGATCCCCTTTCTAGAAAGTTTTTGATAGCCTAAATATAAGAAATTATTCCCGAAACTCTTCCTGACCCTTCACGGGACAATGGTACAGTCATAAACTAAAAAGGCCCTAGAATTAATGACATTTACATTCACGTTCTTTGTGCTTTTTTGTTTCCACAGATGCAGTACTATAAATAGATATCAATTTGTTTAGTTATAAATACAGGGAAGATTTTAGGCAAGGTCGTATTTGAAATACATTCACATTTTGGCAAGTTCAGCATCTTAACAGCAGAACGTATTCAGTTTATCAAATAATTTTTCTCAAAGCTGTGTGGAAGACCCACGCCTGATTCTTTTGCTTTCTGAAAATTCCATCTTCATAAGAACTATACTCACAATCTTGTTTATGCATTCATCATAGAAATCAGGCTACACAACAAAACTAATTATACCTCTGAAAAACATCTTATAAAAAGGAAACCTTCCACTTGCATGGTAAAGTTCCTTAACAATTAAGAGTACTCATGTTTAAAACAATACTTTTCAGGTATAGGACTCTTATATCTGTCATAATTTAAGTATGGAACCAACATGAGCGGCAGAAGTTCTTCAAAGGGACTACGGACAGCATTGCCAAAGATGGTCTTAGATTACTGAAAGTCTTAAAAATCTTAATCTACATGTTTTCTAATCAGCCATCATTTAGAAAGGTAACTTTGCTCCAAGCAAAACTTGAACATTACAAGTGGGCAAGTTACAAGTTAGACTCAAATTTTTCTTAAGTCTTCCTGTGACCAAGAATATCTTTGGTTCTGTGACAAAACACCTCTAAAAATTCCAAGTTTAAGTAAAAAAATAAACTCTATCAGTAAGTAAAAATGTCAACATCACAGTCTTAGGCTATCTCTTTTTATGAAGCTGATTTCAGACACCTATTCCAATAAATATTAAAACAACTGGAGGATGTCCAAATGACAAAATGCTTCCAGTTACCACACAGCTGTCAAACAAAACATTTCCATTTGGAGAAGACTGACACAAACCAAAATTGTCATGAGAGTTGTTCTGTGCTGTTTGGCTTCTAAAAGGCCTCTGGTAGCAGGACACCTGCCAGGAAGACTAATTTGCACCAGCACAGTCCTACAAGGTCAGCCCCTTGGGGTGTGGGCACAAGCCTTTATTTATTTAACATTTCCAGTTCATCTAAACTACATCTGGAAGAGAACTTCAACTTCACATTACAATGTAAACTTCCTTTTGATATAAGCATGGGACCACATTTAACCTTGGAGCAAGTTTCTGTTGAATAATATTCATTAAGAGCCTGGTAAAACAAATTACAAAATACTCTGAAATGATTTTATGTATTCATCTTTCTAACCCTGTGATGTATGTCATCAAATGATATATAAACTTCCTTTACCTTAAAATTGCCTAACAGAAACCTATATCTCAATGCTTTTGATAAACTGCTTTAAGCTCCAGTACATTACTTATTCAACTAAATGGTGTCATTTTTCCAGACTCCAAGATTTGACATTACAAATCAAACAGCTTTCTACCTATCTTGTCCTAAACTTTCCTTACACTTCCTCTCTACTCCCACTAATCAACATTAATCATTATTATTATCATTACTGGCCATCATTATCATCTTCACAGACATTCCTATGCCAGAAATTTCGACCTCCCAATGCAGTAGAGGCCTAATTTATCATCGTTTTCCAAGATGTCCTGGGCTTTCTTACAGGTCTTTTAGGTCATGCTATTTTTATATCCTCTAGTTTTCTGACATAATCTTCCATATCATGTTCTCATGTCAAATGTCCAAACTCAGTCTTTGATATCTCAGTCTTTCAAAGCCGCTGGACACAAAGTATTTCCAACATTTCCTCGTCTGTCTCCAACACACACTGGCTATAAATCTCAATATCCCATAGTCACTCCTCTACAAAATCTCCGTTTTCTTCGTTACAAAATTTCTTTCAATTTCTTTGTTATTACGAGTTGACAAAACTATAAATTACATTGATAAACTCATAATACACAGTCTCAGGGCTTGTTACTCAGTTATAATATTGTAAAGCACACCTCATGGTACCTGCAATGAATTTAATTCAAAACCTCATGTCCAACTTGTCCCATTAATTTAAAGTTCATTTATCTCTAATTACTGTACCTACAGCACCCATGAAAATTGTCTATTTAAAATATTTTTGCAAATACTTGGAAATTGAAATATGGACACTGTACTGTAAAACTACCTTCATAATCTGTACCTCACACACACTAATGGCTCATTATGTGTCCGCAAATTCTAGTGAAACTAAATAAAATATCTGCATGTTACAATCCATAACTAACAGTACTACTGCAAAGCATTATGGTAAGCCTTCCTTGCTAATTTGTAAAATACTAAACCATAACTCTTGCTTTAGAGTTAAATATGGAAGTTCATTCTTATATCAAAAGAGATTTCTGATGACAGAGCACAGCTAACATAAGACTTAAGACTTATGAAAAGTTCTCTTTAACAATAACCAAATTACAGCCAGAAAACCTTTTATAATATATGTACAGTACAATATACAATTACTTGAGATGTACCATAGTGCAGCATTGGTCAAATTTTTTCACTGAAAAAGCCTTTAAACTTTGTCATTTCAGAAAACAAGACCCTTCGAAATTTAAGTGCTCACAATATAAAATACTGCACTAGTAAGCAATAAAGATTAAAATTGCAAGAATTACAGGCAAGGAGCTTTGCAAACTAAATTCATAAGCTAAAAATGCATCGTTAACATCGACAAACTTGAAACTGGCATTATAAGTTAAGGCAAAATCCACATTACGTTTCACTATGAGAAACAGACCACCGTTAAGTTTAATAAAATGAAAACTAATAAAAAGGCCACAGACATGTAAAAAAGTAAAAACTGAAATGAACCTTTTTAAAACTTTAAGGACAGACATCACTTTAAACATTAAAAAATTTCTTAATACGAAGTCTAGGCCCAAAGAAAACTAAGGAGCAAGTTGTTAGTGTAAAAATCATCAAATCTAAGTAGTACCTGATGGGTGAACAGTCTTGATTTGGGGAAGCCCACTTGTCTTTTTTTTTATTTCTTTTATAACAACTTACCTCTTCTTTCTGTATTTCATGTAACCTTTTACTTCTTTAAAATGATACAACATTCTACAAAAAGGCAGAGTAACAAAAAGACTGAAGGGATAAAGCTACCGTATGGGAATAGCATCAAACACATAGATGAGAAAGGATACAAATACCTGAGAATAATGGAAGGAGAAGACATAAAACACCAAGAGATGAAGGACACGATCAGGTAAGAATATATGCAGAGACTTGAGGCGATATTCAAGTCAAAACTGAACACCGGAAACATGACGAAAGCCATAAACACATGGGCAGTACCAGTAATCAGATACAGTGCATGAGTAGTGGAGTGGATGAAGGCTGAACTCCTCAGCATAGGCCAGAAAACTAAAAACACATGACAATAAAAAGCACTACACCCAAGAGCAAATACAGACAGACTATACATAACACAAAAGGAAGGGGAGGGGGAGAGGGCTACTAAGCATACAGGACTGCATTAACATCGACAGCAGAGCACTGGGACAATATCTGAAAACCAGTGAAGATGAGTGGCTAAGGGGTGCATGGGAAGGACTGATAAAAGTAGACGAAGACCCAGAAATACACTGAGACAGGAGAACGCAAAACAGAACAGAGGAATGGGACAACAAACCAATGCACAGACAGTACATGAGACAGACAAAAGAACTGGCCAGCAATGAAACATGGCAATGGCTACAGAAGGGAGAACTCAAGAAGGAAACAGAAGGAATGCTAACAGCAGCACAAGTTCAGGCCCTAAGAACCAGATATGTCCAAAGAACAATAGATGGAAAAAGCATCTCACCCATATGCAGGAAAAAGCATCTCACCCATATGCAGCAAGTGCAATATGAAAGATAAGACCATAAACCACATAGCAAGTGAATGTCCGGCGCTTGCACAGAACCAGTACAAAAAGAGGCATGATTCAGTAGCAAAAGCCCTCCACTGGAGCCTGTGCAAGAAACATCAGCTAGCTTGCAGTAATAAGTGGTACGAACACCAGCCTGAGGGAGTGATAGAAAACAATCAAGCAAAGATCCTCTGGGATATGGTATCAAAACAGATAGGGTGATACGTGCCAATAGACCAGACATGACGTTGACTGACAAAATCAAGAAGAAAGTATCACTCACTGATGTGGCAATACCATGGGACACCAGAGTCGATGAGAAAGAAAGAAAAAATTGATAAGTATCAAGATCTGAAAATCGAAATAAGAAGGATATGGAATATGCCAGTGGAAATTGTACCCATAATCATAGGAACACTAGGCATGATCCTACTGATTAACCTCAAGCTGGACCTTGGCGTCTACTGCAAAAATTGGCGCACAAGAAGATTTAATCATGAAAAATATTTCAGCACTGACAAAGAGATCCTCTGACAAACTAATGTGGTCTACTAGTTTAAAACACCCTGTCGTGGATGTCGGCTCATACATTGGCATGACCACTATGAAACTGTCAAAGAGATTTCGCACCTAGAAAGACGATAAAATCCGCCTTAAAACTCAAACCAGGGCGTGTCCCGGACACAATATCATACGCGGCGTCATGGCGCTCCTCATTCCACAATCGGCTCAGGAAGCTCTTCCTTCCCACAATACCAAAATTCAGACACCAGCAAAAACTCAGATCAGACGTCATCTCTAATGGGAAAAGGTGTGGAGAACACCAGGCCGTGACATCCACGCAACAGAATTATCAACCCGCCACCGAGAAAGTTGGCTTGAAAGCTTTCACCAGCCAATGGGAGACCAGCACCCCACCCCAGGCCAATCAAAATTCAACAAAGGCCTACCCCTGCTGACTCAGACTATACATGCTGAGTAAGCCCATCCATCAACACAGTCTCAAGCTGGGCGTTCTCGCCAATGACCTGTCCTCCAAGCCAGAGAGCATTCCAGAAAGGTCTCTTTTTGGGCGCCAGTAGAAGACTCCGATGATGGAGCTGCCACCTTCACCCTTAAACTCCTCTCACTCTCATTGCAAGAGAACCAGTGTTGTCAAGCCTCCTGTTGCCAGTCTGAGACCGACACCAAAGACTGACAGTGACAGAGACATCATCTGTCCAGGATCGTCAGTAGAAGACCCTGTCTGCCATCGTGCCCTCTTGCTTCCAGTGGAGACCAATGAACAAGAGTGGAAGACATTGCACAAACAGAAGAAAGCCAAGAGGAGGATGCACAATCGTAAGGCAAAAGCCCCCATCCCAAAGCCCCTTCTCCTTGCAGCCAATCTCTTGCTACCCTTCCCGAAATACCAGTGACCACTCAGGAGAAATGACTGCTTATGCAGTAGCGAAGAAACTGGAGAAAAAGCACCACAGCTGAACATCTCAGTGAAACCTAACAAGGCCGCTGACATGATCATCACATAAAAACAAAAGAAACACCCCTGTTATATCTTTATTTTATAGGAAGAAACATAATTTTCATTAATTGAAAGCAGTATAAACTGAGAACTAATTAGTAACTCTTCTGTTCTGTGCTAGTAATAACCTTTTCAAATGATGTTTTAGTCAAGATAAGCTTAAGCTATTTGGACTAAAACATCATTCGCTTTATTGCCTGTAACTTTTGGGTGTGATATGCTTGTTTCCCTTCCACTTTTTTTGTTTTGTGTAATCCTGAGATTTTTCTTGAGTATTGCTCTTTTGGATACTACTTAATATTTGATCTTCTGCAAATGACCTGAATCTCAAGTTGCTGGACAAAAACCGGAGCTCTATTTACAATAATTTCTTATCCACCATCTTCGTATTAATCTATGCTCACATCATAAATTTTATATGAATAACTTACCAAGTACTCACATTGCTGTTGGTTCCTACATTTTGCGGCAGCTTAAGTTTTAAAAATTTCTGATGGCAGCTCATTGTTTTGGTGTGAGTAACAGATCCGCCCACTTTCGGAAATAGGTACAACCCGGCTCAGGTATTCAATTTGTTCCTGCTGCTCATCGGCTGAACATCGGTTGTTGGGTAGCTTTTGTTTTGGTTTGTTCACTGGTTGTTTGCGGACATCGCCGAATTGGTGAAGTACATACAGTACCTAACAGCCGATTTTCGGCGATCGGTTATCATCACACCGTCAGAATGGAAGCCCCGCTGATAACCGGGGACTGCCTGTACATTGTATTTGTTTATAGCGCTAATCAGCTTTTTCCCTTAATTGTGACTGAACTATGTCAGACTTAGTGTTGAAGTATTAAGTATTGCAGCAAGGGATGCAAGACGAGACTAACATCTGCTAGTATGACACTCTTACTATCTGTACTTCTTGTAGAGGACCAGTTTGTTCCTCTGACATTAACTGTAATGAGTGTAAGGAATGTGATCAGGGGAAGTGGATAACTTTAAATTCTCATTTGTCGAGACTTCAAAAGAGACAGAGAAATTGCAGCTGCTAAAGCCGAGTTAGTTTGCAGCATTCTTAAGAGGGTGTCTGTCCTTCGACTCCTATGACAACTTTTCCCATTCCAGAATCCTGCAGCACTATCTGTAACTCCTTTACCTGGCTCCCGACTTTTTGAGCCCAGTGCCTTAGCCAGCCTTGAAGCCCGAGTAGATAAGAAATTTAGCATTATGGTAGATACTGTGACCCAATTGAGCGCTTCTATTAAGATCTTGATGAATCAATTGAGTGCAAAAAGTGTTAGTGCAAATGTCGTGTCAGCAGAGGAGGTGGCTACTCATCCCACTGACCACTCTGGACCTAGGTCCCTGTCAGACCCCTAAACCTGGGAGGAGGCTAACCGAACGTCCAAGGGAGGTCGGTGGAGTTTGCCCATGGATAGTTGCTCCCTCAGCCGTGCCTGTTGACTGTTCCCAGGACTTGCCAGATGGCCCACAGAAAGGCATCTGAGTGGATGTGTACGTTTTATCATCGAGTGGTTCCGATTCCAGCGTGGATAGGAGTTGCAGTCGGTGTTTTTCCAACGTTTCCAGACCATTGAAAAGACAGCGGCTCCTGAACGCATTCCTCCGCTCCCTTGTAAGCATTCCAGAGATCTGGTTCAGAGTCCTGAACCTTCTTGCAGCTTCTGAGACTAAGAAGGCACCCCAATATCTCCCAATTGTTTATACCGCAACGTTCATCTGAAGACAGCACTGATCGGGAAGTGTCAACCAAGAGCCCGGTAGGGGTGAGTTCAACTGTGGCCTAGTGCACAGTGAGGGCAGACAGCATTGCAGTTGATCGCTCATCTGTCGCCAGGCGTTCGGCTGGCACCAAGCGGCCAGTTGTTGATACTACTGTGCGTTTCGAACATTCGACAGCAGTCAAACACCCATTGACGTACATTGGGGCAGTGGATTTTGAGCACCTGAGTGGAGGTGAGTGCGCTGTCCCGAGCCAGCGCTGTGACCATCGCTTGATGCTTGATTTTCATACGTCTCCTGTAAAGTCTTGCCGAATTCAGCTGCTGCACTCGCTGCCTCGTTTGGCGCCACATCGTGACAAGCATTTAGCATAACATACCACTGCTTCTGATCGTCCAACGCAGCCAGTTTCGACTAATGTCACCATTCCCGTGATTCAAGACTCCTCTCTGGAACCGATGCATCGTAGTCTTGATAACATCTTGAGTCTTTTAAAGAAGCCTTTGACTACAGTGCAAGAACAAAAGGACTTAGCTTCTTCTTCGATCTCAGCATTTACAATGCGACAACCCACAGGCTCCTCTAACCTGCTGAAGATGGTTCTTTCCTGTTCCTCAAAGATGGCTTTGTCTCGTATTGGTGATTGGTTGGCTGATGAGAGGGATCTTGGAAAGGCCACCTTCTGCACCCCTCCTCCTTGTTTGACGAAAAGGAGATATCTCTCTTATGTCACTGGGTAAGCTCCATCCTTGGGAGTTTCTACTCCTCCCAAGGGGATTGTCAGCAGTTGTTGATCGACATTCAAGCGTTTGTTTTTGGACAGGTAGGCTTTTTGTCAGCTGAGTTTGATCATTTAGTGAAAGACTTGTTCAAAGTCTTTGAAATGTTTAACTTCCTTGTTTGGACAGTGGGAGCTTTGACAAAGAAGACTGAAGATTACACAGCGCTACCAGACAATTTTACCATAGACTGGCTAGGAGTTTTATCCTGTTCGGACAAGGTGGTTCGTGATGGATTGCAAGAATTGGCTGCTCTCTTTACCTTAGGCGTATTGAAGGTGAGGGAGTTGGGGTGTTTGTTTTTCACACCAAAGGAGTCCTCCTTCCAGAAATGGAATTACTGCTCTTCGCCCTGTTGGACCGAGATAGTTTGTTTCCTTGGGCTACTTTGGAGGGTGTAGCTTTGGAGCTTCAGAAGAAGACTACCCAGGACTTGCTAACGCAGTCCACTAAAAGCAAAAGGAGTCAATTCGGACACCTGTGGCACCCATTAGTGTAAGGGTGGCCCCTCCTTTGCAGCAGTGGCCTTCTCGAGGCGGCAGAGCAAGGTATCAGTCCTGACCATGTACCAAGCCCTGTGCGGCACTCACAGTCATCAATTTATCTGCCAGACCCTTTTCTAGTAAGTGAGGATCCGGTCCTGCATGTGCCGCTGGGAGCAAGGCTTCTCCATTTTTCGAGGAAATGGGAAGTCAAGAGTGCGGAACCATGGGCGATAGAAGTTTAGAAGAGAATTACTCAATCCCATTCAACGCACAGCCCCCATTGGCATCAGCGCCCATCAACTCACAGAGGTTTTTGGCCCTATTAAAGAAGGTTACCTCTCTACTCAGAAAAGGGGCTGTAGAAATTGTGAAAGATGTGAACTCAAAGGGGTTTTACAACCATCTCTTCATCGTACACAAGTCATCGGGAGGGTGGAGACCTGTCCTGGACTTAAGTGCTCTGAATTTTTTGTAAAGATCACGAAATTCAGGATGGAAACCAATCAGTCAGTGCTGTCCTATATTCACCAAGTGGATTGGATGGTTATGATAGACATGGAGGACGCATACTTTCATGTTCAATCGCCGGGATCCAGAAAGTACTTGGGTGCATGTTCCAGGACAGGATATACCAGTTTTTGAGCCATCTGTTTCCAGTCTTTCTTAGCCCCACAGGTCTTCACCAGGGTTCTCACCTCAGCAGCAAAGTGGCTACAATTGATGGGCATCATTATATTCCTGTATCTCAATGACTGGCTCATACACTCCCCGTTGAGAAACCGTTACACGGAGGACTTACAGAAGACTCTCTCCCTTGTACAGGATCTGAGCCTTCTGATCAACTTTTCCAAGTCACAATTAGTCCCAACTCAGTCGGTTGTCTGTTTAGGGATGATAATCGACTCTCAGAGTTTTCGGGCTTTTCTGTCACAGAGAAGAATTCTTTCCTACCTGCAGACAGTTCAGAAATTTCTTGTTCTTCCTTCCTGCTCAGCCAAAGAGTGGATGAGCCTCTTGGGTACTCTTTTGTCCATAGTGACATTGTGCTGTTAGGAAGACTGCACTTGAGACCCCTGCAGTTCTTCCTAAAGACCAGCTGGCACAGGGAAACGTCTCCGGACTCATATGTCTTCCCCATTACTCCCGAAATCAAGAAGGACCTTAGATGGTGGCTGGGAGAAGAGAGATTCCTGGTAGGGGAGTCTTTATTCCCTCTGAACCCAAGTCTAACCTTGTTCTCAGAAGCTTCAGACCTGGGATAGGGAGCTCATTTACAGGACTTGGAAGTTGCAGGGACCTGAGAGTGTAAGAGAAGCAAGATTGCTCACATCCAGTGTAAAGGAGCTGAAAGAAGAGTTACACAGGCTCTTCAACATTTTGCTTCAGTGACTGTCGAAAACCCGACAAGAGAGATTGCACTTTTCCGCAAGTTGTGGTATAGTTTTATGTATTCTCTTTAAATTTACGTAAAGTGGAAATGTGTATTATGTAGAAGAAGGATATTATGTTTTGTTGTTTGTATTTAGTAGTGAAAAACGTTGTCTTGACTGTTTCGTATGTTTAATTGTGACTATGCGTGTAATGGCACTTAACTACCAGTATCGGTACCTTGATACAGAGTGGTTCGAGCTAGTGGGGACTCAAGAATGCAGCCATAATTATCAGTGTCTACAAATCCACTTAAGTATTCCTATTCATCTTAAAGTACATTTAGGGAAACTTCCTTTAGGAGATATGCATATCTAAATGTAAGGAGAATTTCTTGAGGTGTGCTTTGGATGAGGGTCGTGAAATAGAGATTGTGCTCACACCAATCTAACTACTGTATTTCAAGCTAGGAATACTGAATGCACCAACAGTAAGTTAATATAATTTGTTTAGCTCATATACACAACGCGGTGTGGATATAATCACAATTTAATTAGCATTATCACGATAACCTGATGATTTGAAATGCTATACTGATTCCTGAATGAGTTGAATAGTGACACACAACAAAATAATTGCAGTCCCACTTGGACAACATGACAGCGCTGGCCTACATAAGGAACCAGAGAGGCACACACTCTTTCTCTCTTTGCTAGGCGGCCAGAGATGATCTTATTTGGGCCCAGAACAACCATACTTGGATCGTCACCCACTTCATTCAGGGTAAGATGAACGTTCTTGCAGACAAGTTGAGTCTCCGCAGACAGGTTCTACCGATGGAGTGGACGCTGAATCCACAGGTATGCACCAACCTGTAGAAACAGTGGGGGAAACCATCAGTAGACATGTTTGCGATGTTGAAGAATCATCATCTTCCCCTGTATTGCTCGCCAATTCCAGACCCTCTGGCTTGGGCAACAGACGCTTTGCTCCAGGACTGGTCCGACATGGTCATGTATGCCTCCCCTCCATTCAGTATGGTGAGGGAAGTTATCAACAAGTTTCAATCTCACAGCAACTTGTTGATGATGTTAGTGGCCCTGTTTTGGCTGCAGAGGGAATGGCTCCCGGACCTTCTAGGCCTCTTAGTGGACTTCCTAAGACTTCTCCCACAGCGTTGAAGTCTTCTCAAGCAACCTCATTTCCTCTGCTATCATCAAGGTTTGTCCACTCTTGCTCTGACAAGCTTCAGATTGTCAGGAAGCTTGTCAGCGCGAAAGGATTTTCAAAGGCAGCTGCGAAGGCTATTGCCAACTGTAGACGACAATCTTCATCCAACGTCTACCAGGCTAAGTGGTCAGTTTTTCATGACTGGCATCAAAGACACAGTATCACGTCTTCTGAGACCACTTTAGCTCAAATAGCTGATTTTTATTCTTCCTGAAGTCTTCTTGGGGATAGCGACTTCGATGATTAAAGGATATAGATTCATGCTCAATTCTGTCTTTAGGCACAGAGGTTTGGATCTTGCAACAAGTCAGGATCTTAGTGACTTGATTAAATCTCTCGATACCTCAAGGGAACACAGACCAACTTCTATTCCTTGGAACCTAGACATCGTGCTTCATTGGCTCTCAGGGCCTCCCTTCCAGCCTCTTCATACATCTTCGTTGGGAGACTTAACGAGGAAGATTCTCTTTTTTGCTCTAGTAACAGCCAAAAGAGTTCATGAATTACAGGCCTTGGACAAGCAGGTCGGCTTTTCACGAGGTGATGCTGTCTGCATGTTTACTCTTGGGTTTCTTGGGAAGAATGAAACCCCAGCCAATCCTTGGCCTTCTTGGGAAGAATGAAACCCCAGCCAATCCTTGGCCCCGTTTGTATCAAGAACCTTACAGATATCTTGGGACCTACAGACCAGGAGAGAGTTCTCTGTCCAGTCAGAGCCTTAAAATGTTGGTTGGAGAGGACTAAGAGCATCGGGGTTCCTCTCGCAACCTCTGGTGTTCCGTAAAGAACCCATCTCGTTCTATGTTCAAGAATGCGTTATCCTTCTTTCTTAGAGAGGTGATCTCCGAATCCCACAGAGGAATTCAGGAAGAGGCCTTACCTTTGTTGAAAGTTAAAGCCCACGAAGTCCGGACAGTCGCCAATTAACCCTTTAACGCCGAAGCCCTATTTACAAAAACGTCTCCCGTATGCCGGCGGCGTTCGGTGAGTTAGCGCCGAAGCGGAAAAAAAGTTTTTTTCAAAATCGGCAGCTTAGTTTTTAAGATTAAGAGTTCATTTTTGGCTCATGTTTTTTGTCATTGCCTGAAGTTTAGTATGCAACCATCAGAAATGAAAAAAATATCATTATCATAGATAAATATTGGAATATATGACAGCGAAAAAAAAACTTGTATATAATTGTATACAAATCGCGCTGTAAGCAAAACCGTTAAAGCTAATGAGTTAATTTTTTTTAGTTGTATTGTACACTAAATTGCGATGATTTTGGTATATAACAAATTTTAAAGCGATCAAAGCAACACAGAGAAAATATTATCACAAAATGATGCATGAATTAAGTATGGCGTGCGTAAAAAATGTTTTTTAAAATTCATCATAAATCAAAATATTGTGCTAGAGACTTCCCGTTTGTTGAAAAATGAAGCTAATTGATTGAATATTACTAGACTGTAAGTGTTTTAGCTTACAATTGCAGTTTTCGACCATTTCGGTCGAGTTAAAGTTGACCGAAAGTCAAATTTTTTCTATTTATCATGATTTATATGGAAATATTTCAAAACTGATAAAAGCTACAACCATCAGTTATTTTTTGTTGTATTATACATGAAATTGCGCACATTTTCATATATAAAACTTTATGTAACGACTAATATAAAGCGGCGCAAATATTACGACAACAAGACGAAAGAATTTCTGAGATGTTCAGCGAGTGCAGCATGAGCGTAAGGGAAAATGTTTTTTTCAAAAATTCACCATAAATCGAAATATTGTACTTTAGAACTTCCAATTTATTGCAAAATGAAGTTAAGCGATTGAATGTTACTAGAATGTAGAGTTTTTTAGCTTACAATTGCGTTTTTGACCATTTAAATTCGAGTTAAAGTTGACCGAAGGTTGAAATTTTGGCATTTATCATGATTTATGTGAAAATATTTCAAAACTGTTAAAAGCTACAACCATGAGCTATTTTCTGTTGTATTCTACATGAAATTGCGCACATTTTCATATATAAAAGTTTATGTAACGACTAATGTAAAGCGATGCAAACATCCGACAACATGGCGAAAGAATTTCCTGAGATGTTCGGCTGAGTTACGTAGCGCGAACATAAGGAAAAATTTATTTTTTCAGAAATTCACCATAAATCGAAATATTGTGCTAGAGACTTCCAGTTTGTTGCAAAAATGAAGGTGCACATGATTGAATATTACTAGAATGTAGAGTTTTAGCTTATAATTGCGTTTTTGACCATTTGGTCGAGTTAAAGTTGACTGAAGCAAAAATTTTGGCAGTTATCGTGATTTATATGAAAATATTTCAAAACTATTAAAAGCTACAAGCATGAGTTATTTTCGTTATTTGTATTCTACATGAAATTGCGCACATTTCCATATATAAAACTTTATGTAACGACTAATATAAACCAGTGCAAACATTACGACAACGTGATGAAAGAATTTCTGGCGTGGACGTAAGGAAAAAGTTTTTTCAAAAATTCACCATAAATCGAAATATTGTACTAGAGACTTCCAATTGGTTGCAAAATGAAGGTAAATGATTGAATATTACTAGATCATAAAGTTTTAGCTTAATTGCATTTTTACCATTTGATTAGTCAAAGTTGACGAAGGTTGAAATTTTAGCAGTTATCGTGATTTATAAAATATTTCCAAACTGATAAGCTATATCATGGGTTGTATTTTTGCTGTATTGTACATGAAATTGCTTACATTTCCTTATATAAAACTTTATGCTTGGCTACTATAGAACAGTGCAAAAATTACGACAAAATAGCGAAAGATTAGTGAAATTTTACGGCTGATTTACGCCACGTGCATAAGAAGAAAAGTTTTTCAAATTCACCCATAAATCGAAATATTGTGCTAGAGACTTCCAATTTGTTGCAAAATGAAGGTACATGATTGAATATTACTAGAATGTAAGGATTTTAGCTTACAATTGCGTTTTTTCTACCATTTGGTCGAGTCAAGTTGACCGAAGGTTAAAATTTTTGTAGTCGGCGTGCAGTCACGTCCACTCGGCACCCAACAGACAATTTTAGTCGACGTATGATACGTCCAATAGGCGTTTAACGGTTAACTGCATTTTAAACACAATCTGTCACTGTCGGCTATACTTCAATATACGTAATGGAAGTGGAGATCTGTGTTTGCCTCTCATTATTTGCGTGATGAAGTAACCACTTATGAAAACTGTAGTACATTAGGTCCGTTCTCCGTGGCTGGCTAGGTACTGGGGGAGGAAGGGTAGGAGCATGTCTCCTTTTTCTCTATCTTCTTGTCTTGATTTTAGATGATCGAGTTATGGGCCCCGGGGTGCTGTGTACCTGGAGTACTCACCAATCATTATCTCCTTTTGGTTGGGTTTGTTATTTTATGTAAGGTGTAGGTAACAATATTTGGTTGAAAAAATTTTTCTTGTACTGTACTGTGCCCTGGGCAAGGGCATATTCTTTTTGTATAATGCTTTGGCAACCATTGGAGTACCCCTTGGCATGATGATCACTGACCAGAGGCAGTACCTGTCTGCTGTAGCTCTCTCAACAGGTAAGGTTACAACAAACATTTGTCTAATGCTGGCTATCTATCTATTTCAAATTCATCTCCATTACTGAGTGTTTTTGAGTAGTTAGTGTCCATGTATCCAACCTCCTTTCTCTGTGGGATTCAGCAGTGTAATTACTTGGTAAGTTACTCATATAAAAATGGCATTTTTATAATAAAAATTTTATGTATACTTACCAAGTAATTACATGATCGGAGTCCTCCCACCTCCCCTCTAATGGACATTATGCATGAACAAATTGAATACTTGAGCCAATTGTACCTATCCTTCCCTGAAAGTGGGCAGGGTCTGTTACCTACACCAAAACAATATGAGCGCTACCGCAAAATTTTTAAAAACTTAAGCTGCCACGAAAAGTAGGAGCTAATAGCAATGTAATTACTTGGTAAGTAAATATAAAACTTTATTTTATTATTATAAAAATGTTATATTTTTCATCATTTTGATCATCATGTGCAAACAAATCTTCCTTTTATAAGCCATGCTTTAAGTAATCTTATTAATTCTAACAGCCTTGCCTTTTCTCTTTTGAAGTTCAGTACCACACAGTGTTCTAGAGGTTTTGTTCAAGTTGTGATCAAATTATGGAATGATCTTCCCAGCTTAATTATGTTGTATAATCACTGGAACTTCAGAAGCTCAAACCAGGTGCAAATGCTTTATTGTTGAGCATGCTCACCTTAGTGTCATTTTACTGTATATGTGTTTTTTCTGTGTTGTTTCTCTAATGTATGTTTTTCTTTAATTTATTTATATTTGGCTTGTACCATTCTGCTTTTCCTGTTAGGGTTGCAGCTTTGCTAATTTATAATAATAATAATAATAATGATAATAGTAAGCCATTCGTAACTTTTTGGTCAAGTTTTCCTCTCAAAATATAGCACTTTTACATGCTTGGTTTTACTTCTGAAATTTCTGGAAGACATATTTTTAAGCAAAATGTAAACTGCTTATCCTTTATTTGGTGTTCATGACAAAGATGTAAATTTGTTTCAGTCTTGTCCTTTCAAGTTAAATCATTGCAGTATGGATAAACAAAAATGTAATTATTTGTTGGAAGTATTTTGAAGTCAGCAACTATAAGTGAGCCATGAGTAGTGTGGTCTTTGGTTCTCCTTGCCATAAATATGGAAGCGTCTTGAAAGGTTTCAGGACAGAGTGCAATAGTGTTCACTTCTGCATGTACAATGTGTTCATGAAGTGCTGTATGTATTCTCATAAGAAGGGATGTTTTGCAGAAATGTATTTGGGTCACAAATACTATTCTTTTTCAGCAATAGGAGAAAAAGCATTGCGTTGTATAGATAACAGTAGATTTAGCAGTCATAAGTGTCATCATTATTATTTTTGTTAGAATTTTCTGTTACTAAACTTTTGTCTTGAAAAATAGCAAATCAGTAAAATTATAGTCTTTTTAGGTTGTAGCTTGTTTTCCTTGACCTAAATTGTACTGCAGCTCTATTGATTTTAGTCCTGACTTTTGTGAAAGTGACGAGGCTTTACCAGTCATTCTTCAAAGATGTGGCTCTGCATTTTTGCGTTTGTTTTCTTTAACATTAAAGCTTTTTGAAATGCAGTAAATTTGCTTTGAGAGTGAAAGACTTACATCATCATATTGTTGAATGGTTAATTAGCACCCTTTTGTTTCAACTTAAATTATATTTTTGGTAGACTATTGTATAATATATTACCATATGCAGTATTATTTGATACATTTATTCATGTTATTGTATCTTGAATTGATCCAGGAATAACTTGTAGTTCTTAACTCTTTGTATGTTTGTTTTCTTGCACTTTCTTCTGCTTCTTGTGATACATTTTATGAACTCTGTAGTATATTTGTGTGTGGCTTACTATTCTCTGGTTGTTTTCTTATTCACATCACTGTATTTCTTAACTAACTTATTTTCTCATGAGCCTCCATAATTTTGCAAAAATTGATTGGAGATGCTGTGGTTTTCTGTTTTCATGTAAGATAGTTCCTATATTCCCTCAGACTTTGGTAAAATGGTTCACCTAGTGAATCTAATCTCATTGAGTAGCACTGGGTTAAGGAAGCCAAAAGTGTGCTGAGCATGTCATGGAAAATCCTCCCTTATGCCACAGCATGTAGAGACACTGCTCAGAGGGAGAAAAAAAAGAAGGAAGAATATGTAAAAATTGTTTGTGACAGCTTCCTAATATTTAGAGCTCGAGTAGTTTTGGGATTTGGATCTCTGTGATGAAAAAGTTTATGGTGTAAATAAATTTGAACTGTGACTGAAGTAGATGGATTACAGGACATAATAGAAAGGATGTTTCATATAACTCTGGTTTTATTTGTTAGTTCTGAAATTAACCAGAGACCATGTGACACAATTAAGATTATTTCAGTCTGAATAAGATGTTGAATTTTGTTATGTTGCACTCCGGTTTGATTACTGTACTGTATATGAGAAGCAGCCTTTCATTTTAGTTTCTGTTAGTAAATTCTTAAAGTTAATCATAATACAGTTTTCATTGAACTTGAGATGGATACTAATATCTGTGTCATAAGTTAAAATGTCAAAATTAAAGTTTGCTCATACTGCTGTGTTGTTTCTTGCTAGGAATTAAAGCTCCCTTTGCCAAATTTGAAATAGGGATTTCTGGAGTATTACAAGCATTACCATTTTTAAGTTCAAAAACTAGTGAGATATTCATATTTTTATTATTGAATTTTTTTTTGGTAAATTGGTGCCTGGGTCTTTTATAGAGCTTATCATTATTGGCAGTGGCAGGTCATATATAATCTAAGTACACATGGAAAAATATAAATTGGGCTTACCATATTTTTTATATGGTTAGGATGTTCTTAGTAAACTCAACCCATATTCTGCATACAATTGAAGGTTACTTTAAGCTGTGTAAAAGGAAAAGTCATTGTCATAAAAGATATAAAAGTTGTATCAGGTATATCTCTCCTTTGACCAGTCTACCCATATCCTTTCTAAACATCTCTCAGTGGAGCACAGCTAGAGTAGGTAACATTGATAGGATGGTGCAGTTGCTTTCTCTGCATACTTTGGTGAAGGGGGCTATTTCAGAGTGGTTGTTGCCATCATGTTGGCTTAGGTGCCATTGAAAGTGCATAGTGCAAGGGCTGACTCCTGTTGGTTAATGGTAAAGAAAATAGTATATTGTAGTTCCTCGACTTGTAGCAGGGGATCCGTTCCAGTGTCCACGCTGTAAGTTGATTTCTGCCGCAAGTCAGTGTTTTCTGTTATCAGTACTTTAACAGCTTATGGTGCCATAACTTGATGTTTGATGCAGTAACCTTATATTGCATAAGTTAAGCACCGTAAGCTCCGTTAACTTGATGCCTATTCTTGCTGGTAGCGCTGTCAGCAACACTTACGGCACTATAACGTAATGCAGCATCAAGTTATGCCACTGTAAAATGCATTAACGGCGCTGAAAAAGCAGCGTAAGGTCGAATCCGCCGTAAGATGTTGTTGCCATAAGTTGGTGACGCACTATATTTGGTAGCCATCAGAGGATAGAATTGTTGAATATAAGAGGCCATCATAATGGTACAGTAGTAAGCAGTGGCTGGGGGCGGCATCTGGGATTTCAACCATTTGTAGCAGAGTAGGATGTCTGTGGGTTCTTTGTAGTTCTGGTATGTAAAGATTATAGATTGGCAAGATAGTCTTTTAGAAAGGTGGGTATTGTAGTCGTCATTATGCTTGTGTAAGAATGAGGACATTCTTCTGTTTGATATTTAGAATGACACATATTCCTCTTCTTCAGTGTACCTGCTGAAGGGTATTATTCTTTAGGAGGGGGTTGGAATTTGCATGATCCATAAATGTGATAGATGTTTTCCTTAATTTTCTTAAGTTCTGTTTTGTCTCCAATACTGGTGGTGCATTATGCCCTGGAAGAATTAGGTGCCCACCTTCAGTAGTTCTTGGGTTTGCTGTTACTGCATATCATTTATTTATGGTCAGTTTGATATGCTTCTTGGTTTTTGGGTTTGAGAAGCCATTGCTTAATATTTGGGTTATCCCGTTTGTCTCTCTTCTGGGTTTGTTCCCAGTTAGGATATCCACTTAGGGTGTTTGCTTTGCCTGTTCAGGCAGAGGCTAAGGTCAGTGGACTTGGTGTAGACAGGTGTGGAGTATTTCGTGGGGTATGGGCCATCTGCATGGAGAGGAGCTTTTCTGACAGGTAAAATACAGGATGGATGTACGGTAAACCCTCTGTATTCACGGGATGTGCACCGTACCCCCCGCGAATACCTAAAATCCGCGAATACTTGAAACCCCTCTAAAAACACTTAGAACTGCCTATTTTGATAGTTTAAACACAAAAAAAAACTCTAAAAATGCTTATACCTGATTATTTTAATAGTTTTATAAAAAAAAAAGGTGCATTTAGTCATGAAAATTATATGAAAATACAGTAATTAGTGAATATTTCTCAGTGAAAAATACTGCGAATGAGTAAATTTTCCGTGAATAATGGGTAGATACGTTCCACAGAGAAATCCGCTAATAGGTGAGCCCGCGAATAGTGATACCGTGAATACGGGCGGTTTACTGCATCTTTGAAGGCTACCCTAGGCTGGCCCTTGGTCATGCAGTCAAAATTACACTGAAGGACCATCTACCCTCATAATCAGTTATCTGGGCCATTCCTATGAGATTGAAGTACTTTAATAAAAACAATTAATTAGGATGAATCCTACCTACAGTTAAAGATAGCTTATATCTCCACGCTGATATAAGCTATCTTTAACAGTAGGCAAGTATCCAAATAATAGATTTTATTATGAAAATTTATATAATAATAATATAATAATAATAGTAATAATATATATAATAATAATAATAATAATAATAGTCTTGTTAAAGAGAATGGCAGCGTCAGTGGAATTGATTTTATATGTGGCCTTTTCAATTCTTCTTATTTTCTTCTCATCAGGGCTGATATTTGCTAATAACTGGCCGATGTTCAGGGTCTGGGCAAGGAAACGGTTTTTTGTAGGTTAATTTTAATGTTGTTATATCCAATAAGCGGAAATTGGCGATTTTCGGGGCTGAAATTTGCAGATTTTCATCGCTAGACAAGCCCCGTAAAACCGGATCGCCATTAACCAAGCCTGCCATTAACCTGGGACTGCCTGTAATAATAATAATACAGGCGGTCCCCAGTTATCGGAGGGGGTTCTGTTCCTGACAGCGTGACAATAACTGAAAATCGGCGACAGTAGCGCCAATCCCTGGTTATCGGCGCCGATAAGTGGGGATCAGCGCCGATAACGGGGGGTTGGAGCTGATAACTGGAAATCTGCGCGTATTGGTGCTGAAAATCCGGTTATCGTTGTCACTAGATGGCACTTCTCTAGCGCTGAAAATCGCTGATTTCTGCTTATTGGCACCGATAATTGGGTATTGGTGCCGATACATACTTAACAGAGGTACCAATAACCGAAAATCGCTGGTTTTAGGTTATTGGCAATTTCCGGTTTTTGTCATGCTGTCAGAACGGAACCCCCACCGATAACCAGGGACTGCTTCTGCAATGTCAGCTACGTTGCTTTCATGGGAGAGACAATGGGCAATCAATGATAAACACTCTCCATTTCTTTTTGCTCACCAACCCCTTCAAAATAAAAAAATTTTATTACAGTTCTTTGGTTTTGATCATGCAGTCACAAACTGCAGCATAACATGAACAATTATTATGAATAATACCTGTCCTTATACAAAAATAACCACACTTTCAAAGTAAAATAAAAATGGTCCCTCTTGATTCAAATGTATATTGGACAGTTATCATGTGCTGTATATCCTACGTGAAAATTATTATAAAAAGGCAAATGTGATTATAAACTAGAAATTCTGCTAATGTGCAGCCATCATATTTAATGAAGACATTTATGAAAGGGACTCCTTCTAATTGGATGACTTAATATTATTAGCGTATGGTGAGCTGTGTCTTTGCCTTTAGAATTGTGTACAGAATAGTATTTGTCAGTTCATCATGTATTTTCTTAAATTTATGCAGCCACTTTGGCGTGAGTTCTTTCTTTCCAAAAACAAACAGTATAATGTTGAGTTACCGTTAGGTATCACTTAATATAAATTCACTAGAAAATCTGCCTGCTGGTGTAATTAAAAAAAGTTTGAAATTTAGGGAAGATATTTGTGTTTTCTGTCAACTTACTGTATTTCTATATGGATCTGTTTCCTAAATGTAGCATTCAGTAAATCTTTTATTTTTTGAGTTGTGACAAATTTTATAAAAGCCTGTTGTGAATTTATGGAATCAGTTAGGGTCAGTAACTTATGGTCTGTATTTGCAACTCATGAAATCCATTTTCTTTAAAGGCAAACATAATGAACAGATTTGTAAGAGCTGACTTCTGAGTGTGTGTGTGTGTGTTTGTGGAAGTAAGTGCAAGTTAGGCGCATCATGTGGTGGCTGGCCTAATTGGATTAAGTGTGTCTGTGCGTGCTGTGAGTTTACCTGTTGCATTTACCAATCAGCTTAAGTTCTGAATTGTAGTTCTTCAGTTTAGGCACTCTCCTACTGTGATACAGTGCTATTTAGAGCTTAGGATGCATCATATTCAATTTAATTGATAATTTTACTTCTAGATATGCCTTGCATTTTGTCAGGATATTTAAACACTCCTTTGAGGCATGGCTGTTACTATATTATCAGGGGATCATATTTTTTTGTCATTTGCGTGGTCAGTTAAATCCTTTTAGGTTAAAGGCAAGTTTTCCTGCTCCTCACAAAAAAAGCAGTTATGGGAGTAGAAGGGGTGCTCAAACGTGACCAGGGATTTAGCAGATTATGGCAGAGACTGTTATTACAGTTGTTAGTTGGAGGGTGAGTTGTATAGATGTTGGTGGTATAGGTTGTGCTGGTGACTGAATCTTGTCACTTACAAATTTGTATATAGTTTAACTATATAGTTTTTTGCGGACATAGAGTGAGTTTAGTTTTGAAAGCAAAAGATACAAGTGATTAGTGGGAATGTGCAATGTATTATTCTTCCATATTTATTATAAAGATACTAATAATCCCAAAGCAAACTGGAGTTCTTCAAACATTTTGTGGGTAGTATGATGTGAGAACTTTGCAGTGTGGGTAAGTCAACATTTGTTATTTAAGGGAACATATTAATTAATTATGGATATTGCATTCATCATTGCATGTGCTGATAATGCTAGAATTTTGCATAAACTTGTACTGTATTCATTTAAATGTGTCGTTTCTGGACTTGCATTGCATTATTTTGCAGCAAAGTTCAGTCACATTCACATTTTTTCTGATCTGATGGACTGGGATGAATAGAAAGCAAAATTAAAGAAGGAATTTTTTAATGCTGTCATGTTAGTAAAATTGGTGGAAAGTGTGATTATGTCTGAGGGACACACTATCTCTTATGAGAAAG
Source organism: Macrobrachium rosenbergii (assembly GCF_040412425.1). Lineage (NCBI taxonomy): Eukaryota > Metazoa > Arthropoda > Malacostraca > Decapoda > Palaemonidae > Macrobrachium > Macrobrachium rosenbergii. The sequence continues at coordinate 13,346,246 of NC_089787.1, forward strand.
CCATTGCTGCATGTAGCATGATGACAATCTTTATTGTCTTGACTTCAGAATTCTTCCTGCCATAGTAAGGTACCCATAAGAAGAGTCTTAGATTACTGTAAGTCTTTAGTCACTTGTTTTCCATAATGAGATATTGTAAATATAATCCTGTTCAACATAATGTCCATTACCAATGCTGCAGATAAAGTCTGTCCCTCAGTCTGTATCGTAAGTCCCCATGATGTTTTGACACATCAGAATTAATAGAAAAGAAGCATTCAGTAGGAAGATGACTATACTCGCTAAATGAAAGCTATAAGAAACTACAGAATAAACATCCCATGCAAGATACAGCCTTGTAAAAAATGGTCGCTGCTGCTGTTGAAATATAGGGATACTAGAATCATCGAGCACTGTGGTGTTTACAAAAGTAAAAAAAAGTACTTTAATAAAAATTCTTATCAAATCTTGTAGGCAATTTGCCTTGAGTGTATCTGGCATTACCTCTCTTTAATAAATATAATAGAAATTTGAAAAATTATCAGGAATTTTGTTACTCAATCAAGGCATGTTTTTATGTGCGATAAAACTATAGTTCACCATGATTGTGAAGTTCCTAACATTTTGGGGAAACATATTTAAGCAGTTTGCTAACAGTTTTGAAGACATTGTGAAACAACTTGGAACTAAGGCCAGTCATTTTGAAATTTGCAAATCAAAGCAAAGCATATATATAATATTTTAAATGTAACACTGATGTATCTTGTATTTTGACAAAGGCACCTGACAGTGCCAGTCCACAATGGTTGGACTTATATTCAGTGGAGCAGAATGTCACAGTCAATAAGTTTACCTTTGTGGCAAAAATTTTGGAAATCATCATCATTTACTTATTCCTGTTCCGTCCTTTCATCCATTCATGTTTACATTCTAAAAGTAAGAATTTAAGGTTGAATAGCTTCTACTTTTTACATGAATGGTTTGTGTGTTCATGCTCCATTCCAGAAGATGCTTGTCAAGTACAGGTGCCTTGGTTTCCATTTTAGTGGTTTGATTACAGAACTATACCTCATCACCGAACTTGTGATTTGGGCATTTGTATAATTGATGGTCTTATCAAGGCAAAAACTGAGTTATATGACACATGATGAATTTTTTGCCAAAACCCATCAGTCATATAGTGATTTCCTTTCTCCCATCTCCACTGATCTCGTAGCCTCATTTCCAGACCACAAAAAGCGAGGAAGATGAGCTGTGTACCTGGGGCTTTGGATCCACACTCACAGTGAGAGTTACCATTCCACTTATGTCTGTTTGACAAAAGACTGAGTGAATTTGGGAACAGTGAGGACCACACATGTGAGCAAATAATGAGTGATGGGTTTGTATGAAAAACTTTTTTGTAATAACAATTCTTTTACCCAAGAACTTAGGAACATGATCATTAGTTAGCTATGATTGTCCAGTACCAGGGACATCCAGTATTAAAAGGCATCTTTGAATGGAATGCAACCAATTGCTAATAGGCAGTCCATGGTTAACGGCGGGGGTTCCGTTCCTGGCTGAGCGCCGATAGGCTGCTTACTGATGCCGATAAACTGCTCGCCGATGCCGATAAACTACTTACTGACACCAAAAATCGCTTACCAATGACAATAGACCACCTACCAATGTTGATAAACTGCCTACTTGCACCGAAAATCTGGTTAACGACGTCGTTGGCCAAGCATCGTAAAACTGAAACGCCATTAACTGATGCCACCGATAAGCGGGGACTGCCTGTGCAGGAGTAATTGTTTTCTTGTCACAGTTGCATGTTTGCCGTATAGGTCAGCACCTCAAGCCCTGTGCTGTAACACACACAAAGCAGACTTGAAATATTTCACCTTTTCTACATCATCATGAAGATTGTGATGAAACTGAGTTGTAACAAATTGTATTATTATTGTAACAAATAAACCCTTCTCCTTTCTTCTCATATACATGGAGGTCAAAACACTATCTGACTTTTTTCAAAAAAAGACATTCATTAGGAAGATACCGACTCACTTGACAGAAGATTCAACAGATTAGAAAAAAGAAAAAGTAATCCACCTTTTACCAATTTCAATTTAAGCTCTACAGTATAAGAAAGCAATATTTGGAAACCTGTTTAGAATTTGTGTGCTAAGTTTAGAAAAAAAGTAAAAGGTAGAATCATATGGAGATATTTATATCCAGCAACACGCCATTCCAAAAATTTTGGAGAATAAGAATTTTTCCAATCTCTCTTTGCACTTCGTAACCATTGACAAGGCCTGTGATACAAAAAATAAAAGAAAAATAATATACCAACAAACTAAGTGGCAGACAATAGAAGAGAGAAAAGTGCATTAGGTGAGCATTTCTGTAAATTAAGAGGCTGATGAGGTTTTGGCATGAAAATCTTTTAGTTAATGGCATCTGGCGCAGTATGTACAAGTCATAAAGCACATCATATACATCAATTTTAGCTGAAGAAGTCTGATCTGTGACTATTTTGGCTTTTTCTCCAGTTTAAAAAATGATTAAACTGCGTACCTGTATTCGTATTCCTTTTGCATTAATTGCATGATTGTAATTAGTATGGTACAAAGCTCTTGAAGTAACTTTAGAATTAATATGTTTTTCTCTTCTTGAATAGTATTACTGTATCTTGCAGAAAACTATTTTTAATTTGATATCCCATCACCCAAAGAGATAATGCCAAAGTTCAGTCCTTTTGTATGTAAAAACTACCAGTGAATACCATTATTCAGACAGGTTTAAGCTTATGTGATATACTGTAATAATGACATTTTTAAAGTTTTAGCTTAAATAAGTTTGGTTTGAGTTGCAGGCTTCTCAAGTTCAACGAGCAGCCTGACTGTTGGGTGATATACAGTATCAGTGTTACGATCAATCAAGGTTTCAAAAGTTACTCGAATTCTATTTAGTGTGGGTGTATGGTATCAATTGGGAAAATGTTGATGGCATTGTTTCAGTGAAATATATCATTTATTTTGAGAAACATTACAAATTGTACATTTTAGTTTATGGGTTTGGTTGATGAATTCCTCCATAATCACAGAACTACAACAAATTTTAATATAGTACATTCATATTGCCATACACCACACCAGGCTATGAAAATTTCAGAAATATTTGATATTTTCCAATTTTATTGGTACAAGTGTTGGCTGCCTCTTGTAAAAGGGAAGTAAAACTAACTGCACAGAATTCAGAAGCAGCATAAGATATTAATTTTAATGAGTATACAGTTGAAGAATTTGAACATCTCTGTGCAGTAAATCATCCCATGGGAAAGATGTTTTAATTAGAATAGACAACTAGCATCATTGGATAAAGTTTATTATTTGCAGTATTATAACTTTTGCAAAGGATTTTTATCCTAAGGCATGACACAGTGCCATTGTTATTGCCATAGTTATACCCAGTAAAGACCTAAGCAGTGCCAACAGTTAAAGACCAGTGTCAGTAACTAGCTGTTTATGTAAAAGGTAAACTTGCTTGATGTACTCTGAGACTCAGTATCCTTACTACAACCAGGTTTGGACCTCAGTAAAACAAGCTCAAGCTAGTTCATTGTCCGTGCCGGAAGATTATCTGAAATTTAAGTGCAAATGGGTTACTGTGGTTATCATCTTTGACATACAAACAATTATTGACACTGCATGGAATACTCTACCTTAAATCACTGCACAGCACTGTTTATGAGGGTTCCTACCAATATCTATCGAATACTTCCCCTCAGAACAAACATTTCTGGTTTGAATAGGCAGTATTTATTCTGACACATGTAGATTAGAAAATAGAGTACCTTAAGGAAGTGTTCTAAGCAGCACATCACTCGGATTGGCTGTAAATGTTAATAATTGTCTGGAATTTATTTAAGTTAAAGTCTATTTAGATTATTTTGCTTTATTTTATACGGCCTCAATTTCAAGACACTGGGTACAGTATCCTCAACACTGAGTCAGATTATAGTGCCAAACTGTAGATAGCTGTGTTTTGAGCATGTTTAAGATGGCTGGGGTGGGCTGTGATGTTCAGTAGGTGTGCTATTCTTTTTCAGCTGTAGATTTATTCTTCTGATGATGGCTTCTTATCCCTGTCCTAGGTAGAGGTGCACCTTTATCCTTTATCTATAATCTCTGTTCTGAACATTATAAGAAGTACTTAAATATTACTCATAAAAAATGCACTTGTGTCAGTAAATAAAATTTTCCTCCATAAGTTACTTGAAGCATGTAAAATGTTAAATTTTGTTACATCTGCTCATGCAAGCATTGCAAGAAATGAAGACGAAGTGAAAGTAGTCAACCTAAAAGTTCCGGCATTCGTAGTGACATAACTGAAGTGTGTTCTAGTGAATAACTGCTAGGATTTGTGGAATGATGAATTATATATTAACAAATTTAAACATTAAACCGCGGTAGAAATTGGGGCGATTATTAATGCAAGAGAAAGAATAATAGAATTGCCATTATCTTGTATGAATAGTGGACACACCTGTTTAACCCGCGGGTATTTAATGGCTACTCCTTGTGAATACAATAGTACATTAATAGAAAAACTTTTTATGAAAACAATTCGTCAACAGCAAATGTTAATTATTGGACCTGATCTATATGAAATCATTGTAAATCATCATTTTATGTACATCCAATTAAGCTTTAATATAATTATATTCTAATTAATCTTTCATTTTTTATAAAAGTAAACTCTTTGGGCTTTTGAAAGTTGGGGTTATAGCTTGTTTGTCTAGTTAAACTTTTTTTATTTTAACTAACTGGATACTGCCGTTACAGATTATAGTCTACATATGGTATTGACATTAATATGTTCTCACAAATAACCTACTGACAATTCAAATGATTTATAGGTAATTACATGAAGGTAATTGCTATTAATACCTCCAAGGTATTAAATGTACAGTGTTGGTATATCATATTGCCATATCTGTTGTTTGGTACTCATTTACCCAAATTTCACTACAGATAGTTTGGTAGTTTGTGGCCTTACATGACTTGTATGAGCTGAAACCATGAAATGAGACTGAATTTGGAGTTTTATATAAGTAACTTTCTGAATAATTACATAGCTATAGTTTCTACTTTACACGGCAGCTCAAAATTGGAAATTCGCGGTAGCACTCTTTTGTTTTGGGTGTAGGTATACTTCCCCGCCCACTTTCGGGGATGAATAGGTACAACGTAGCTAAAGAGCTCAATTCGTTTCTGCTGGCTAATTACTGAACACCAGTTATTAGCAGCTCTTGATTCGTTTTTGCCGGATGGTTGGAGATCATTTTTGGTGAAGTACTCTTTGCTTTTGGTAGCGCAGCTATTTAGCTTAGCTAGAATTCTGGATTATATCTTTGATTGTGACTTGCCTAATTGGACTTTTGACCTATTGTGTCTGACTCTAGTTTGTCTAGCATTAGGTATTGCAGCAAAGGCTGCAAAACTAGACTCACTTCTGCAAAATATGACTCACATACAGTAGTTCTTGTAGGGAACAAATTTGCTTTCCTGAGCTTAATTGTGAAGAATGTAAGGACTGGGATAAGGGGAAATGGAAGACTTTACAGACTCACTTAGACAAATTACAGCGTGATCGTTTGAGAAAAGCTACAGCTAGGGCTGAAGCAAAGGCTTCCGCTAGTACAGGTCATTCTCCAGGAGTTGATATTGATGTTATGCCTATCCCTTCAGCTTTTCCTGTCACTCCATTACCTAGTTCTTATTCTGCTGAACCCAGTGCCATTGCCAGCTTAGAATCACGGGTAGGTAAAAAATTTAATTTACTTGTTAATATTGTTTCCCAGATTGAAGAATTCTATGAAGGTCTGATGGACAAATTTAATAGCATAATTAATAGTGCAGTGTCAGTTGGGGGAATGGCTGTTGATCACAATGCTCCTAGACCAAGGCCCCTGCTAAACTCCCCTTGCTCACAGTTTCTCATTGGACGGCTTGGTATCATTCTCGGCTGGCACTCTGCTGGGCCTGCGTTCGATTCTCCGACCAGCCAATGAAGAATTAGAGGAATTTATTTCTGGTGATAGAAATTCATTTCTCGTTATAATGTGGTTTGGATTCCACAATAAGCTGTAGGTCCCGTTGCTATGTAACCAATTGGTTCTTAGCCATGTAAAATAAATCTAATTCTTCGGGCCAGCCCTAGGAGAGCTGTTAATCAGCTCAGTGGTCTGGTTAAACTAAGGTGTACTTAACTTATTTTCCCCTTGTTCACCAGGGAGGAAGCAAACTGACAGTCCAAAGGAGGTCGGTGGGGTTTGCCCACGAGCAGTCGTCGCCTCATCCAAGCCTGTTGTCCGCCAATCCCAGGCTTCAAAAGAACGCCATTGGAAAGGCGTTCAAATGGACGTACATGCCCTATCATCAAGTGATTCGAACTCTCCCTCATCCAAGAAGCGCAGTGGCGTACTAAACTCGTATTGCAACCAGATTCATGTATTTGGGATTTTCTGTGGAACATATCTACCCATTATTCACTCATTCATGGGAGTATTTTTTCTGCAGAGATATTCACATACTGTATTTTCATATCTTTTTCATGACTAAATGCACTTTTTGTGATAAAACTATTAAAATACTCAGGTAAAGCATTTTTAGAGGGTTTTTCTTGAGTTAAAACTCAAAATAGGGAGTTCTAAGTGTTTATAGATTGGTTTTAAGTATTCGCAGATTTTAGCTATTCAGAAAATAACACATCCCCCGCGAATACAGGGGTTTACTGTATCTGTCTTATGCAACTGGACAAGCTCTGTCCTTGGGAGTTTCTGCCTCCTCTCAAGAGGACTTAGCAGTATCAAATGCTTCTCGTCGTCCTGCTTTCACTTCACTGCCTAATCTCTTTAAACCAAGGAAGACCATTTGCTTAAAGACATCTTTAAAGTCTCGAGGTCTTCAGTTTTTAGACTGGATGGTGGGGCTCTTGAATACACTGTACAGTAAACCCCCCGTATTCACGGGGATGCAAACCTGCTTAACGGATAGCATTAGAATACTTAAAACCAGTCTAAAAACACTTAGAACTGCTTATTTTGATATTTTAAACAAGAAAAAATAACTGAGCACTTTAATAGTTTTGTCACAAAAGTGCATTTAGTCATGAAAATTCATGAAAATGGACAGTGAATTTTCAGTGAAAAATACTGAACGATTAGAATAACAATGGGTAGATACGTTCCACAGAGAAATCCGCGAATACATGAGTCCGCGAATCGTGAGAACGCATATACAGGGTGTTTACTATACGTCCCTTCAAGAGAACATCACATCAGACTGGCTGGGAGTGCTGGCGTGCGCTGATAGAGCTGTGAGAGATGGAGCACTAGAGCTGGTGACCATCTTCACAACAGGAGTCCTTAAAAACAAGATTTGTGGTGCTCGTTCACAGCAAAAGGAGTCACCCCGTTGCAACGTTCTTCGTTTCTTTTTGCCCCCCTGGACACAAGTAGTCTGTTCCCACAGGACACCCTGGAACGGGTTTCAGTAGAGCTACAGAAGAAATCAACTCCGGACCTCCTTACTCAATCCACCAAAAGGACAAAGTTCCCTGCACGAGCCACTACTACTACCACAGCTACTAGAGTGTTGCCTTTGCAGCAACAGCCCTTTCGAAGTTCTAGAGGTCGTTTCCAGCCCCAACCTAGAGCCAACCCTGAACTTCTAGACCAAGCCAAGAAACCCGTTAACAGGCCAGCACCTTGTAAGTGAGTCATCCGTCCTCCGTGTTCCAGTGGGAGCAAGACTTTCCCATTTCTGGACAGAATGGAAAAAGGAGAATGAAGAGCTGTGGGTGTTGAAGGTATTGAAAGAGGGCTATGCAATCCCTTTCAGGGAGAAACCTCCCTTAGTAACCTCTCCTATCAGATAGCCTACTCAGTAGGCTCACAGAGGTTTTCGGCCCTATCTTGGGAAGTGTCAGCCCTACTAGCAAAGAAAGCCGTGGAAGTAGTCGAGGATGTAAACATGGAGGGGTTTTACAACTGCCTCTTCATGGTTCCCAAGTCATCGGGAGGATGGAGACCTGTCCTGGACGTCAGTGCCCTGAACCTCTTCGTTCAAACAACGAAGTTCAAAATGGAGATGAGTCAGCTGGTATTGTCGGCCATCCATCAGGGAGACTGGATGGTTACAATCAACATGCAAGATGCTTACTTCCACATTCCAGTTCACCTGGATTCCAGGAAGTATCTGAGATTCTTGTTCCAGGACAGTCTTTTCCAGTTTCAGGCACTTTGCTTTGGACTCTCCACAGGCCCCTCAAGTTTTTACCCAGGTACTTGCTCCCCTAGCAAAATGGCTACATCTCATGGGGATAAACATCTTTCTGTACCTGGATGATTGGCTCCTACACTCCCCTCGAGATCTCAGTGCACGGAGGACCTGCAGAAAACTCTTCATCTCGCCCAAGATTTAGACCTTTTAATAAACTTCAAGAAGTTGCAGCTAGTCCTGACTCAGTCTATTCTATATTTGGGGATAGTGATAGACTCTGAGTTTTCGGGCTTTTCCATCCCAACAAAGGATCCTAAATTGTCGCAGAAAAGTCCAAGACTTCGTAACTCGCCCCTCCTGCTCAGCCAATGCATGGATGAGTTCTGGGAACCCTCTCTTCCATAGAGAAGTTTGTTCCATTAGGCAGGCTACACAGATTTGCAGCAGGAAAGTTTTCCTCAAACCAATTGGCAAAGGACCTGACGTTAGATTCAGACGTTTTTGCATCACTCCCAGATAAAAGAGGACCTTCGGTGGTGGCTCAACATATGGAGTTTTCAGGAACTTGGTCTCTGGCTCCAAAGAAACCCAACATCAACGTTAACTCAGATGTTTAGATCTGGGTTCATCTTGCACTTCTCAAGACATGGAGTTCTCAGAACTTGCGAAAGAAACCTCAACAACAAGACAGTGATTCATCTTGCACTATCAAGAATCACAAAGTGACAAAGGATTTTCTTCTGTGGGCAAGGAGCAACGAGACCCAATTAGTGACCCGCTTCATTCAGGGAGGATGAATGTCCTTGCGGACGAATTGAGTCATGGCAAACAGGTTCTACCGACGGAGTGGACACTCAATCCACAGGTGTGCATGGACCTGTGGAAGCTGGGGAAAGCCATCGATAGACATGTTCGCAATGTCAAGAAATCATCGTCTTCCGGTGTATTGCTCCCTGGTTCTGAATCTGCAAACATGGGCAATGGATGCCATACTGCAGGACTGGTTGAACCTCAACCTTTACGTCTTCCCTCCCTTCAGCATGGTGAGGGAAGTGTTGAAAAAGTTCAGCACACACAACAACGCATCAGTGACCTTAGTTGCTCCCCTTTGGCCACACAAGGAATGGTTCCCCGAGCTGTTAGGCCTTTTGACGGACTTCCCAAACAGCTGCACTTTCTCCAATTCCATCAAGGGCTATCCACTCTTGCTCTGACAGGCTTCAGACTGTCAGGGAGCTTGTCAAAGCGGAAGGATTTTCAAGGAAGGCTGCAGAGGCTATTGCTAAGTGTAGGTGACAATCTTAGACCTTTTGACGGACTTCCCAAGGCTACTTTCGCAGAGGAGAAATCTTCTCAAACAGCCACACTTTCTCCGATTCCATCAAGGGTTATCCATTCTCACTCTGACAGGCTTAAGACTGTCAGGGAGCTTGTCAAAGTGAAAGGATTTTCAAGGAAGGCTGCAGAGGCTATTGCAAAGTGTAGGCGACAATCTTCTTTTGCAGTCTACCAAGCCAAGTGGGCAGTTTTTCGAAAATGGTGCCGGGAGTGAAATATCTCCTCTTCTCAAATGTTTGTAACTCAAATTGCAGATTTTCTATTACATCTTAGAACCACAAAAGGACTCTCAACATCTACCATCAAGGGTTACAGAGCGATGTTGAGTTCAGTATTTAAACATAGAGGAATAGACCTGTCTTCAAACCAAAACATCAGCGATTTAATAAAACATTTTAATACTAGTAAGCAAGCAAAACACTTGGGAGTCACTTGGAACTTGGACGTGGTCCTTAAATGGCTGTTAGGACCCCCGTTTGAATCTTTGGATTTATCGTCACTTTGGAATCTGACGAAGAAGACCTTATCTTTGATGGCATTGGCTACAGCCAAGAGAGCCAGTGAGCTTCATGCCATCGATAAAAGGTAGGTTTCTCACAAGGCAATGCTGTATACTCACTGAATTTGGATTTTTTGGCCAAGAACGAGGACCCATCTAACTCTTGGCCTTGCTCCTTTTCAATCAAGAGCCTGTCCGAAATACTTGGTCCATCCAATCAGGAGAAAGTCCTCTGTCCTGTAAGAGCCTTGAGAGTATACTTTGAAAGAACCAAAAACCTTAGAGGTTTGGCCTCTGAATCTTTGGTGTTCTGTGAAAGACCCCAGCCATCCTTTGTCCAAGAATTCATTGTCATTCTTTTTAAGATCTGTGATTTCAGAAGCACATTCGGGAGTTCAAGATGATTTACTGCCCTTATGTAAAGTAAAGGCTCATGAAATAAGAGACATGGTGACGTCTTTGGCTTTCAAACGTAATCTGTCTCTCTCTTCAATTTTGCAAACAACATTTTGGAGGTGCAAGTCAGTGTTTGCAATGTTTTACTTAGGGGATATTGAAACAGTGTATGAAAAATGCAGTACTTTAGGTCCGTTCTTCGCAGCTGGCATGGTATTGGGGGATGAAGGATAAGAGGAATGCCTTCTTTTTCCTCTATCCACTCTCCTTGAATAAGGATAGTTGCACTTCTTGGGAAGTCTGGTGAACACTAAGTTGTGAGTGTCACCAATCTGTATTTTATGGTTTTGGCTAAAATTTCGTGGTGGTGTAGGTTGATTTTATCTGGTCTTTGTTGTTCTATTGTACTGCGCCCAGGGCAAGGGCATAACCACATATTATTTATGACCCTTTTAGATTGTAAGCTTTGGCAACCTGTGATTAACCTCCTACGTTGAAAAGCACCCAGTCAGGTAGATGCGACCCTTGGCTCTACCGCCATGCTGCTACAGGTCGAGAGGAGCTACGGCCAGAGGCAGTACCCATCTGCCGTTGCTCCCTCACCAGGTAAGGTTACAACAAGCATTTCAAGATGCTAGCTAACTTTCTGTTCCAAATTCTTCTCCATATCAGTTTTTTTGTGGGATTCAGCTATGTAATTATTTGGCAAGTTACTTATATAAAAATGAAATTTGTATAAAATAAAGTTTTATATATACTTACCAAATAATTACATGATCAGAGCCCTCCCTCCTCCCCTCTCATGGACATAGAGCATAAACGAATTGAGCTCTTTAGCTACCGTTGTACCTATTCTTCCCCGATAGTGGCCGGGGCAGTATACCTACACCCAAAACAAAAGAGCGCTACCGCAAATTTCGAATTTTGAGCTGCCGCGTAAAGTGGAGACTATAGCTATGTAATTATTTGTTGAGTATATATAAAACTTTATATTGCAATACACTCCTGAACACCTGAATTAGCCCTGGTTACCTACCAGCTTTGACTTTCCCCAACTCATTACCCACTAAGTGGGTAGGATCAGCGTTTACCCGCTTACCTGAAAATCTTGTCAAATGAGTTACCTTTGGTACCGTTGGCAACGCTGCTGTGTATGGCCGAGATCCCCAATTGCTTTTTGTTTGCCGTGCTGCTAGGACTTGTCCTGTATCAGGCGAATTTTTGGTTATAAGCCTGACCCCCATATTTTCGTTTTATGGATTGGATAACGGCTTGGACTGGTTCTGATCGCCCCCTTCTCTCCTGGATTGTTCTTTTCTCTGGATTTTTGGACCTTGGCCATTTTGACTTGGCCTGGCTTTGGATTTTTGAAATGGATAAAATGGATAAGACACCACCCCTTGGACAACACCTTGGCTTCCAGATCTGCTTCTGCGGTGATCAACCGCTGGAGGTTTTGCCCATCGTTCGTGCACCGCCTGCAAGAAAAGGATGAGTACCCTTAAAAACGACAGACATTCGTTGTGCATAAATTGCCAGGAAGGTACAATGTAGTGTCACATTGCGATGCTGAGTGAAGGTCATGGTCGACAACACAGATGGAAGATTATCTCAAGTATAGGAAATCATTAGCTTCTAAGAGTAAACGTGAGGATTCAGCGGTAGAGACTCAGGGTTTTGACAAAGAGGCTTTAGAGTCAGAATTATTTAGAAAATTGGAAGACAAATTGTCAGCCAGTATGTCTAGTTTGTTTTCAAGTTTCATGTCAAAACTAACAGAGATAAAAGATCAGGAAAAAGGTAATAGGGACACAGAACCTAATCGCTCTTTTTCAGCTCCCCTGCCTGTTCCAGAACCAGCCTTAATGGGTGGCAGGGGTCATGGAGAATTGCAAACCTCAAAGGTAGGATCTCCCCCGGCCGGGAGCAGGCAGTGTCAGCAGCAGATTTCCCCTTTCACCCTGTTAAGGTAAGTCCTAGAGGTAAAATCAAATTTAGGATTGACGCAGACAGTTAGGGATAGGAGGTGCCTTGAATCAGGAAGATAGGTTGAAGGGTGCAGTCAGAGTCAGGTGTCATTAAGGTTGCAGCTCCTTGTTGGATCAACAGCGGTTCTTTTTCCGCAGTAGGCTCTCTGCAACAAAAGGTTGCGAAATCGGTAGAGGATGATTCAATTTTGGTTCCTAGCTCTTCTGGTTTGGATAGTTTGGAAGTATCCCTTCCTCTTCTTCGAAGTTTCTTTTCCCCTCGGGACAAACCTTCGTCCCTTTCAGAGTCTAATTCAGTAGATCAATTGCTGAACATTGCAGAGTATAATGCTGATCTGTTGGGACTCTCTAAAGGCTACAGATCTTTGGTTAGAAATTGTTTTAATATTGGTTTTTCCAACATTTTTTAGCATGTTTTGAAAAATCTACCAGAATTCACAAATGATGCTTTACAGGATTATCAGGGGAACAGAATCGGTCTATTTTCTTTCCTTAAAATCTATGGCCTCTTCTGTATCTTCAGACATCTCTTCTCCTATGGTTTCAAAATCTTCTACTGGCTTTTTCTCAACCTTCCGTTTCAGGTCATTCTTCAGGAGACTTTCGGTTTCTTCTCTTGCTCATCCGAGCTCTCTACCATTAACGGACTTGCCTTCGAGGGACAATCTTCCACAAATCATATGACTTCTCATCTTCCAGAGCTGTTGCTGCGACATCTGGCAGTGCGACTGTTCCCGTGTTCAATGTTTCGCCTCCAGTAGTCTCAACAATCACTCCGTAGCTAGGTTTTACTGGTAACCTATCATCCACAATCGCTTCGGGTTCGGTACCTCCAGTTTCCCATGCGAAACTCCTGTGAGCTCCTGCCCGTCTGGTGCGTTCTCCACATGTATGACGTCATCGGCAGGGTCTCCGGTGGTTTCTCCCCGAGTGTGGCTTCTTCTCTCTTCCCTCCTACTGTACCTTCCTTCTCTACCTTTCCAACAGGTTTCTCTGTTCCTCCGGTTAGGACGGTTTTTGTAGGTTCGGGTTCTTTTGGTCCAGGGTTTTTCCCGCCTTGTTCTGCTTCCGCAAATAGCGGAGTGTCTCTGCTGGCGATTCCTCATCCGCATGCTACTGTTATTCAGCCTAGTTGGGGTTGGCGAGTGTTGCGGCTTCTCCGTTTTCAGGTGGGCGTGGTTCACCCAGGTGTGTCTGGCTCAAGCGTAGCTCCACCGTTGTTGGGAGTGCGGGTTTTGCGCAACCCTTTCGGCTGCCCGCAACATGATTGCGGCTGATCCCTCAGGTGTTCGTCTTGCGCACTCAGGTATTTCGTGTTCGGGTTAACTGATCCTGCGTTTTCTAGGGGTCAGCCTGTCTCTGTTCCTGTCTCGACTCGGTCGGATCTTTCTGATAAGGATTTCTGCGAGGAAAGGATCCGGTACAAGCCTGTTCTCCTTCAGTGTTCCTGTCTCGAAGTCGGATCTTTCTGATAAGGATTTCGAGGGAGGATCCGATACAGAAGCCTGTTCTCCTTCAGCGAACGAGAACGAGTACAAGCGGATGGTGGACTTCATTCATGCTCTTTATCCACAGTCCAAGGCTCCGGAAGAACCTTTTCAACCTAATCAGGCGATGTTCGAGTCACTGTTTGCGACAAAACCAGTGGTGGCTCATGCACCAAAGAATCTAGTTTGGTTTGGCCGTGTCGAGCGGGCATTGAGGAGGCGGACGGTAGGTTAGAGGCACTAATTGGGTCGGGTAGGCAGGATTCCACCTTGCTTCCTTTCGTAAGGGTTTTACAAGGTTGCGGGTAACCCTTCTGCGGGTGTTAGGGTCCCTCTTAATGAATCAGTGGAAGCTCTTCTATCTAGGGTCCCTTCTTCGAATCATTTGGTTTCTGTCAGGAGAGAAGCGGGTATTTCAGAAGACACTTTTCGTACTCAGTCGGAGGCTCTATCCCATTCGATGTGGATGTTATCTGGTTTAATGGGGTTCCTTAAACACCGGTTATTCTCCTCGGACCCGGCTTTGTTCGACAACTTCATCACTTCGGTGTCAATGGGACTGGCCTATCAGGCAAACATTTCGGCCGGTTGTACACCTTCTTCGGTAAGAAAGGAGGGATTTCTTTCTGAATCATCTACCTCCCGTTATCAGATATTCGCAAAAAGGGCTCTGTTGAGAGCACCTTTGGCGCTCAGCAACAGTCTTTTCAGGGACGAAGATGTAGCGTCGATGGTAAATTTCGTTTCCTCTTCTTCAGTTGTCGAGTCACAGCAAGCCATGATTCGGGTGGCAGCACAGTCCGCTAGATCACCGAGAGGTTCCAGGATGACATCACCAGCCAAGCGGACGCGTTCCAAATCACCAACCAGGTCCCCTAAGAAAGTCCGCTTCTCATCCAAGACTTCAGCTTCTGCTTCAGCTCTGAAACCTTCTGTCCTTAAGAAGGGTTTTTGGAAATAGGAGACACTTCCCTCGTCTGCACTGGTAGAAGGTTGCCTAGCTCCATTCCGGGAAATCTGGAAGGAGTGTGGTGCGGAGAGTTGGGTAGTGGAGGTGTTAAGGAGTGGGTACAGAGTCCCTTTTCGTTCTCTTCCTCCGCTATCCAGCTCACCGGTTCATCTTCCCAGGTATTCCCCTTCCTCCATCGGGAATAGCTTTAGCAGCAGAAGTCCGAGCCCTCTTGGAGAAGAGGAGCATTAGAACACCCGCTCCTTTCCCAGGGCTTTTACAGTCGGATTTTTGTGGCTCCAATGTCAGGAGGATCTTGGAGACCCATTATAGATCTCTCGAGTCTCAACCGGTTCATCATCTCCCGAAGTTTCATATGGAAACTTCTCCAGTCGGTTCTGCGGTCGGTCCGGTGAGATGACTGGATGATTTCAGTGGACCTCAGGACGCTTATCTCCAGGTTCCGGTCCATCCGGAATCTCGGAAGTTCCTTGATTCTCGGGTCCAACTGGAACATTTCAGTTCAGAGTCCTCTGCTTCGGTCTGACCACAGCACCTCAAGTCTTTACGAGGGTGATGTCTCTATTTCAGAGATAATGCATCGTCGGGGTTTCAGGATGAGGCGATACCTCGACGATTGGTTGTTCAGGCTTCGTCAAAGAGGAAGTTTTGCAGGCGAGGACTTCTTACTGAATTTGTGTCTTGGAGTTGGGAATACACATCAACTTGGAAAAGAGTTCTTTGATTCCAGCTCAGACAAAAAACGTGCCTGGGGAATAACGATTCACGCGTGGTTTGAGGGCTTTCCCGACGGAGGAAAAGTTTTGGCAATTCTGAGCCAACTAGAAACATTCAGATCGAACAGAGTGCAACCTGTGAGCCTATGGAAGAGCTTGCTGGGCAGGATGGCCTTTCTCTCTCTCCTAATTCCAGGGTCTCGTCTCCGGATGCGTTCTCTTCAGGCATGTCTCAGGAATCGCTGGGACTTTCGGGAAGAGAACGGTTCCAGAGTCTGGGACGATTCTTGCCTGAAGGATCTTCGGTGGTGGTCAGAAGAATATCATCTGACCATCGTCGTTAAATTGGACTCCCCATTCAGATTTCCATCTGTACACAGATGCCTCGGATCAGGGTTGGGGAGCAACCCTGGAGGAATGTCAGGCCAGAGGCCTTTGGACGAATCTGGATGGGAGGGAGTCCATCAACCACAGGGAACTACGAGCAGTAGAAGAGGCTCTAGGTTGCTTCTGGCACATAGTGCAGATCAGATAAGCAACAGGACGGTAGCGCACTGTTTTTGCGACAACATAACTGCTGTGTCATACCTCAAGAAGGAGGGGGGACAAAATCGCAAATTTTGAATCAAGTCGCCCAGAGAATTCTCCGCTGGTGCAGGGAGAAAGTGCCACAGGACTACTCTCGTTCCTCAGGAAGGATCGGGAAAACTCAACGTTTTGGCGGACGCCCTCCATTCAAGAGGTTCTAGGGGAAATGGACGCTAGTGCAGGAGGAAGTTCAACTTTTATTGAAGAAATGACCAGCAACCATAGATCTGTTAGCAACTGAGACTAAACTTTCGCCTCCCAGTATACTTCTCCCCAGTAGAAGATCCCATGTCGTTCTAGGACGGACGCCATGTTGCACTCTTGGAACGACATGCAAACATATGCATTCCCTCCATTCAAATGATTCAACAAGTGTTGATGAAACTCAGGAACTCCTACAACGCCGAGATGACGTTGGTTTGCCCTTTCTGGCCTCAAAGACCTTGGTTCCCGGAGCTTCTCGATTTGGCTGATAGATGTTCCGGTTTTCCTTCCAGAGAGGAAAGATCTTCTCAGACAACCCCACTTCCATCACTTCCACGGAACCTCCGCATGCTGAGTCTAGCTGGGTGGAGACTATCCAGCGAGGTCTGGTCATGCCAGACTCTCTAAGGCAATGGCTCGCCAACTGTCTTTCTGTCTGAGAAGATCATCCAGAAAACTATATCAGGCCAAGTGGGCGGTTTATCGAAGTTGGTGCGGAACCAAAGGTCATCCTATTTCACTTCCAACGGTGAGCGAAAATAGCGGATTTTTCTATTTTTCTGAGGAAAGAAAAGAAATTATCGTACCCACAATTGATCACCGGTTACAGATCAATGCTTAGTAGTACATTCCGTTTCCATCTTCGGAATTGGCGACCAGTAAATACTTCACGATCTCTTAAGGTCTTTTAAGATAGAACGTCCAGTTCTTCCTCTTCGGGCACCATCGTTGGATTTAGCGGCAGTATTGACTCTCCTTAATGTCGTCAGAATACGAGCCATCATCAAGCACTGTCATTAAGACAGTTAACGAAGAAGGTATTATTTCTAGTTGCTCTGGCCACAGCTAGAAGAGTAGGAGAGATTCGGGCTGTCTCAAGAACTGTATCTTTCTCAGGGAAAGATATTTTTCTGTCATATTTATGGAATTTCTAGCTAAATCGAAGAATGGAATCGAATCCTTTACCCAGAGCGTTTAGAGTAACGTCTTTAGAAGATTTCGTTGGAGGTGACTCTTGCCCAGAAATGCTATTATGCTACGGTCAGGGAAAGACTTATTTATTACGCACAGAAAAGATGTTGCCTCGCCCGAGAACGTCTATTCGTTTCTCCCAGACGTCCTTCACACTCAGTCTCAAAGAATGCTATTAGTTTTTTAAGAGAGGTGATACAACAAGCGTCGGCAAATTCTTCGACTTTCGGAACCATCGAACTCCTCTGAGCGCCCAAGAGCTCATAGTATTAGAGAGGGTGGCGACATCGTCGGCATTTCACAAGAATTTGTCGGTGTCGGCAATCTTAGAAGCAGCTACTTGGAAATCAGTATCAGTTTTCACTTCTTTCTACCTTAGGACATTCAATTCTCGTCAGAAAAGGGTTACTCGCTGGGTCCTTTTGTGGAGCCAATTCAATTCTTTAGTAAAAGGTAGACTAAGGGTGGGGGTGGGGAGAGTAGGGGCTGAAGGTTAGACAGCATAAGATAGGTGAGTAGAACTGTCAGTGAATCGGAAGTCATTTACGGAACACAAGATGTTTTACAATTAAATTGGTTAGGTATATCCAGGTGGTTTTCAGCTCAATTTATTCACCCTCTTGGCGTTAGCATTGATGGCAACAGACGTCAATGATTGGAAGCTCCGACTGCACACTCAACTTATCCTCCGTCATGAGAGGCTACAATAGCCACATGGGAGGCTCGTGTTCCCCTCCATCATGAGAGGCTACCAGCCACATGGGAGGTTCGCCAGGCTCCGCTACATGCGAGGCTTTGGTTAGCCACATGGGAGTTAGTTTCCCTTCCAGAAGGGAGGTTTTCTTTGAATCACATGGGAAGTAGCTCGACTGAGACAGTAGCGTGACTCGAGACTGACAGGGTATCCTCCTTTCAGGCATCCCCACCTGCCGAGTAGACAACCAGGTGAGGTTTGTTTTTATATGCCTAGTAGACGATGTTGAGTTACCTGTTTTTACTTGTTGTAGGTCGGTCTGACTTAATTGAACCCATTCCACTAAATTTATGTTAATCGGGCTAATTCAGGTGTTCAGGAGTGTATTGCAAATGAAGTTTTCATAATAAAACTAATATTGTAATACTTACCTGAACACCTGAATGATTCCCACCCTCCTCCCCACTTCAATCTGATTAATGTATAACGCAGGTGGGGATCTCTGCCATACAAAGCCGGGACTTGCAGCAAAACGGGAATGGTAACTCATTTGACAAGATTTTCCTGTAAGCGTTGGTAACGCTGACCAGTTAATTACTCACTTAGTGGGTAATGAGTTTGGGGATATAGTTCGGGCTGGTAGGTAACCAGGGCTAATTCAGGTGTTCAGGTAAGTATTACAATATTAGTTTTATTATGAAAACTTCATTTTATTATAAAATGTCATGTTTTCAATAATCCTATAATTAAATTTTGAATGAGTTGTAGCATGTCAAGTGAGATCTTATATGACAATGAAAACCAAACATTGTGCAAACTGTATGAGTTAATGTCACCTCAGTGGATTGGTTAAACTATTTATTAATAATTACTAAACATTGAAGCCATTGGTTTAGTTCTGTTAGTCTAGAAGTTGAAGATGTTGGTCTGCATAAGTTTTTTACTGAATTTTGCTGAAATTAGTTTAATTATTAATTATAATAATTCAGTTTTTTATTGATTTACATGCTAACAATATTGAATGAATCTATATGGTTATATTAGGCAATGAATTGGCGGTGTTAGTGGGGTTCTTATATGACAATGAAAACCAAAATCGTTGTGCAAACTGTCGAAAATCGTCAAAAATCATAAGAAAACTTACTTTTAATTCTGGGTGCATTGAAAACGATGCAAACTGCATTATTTTGAGTTTTACATCAAAAAGTTCAAATTATGATTATTCTGCCATTTTGGGGCCATATTTTTCCGTCGAATTTGCTGAAATTAGTTTAATTATTAATTATAATAATTCAGAAATTTTTATTGAATATATTTGAAAATATTGAATGACGTCTGCCGGAATGGTCGTAATGCTAGGCACTGACATATATCCTGAACTTTATTCAGTAATTGTGGGTATTTTATCAGGTGCAAAAGTTTCATTATGTTGATATTTTGATCATTTCTTTTCTTAATATATTACATTTGTGGTTTCTTCAACCTCACTGTTTGTAAAAAGGTAGTGTGCATCTTGGCTAACATTTAATTTTTTTATATTTTGAAGTTTGGCTCACCATCATATTTGTATTTTACTAATTCTGGCCTTCTTCATTTCCTTGGCAGATCAGAAGTAGCCATTTGCTTAGTATACTATAAACTTTGTATTTACCCAGTATTTACTCGTCTTTCCACTGTTAGCAAGTTGTCTTGAGAATAACTAACTTTAAGTTGTGGGTTTTCTTGGTTCCACAGAGTTGTGTTTAGAGTAATAATTGTTGTTCTTATGCAGTTGCTTGAGTAAGGAAGTTTGTTCTTGTGGAAGATAAATTAAGAGCCTTCAACTTTACCATGCTTTGTGTGTTTTGGGGTGGTAAGTTTCTTTTCCACTAATTTCACTCTGGGTTACCAGTAGGAGGCTAATACGTAATTGCAATTGCTTGATCCTTTTTTTCAAGTTGGAGATCTGGTGAGAGTTGTCAGGGTTTAGTTTTTGAGGCTCAATTCTGGCCATCCAACAGGCCTCTTATTTGGTGGTTAAGTTTTTTTTTTTCAAGTAGCTCTGTTATGTCATCACTTGCTATGATGCCTTTAGTTTCTTGAGTGTTGGTGCTTTTGCATCTTTAATCTCTGAAACAACTTGATAGCTTGAATGCTGTGTTTTCAAAAGTTTTAGCCTACTAGCCAAATACAATTTTCTCTCTTGCTTGCAGAGATGTTGCATATGTAGGCCTAGTTCACATCAGTACTAAGACTGGGTTACCGGTAGGTTAGGTCTGGCCTAGTTTACTGGATCCTGCAGGTTGCTTGTTGAAACCAGTGTTTGAGAGAAAGCCTGGACTAATGTATTAACTTAGATGGCCGATTCCACACTGTAAATTCCAAGGTGGCCTAGGATGCATTTGAGGTGATACCTGCATGCAAGTTAATCATCTGGATTCCATTGAGTGTATATGATGACTAAAACTAGTCCTGAACATCCAAAACAAAGCCCAAGGCAGACTTTTCAGTGGATATTATCCTTCAGTCAAGTTAACAAACATTTAGTACATCAGGCAGCGACTGGTTGTACCTGGCTAGAAGTAAGGGAACCTACTTATACGCAATCCCATTTGGAAAAATGTGATTCCTGTAGCAATAGATGAAGAACCTTTTTACCATTTTTTACTACTTGTTGTCATGCAAGTAAACTACCACAAGACAGTTGCCTTCTTGTGCAGTTTCATATGGAGTGTAAGCCCCTTTTTGCTCACTATCTTATTCGTGTGAACAGCCCTTGTATGTGCCTTTTAATGTTTTGTAATTTCATTGTTATTCTAAACTTGCTTCTCTTTCAGTACTTTGTCAAAGATTTGTGCCTTTAGGTTATATATGTGATTTCAGTTTCCTTGGCTAATTTTAATTCTGCTCGTTTTTCTCATTTGTTTCAGTGGTCTGGTTAAACTGTGTTTATATTGAAAATAACAATTCACAAAGTTCCTTTAGTTGTGTTTTTCAAATCCCTTTTGAGGATTGTTCATTCTTTAGTTACTTTGTTTTCTGCAATGGTAACTTTTTTTAGCATTCATTTTCATTTAGACCCACATCCAATGAATGCTTTATAGCGTTCATTCGTCCGTGTTTGTCTGTCCACAGATGACTAGTGTTTCCTGGGAATTTTACTCATGGTATTGTGTTTGATGTTTGTTGGTGAATACAATATAGAGGCTAAACAACTGCTTCCAGTGGTCATTGTGTATCACCCTGTATTGAATGTTACAACCATTTTGTTGCAAGCTACAGAACATAATTTTGATCATTCATCCAACAAGTGATGTTGGGCTGAACTATTCATTCAGTGGTGAATGAACACATTAGAATAGGTTACTCTAGGTTAGCCAAGTAATCAGTAGCCTAGATGTTACATTTGAACTGTACCAAGTTTCTGAGGTATTTAGTACTATACTAAATCTGTATATTGACAGGTACTTTAGTGGCTTACTCCCACTGGTCAATTCATAAGCTCTAAGCTTAGGCCTAACAATATACCGTAGCTTTTGACTTGATGCAAGATATAGCTACTACTATTGCAGTCTAGGTTCAAATGAAAAGCTTGTTACAAATATATAACAAAATATAATTAAGAAAAATATATATATATCTAGTACACCAAAATTACATCGGGGCTTTAACGCCATTTCACCTTACTGAACATCACGTTTATTACTTAAATGTAACTGAAACAGATATATACCTAGTATGAAAATCAAAGTCCACTTGGTAGGTAAGCAACCTAAACACGAAAAGGCTCTCAGGGTACTCTAGTTAATGAAAATCTTCAGTCATAGGTAGGTATTACTTAAAGCTTATTGCTAAGGTACTGAAATCTCAATGGATATAAGATTTACAAATATGATTCCCACTTCTACCAAGGTCTTGGAGATAGGACATGACTATCTTTTTATCATTAAAAAAAGAATAGTCTCACAAACATGGAAGACTTATCTGTAGCTGTTCCAGACGCCTTCTGCCTTTGCCGGGAAACAACGACATGGGAAATGACTTAACTGGCAAATAAGTCACAGTTAAATAATGAGATAAGCGTTACAAAATGATATTGTCCTTCATAAATTCAAATTAGCTTTACAAATTTAATACTTTCACTCATGACAAATGGAACATTACAATTTTGGTTTCATACTGATGATGACAAAGTTACAATCTCAAATGTAAACTCAAGTACAGAAGGGCAATCTCATAACACTTTATGCCAAAATACACATTTTTCATACAAACTAAAATTCCAATGCTTCTGCAAACTTAAATTTCACTTTTTAGGTTACACGAACAACAAAACATTCAAGTTTCAATCACTGAAACTCTGCATGATTTTCAGGATACACAGAAATTGTGTCTGGTTTCTCAAATCACCACAATGTTTGTTGCTTTGCTTGTGAGATGGATGCATTTTGACGTTGGCACTAGGTCATTATGCCAGTTTTTAGGTATTGTGTTTTTAGCTTTTGTTCTTTACATTATATTTTTGCCTAGAGAAATTATATATATAGTAATATAAAACTTATTTTACCTCTTGACATTTCATCACAATTGAAACTTATAAAGCTGCAGTAAAAATACAGCAGTTGCCAAGTCACCAATTTTTCTTGGAGAAATTTTGGTTTGTTGAAATTTACTTTCCCCTGTTGTCGGGTTTATTATTCTTGTCCTGTTACATAGTTTTACTTTGGCGTTGGATGGCCTTCAAATATGATATTGTTAAGTGGATACCGTTTGCAGTATGTCTTATGCAGTCTATAAAAGTTAGGGCTAAAGGCTCTTGGCGGCAGTTTCTTTGGTCCTCAGCTGTGTTGCTCTCTGGTTTTTGCTCTACATCCAAGTCATTTGGTTCCTTCCTAACTAGCCATCCTAGTTTCTTTAACCATTTTACCTCGTTTAAGAACAAAATTCGAGTTCTTACTCCATTGAAGAGGTAAACTCTACGGATATATGCTACATTAAAGAAGAAAATGTGGGAGTTTTTGCAGAGAAGCAAAAATTTTAAGTTTTGTTATTTAATGAGATCAGTAACACTTCAACACAATGTTCCCCAACTTAGCGGTCTCCTGGACGTATCAGCTTCGTTTTATGATTATTTTTGCTGTGCTCCCATTTTAGGTACTACATTTTTAGATCAGATCTTCAGGAAATCTCTTGAATTGAATGTTCAGTGTGAAGTACAGATTAGTTTAGGTTAGGAAAGATATGGGATTGCTGTTAACTTTAAGATACCTAGAAAGTGTTCAAGTGCAGGCTATATAATATATGGTCTTTTAGCAGACTTTATTACTTATTAGAAAGCCCGACCCCCAAAGCAATGTTTGTAGGTTTTACTCCTGCAGTTAAACAGAATTCAAGTTTTGTTCTTCAGTAATGTAAAAATGGGGGGGAGGGGATTTTTATGCTACAGTGAAGTAAATATCATGTTTTGTTTTTCAATGAGGTAAAATAGGTGAAGAAACTAAGACAGCTTCTCTAAAAATATTCGGTTGCTATGAGTGTCCAGAAGTGTATCTCAAACAATTAACAATGGGCTACACGTGTGGTTCTCATTTGATGTCCTGTTCCACCTTTTGTTTCAGAGTCCCCTTTTGGTTTGGCTAGGTCA
Organism: Macrobrachium rosenbergii; assembly: GCF_040412425.1. Lineage (NCBI taxonomy): Eukaryota > Metazoa > Arthropoda > Malacostraca > Decapoda > Palaemonidae > Macrobrachium > Macrobrachium rosenbergii. Next base: position 13,369,970 of record NC_089787.1, read on the forward strand.
GGCCATGGGTGTCATATCCCAGTACCCTTTTAAAATACGCAAACCATTGAGACTTCACACTGAACTTGTGGTAGAAAATTGCAAAAATCATAGCATGTGTATGCAATCCTCCTACTACTGATGATTGTTACTCATGATTTATGTGGTTTCAGAAGTTTGATAACTGTAAACTCTAAGTGACAGTTTCCTTGTTCTGAGAAGAATCCATGAGAAGCCATAACATGCACAAATGCCTGTTACATTCTCTGTAAATGTTGAGAAGAAATTGCTCAAAAGACACCCGTATTATGAAGTCTTGCTTTAACTGCAATAACTTTTGGTTCTCTCTCTCTCTCTCTCTCTCTCTCTCTCTCTCTCTCTCTCTCTCTCTCTCTCCATTAAAATCAGCTTCATTAGCATAAATATTAACATCCCTGAACCTAATGTAATATGATATAGCACTATAATTTGTTGTTACACCCATCTGTGCAAAACATAAATTGTTGTCTTCAATTAAATTGTCATTTAGCTGATGATGTTATTAAGTAGTACACTAAATTTTCTCTAGATCATAGTTAACTGCGAAAAAACAAGTGCATTTTGTTTAAGAAAAACTTTATAACCACCCACTTGAAGGTTCTTTATTAGAATCTCAGTACAGTACTTTAATTGCCATAACTACTTTCAGTGCATTGCTGTCAGTTAATTTCATGTGAAAAACCAACATTATCTTTGCAGTAATTTGCTTCCTTTGTAGATAAACTTCAAGTTTTACTTTGCACAACAAATTGTACTTGTTTCAAATCTCATGATTTTTCTGATCTGAAAACCTTTTAAACAAGACTCCAAAGGTATTGTGGTTCACAAAGTGTTCAGGTTTTTATCTTGAAGTTTGAAATGAAAAAAAGAAGCTGAATCTGAAAAGACATTGCCTTAGGCTGTCAGAAAGTTACAAAGAATAGCTTTTGAAAAATTATCAGACCAACATTGTTGCACACTTGGAAAGATTTTTAGTTCTATCAACTGCATAGCATTTTGGCACAAATATTAACAGATGCTTAAGTGGGAAGTTGTGTATTATATGTAGAAGTAGACTAGAGAATTGAGGCATTGAAGTACCACGAGAACAATTTCCCGGTCAGATCTCATGGAGAAGCTGGTGGAGACAATGCTTGCTTAAAACTAACTACTTTAAATTAGCACCATATTGTAAAAACGAAATAGCATTTTCCTCTCGAAACATTAGCAATTTCAGTAAAGTCTCAGCCAGTGAGGAATAGGGAGAGTGGGGCACGTTGAACATATTTTAGAATTCTCTCTCTCTACAAAAATTTTTTCTAACACTTTGGTCCTGTACTTACCATCATAAAGTTCAACCATTACACTAATTGTTCTGTAAAGCACATGGGGTTCTAATAATTTTTGGGGTGTAATTTGAGGTTAACGAAAATTTCCATATTGGTTCAATCTGCCCCATATAAAAAAAAAAGGGGTACATTGAACATAGCAAAGGGGCAGCTTGATCCATGTTACTTATGAAAGGGAATATAAACAAAGATGTTAGGAAATATATCAAATTTTATTCATTTGAAACATAGTTTGTTTATTTGTATATAGTAAGCCTGAGGTTAATTCGATCAATAAATATGAAAATAGAAAATAAAATATCCTCTTTGGTTTTACAGAATCTTAACATAACTATCTTTGGCTTCATTAAGCTAGTTCCTAATGGATAGCCATTCTACAATAATTGAGCTCGCTAAATATGCCGTCTTTGGCATGAAATGTTATAATGGGATTTATAAATCTCAAATAAGAATGAAGCTGCAATAATTGGCTCATGAATCTCCTTTTGAGATAAATCACTAAACAATTATGGTACAAAAGTAATTATCTATCCATCAGAGAGACACAATTTCATCTGAAATTAAAGAAAGAATCTGACAAAGTAAAGCAAATTGGAAAATATAGATTTAAAAAGAATAAAAGAAAGATAAAAGAAAAGCCATTGTAATAAGAAAATTGACATTTGTAAAGCTCCTCAAACATTAAAGTGTATCATGGACTGCATATGGAACTTTTTGTACCACAACTGCTGACTGGATTTGGGAGACACATCAGTATATCACTTCTCATAGCTTTGAAGCCTTGTCCTCACAAGGTGGCTTAATGAATTTGCAATCATTAGGAAATGTTTTTTTTTGATTGACAAAAAATCTACTTATAGCATTTTTCATCATTATCTGTAAATTTATCACCAATCTGACCAACGTAGAATAGCCATTTATTCTTTGAATTAACTGGCTTGAATTTGACCAACACAAAATCTCCTGATTCTGGTTCCTTTCTTGATTGTTCTGCCAAATCCTCATCAAAATCTTCTTCATATTCACTTGATTCTCCATGAAGAGACATATCTTCATTAATCTCGTCTGAACTTTCTTCTGTAATGGGTAGGTTTTTTAAATTTTTCAACAATTTTTCCTTTTCCTTCTCATTGCCTCCTCTTTTTCTGGAGTGCTTGTGATCAACTTTGTGCCAACTGATTTCCTCTTGCAAACTTTTCTTGTTGACAGATCATATTCGTCAATTTCCGTTTTAGGAATAGGTCTTAAATCGACTAACTCTTCAAAGCTAGTCTGATGCTGCTGCGACAAGTCATGGTTCATTACTGGTTCATCTGATGGATTTAATCTCTTTCACCAATATTTATATCACAACTGTGACTAGAAGATGTGTTTTCATCATTTCTAAACACTGATGCTATATAGGAAATCATCCTTGTAAAATATTTCACTGTTGATAGGCCAAAGGCCACTTTTCTTGAATCCTGCTGAAATGTTTTCTGTTGAAAAGCCCTGTAATAAGCCTTAGTAAAACACTCTGGTAAGTCATAGATAGTTATTCTTTTGCCTGGATTGCTCAGGTTCCACTCATTAACTGCCTTCTTATAATGAGTTTTCAGACATTGTCCATCCAGACTGAAACATCAAGTGGCTGCAAAAGTGATGTTTGGGGCAGGAATGCATTATGATTGATAGTCCATGGTCCCGTGCAGCATCGATAACTTCAAGAGATAAATGGCTTTCATGATTATCCATGAATAGAATAGCAAGATTATCCTTTGAGCAGAATATGCTTAATGAAATGTTTCAAAGCAAGAGGAAAACTTTATCACTGTTCATCCATCCTGACTGAACAGCCAAACCTAAAGTTCCTGAAGGAGCTTTCCTTTGATCATAAAGTCTTTGAAGTGCACTCTTGGGAATATCATAACAGGTGGCAGACTTCTCCTGACTGCATTCACACAGCAACATACAGTGACTAGAATGTACCTTTCTCAGCTGCTGTGATTTGTCCAACTTGCTTGAGTTTATCTGGAAGCAAGGACTTTAAAGAGATTTTGTACTGTTGTAATCCCTGTTTCATCGAGATTGAAAATGGACTCTGGTCCAAAATTCTTCTCGGCCTGAACTTTGTCCACAGGTCAAAAAGTCACTCACAGATTTTTTATTAAATCCTTGTGCCCTTGCCATACTGGTTGCTTCAGGTGAACAAGGGAAATTGAGGATGACGCTTGACTCCAAAATCCAGCCATCCAATCCTTTCCTGCCATACTGTTGGCTCCCAAGCATCAGGGATTTTCTTTTGTTTCTTTGCTGCATACTCATAGATGACAAGCTAAGCCTTGCTCCTGTTAAAGTGAGCCCATGAAACATTAGGAAGGATATTTGTATGTAGTTTTTAAACCATCTTCCTCCTCATCAGTAAAGACCTGAAAAATAGAGCAGAAAACTTTGATAATGTATCTGAAATCAAGTCAAACTTATTAGGCTATCAATTAATCTTTATTCATTAAAATCTTACTAAAAAAATCACTATTTAATTTAGGTATGATCCTAATCTGTCTTGTATTGTACTTTGGAATATAGTCTTTAGCTTCTTCTGCTTGACCCTTAGTAAATTTCTTATAATATCTTGATAATGTAGTTCTATTTATTTTCAGAGCACAACTTACTTCCCTAATAGACTTTCCAGTAATAACTTCTTGAACAGCCCTTTTCATTATGCTACCATCAGCTTTGCTTCTATCAGTTTTGGGTTTGTAGTTTCGCACCATCTGTTGGAGAATGGTACCAATTTTAATATCTGCAAGCTTATACTAGTCTTATAATTCACTTATACTTATTTATATAGAATAAAACCAGTTTTATAGCAAGTTTACTATAAAATTGCATGGGGGTACTTTGAACCATAGTGACACAAGGTACATTGAACCATATGTGCAATGTAATTTTTAATGGTTCAACGTGCCCCATTTTCAATCATTAGAAAAACATGAACATCAACCACTGGTATAGGCTAATGATACCTAACAAATATCTCACAAGAAGCATTATCCCATCCATTAGATATACCAGTCATGTGACTGAAAGTGAATTTGGTTAAAGAAAACTATGAGGAACCATTGTTACTCACCTCTGAATATTCACATTAGGTTAAAAATCCAAGAAATGTCCTGTGGCACGTGGTCACTCCAAAGGCTACCACCATACTGGTGATAAAGTGAGTCATCAACAGAGGGTTCTTGCATGGGTGACATCTAGTGGCCAAATAGAAAATTATGCCTGAAAAGTCCAATGGCTCAATGTGCCCATATGTTCAAGGTGCCCCACTCTCCCCTACACATACTGTTACTGTAGAGGCGGACAAAAAAGTTCTCATTTTAACCAACACTGACTAGATTGGTATATTATCTAGACAAGAGTAATTTTGCTGGAATTTTTATTTTATTTAGACAAGCAGTTTTGCTAAGATACTTGAGAGTTTGAAAAAGTTTGAGAGTTGGTTAGTTGTTCTCTAGAGAGAGAGCAGTGGTGACAAGTTTTCTGAACAAAATTTTCTTGTATGCCTTGTTGGATTAAAATTATGTAAAATTTGTTCAATTTCGGGTAATTTTGAAATTTTGACATATGGATAAAAGAACTGGTTGTTGCTGTTTGAGTTATTATATAGAAATTTAAATAATTTAGTGCCCAGGTTCGGAAGACGCTAGTATTCTGTAATTCAGCTTTTGGTGTTGTCACAAGATTGTCCTTTGTAACTGAAAAAAGTAATTTTGTGGATTATAGCTTAAATCACACTTTCAGAGACATGAAGTCTTTCCCTCTGTGTATACAAGAAATTATTTACTCTGAAGAGAAAAATGTTTTGGAACTGTCATTAATGTTACAATCCCCAAATTTGGTTTTAATGTCCAAATTATACAGTTATATACATTACAGCATCATATTTTACAATGTACACATGCAGGATGTGCATATTATGTAGACTATATACCAGAGAACCATAGAGAGGTCCGAATTCCTATGTGCAGCGTAATTTGGCCGCCATTTTGATTGTGTCACTGGAGCTGCAGTGACAGCAACGTTTGTAAACAAACATGCTCTGAGTGCACTGCAACCCACTGTAGGGCCAGCAGTTTGTCTTTGTACTGGAACACACAAGAAACTGCCAATGTTTGTTTATTTGACAGCTTTTATGATTGTTCTTATTTTCTTTCTGATATACGTCCATAAAATGAACAAACAGGTCTATATAAGTAGGTAACACAGTAAGAGGACCACTCAGATACATCACAGCTAAATGTGACTAGAGAACAGACTTTGCTCCAGATAATACCTATTTAGGTATAATTCCTTAGTGGGATAAAAATTTTATTCTTCTCAGATATTCTTACAGACATGTATGCGGTATATTTAGTGTATAAACAAAAATAACCCATAAATGTTTAAACAGTTTTATTCAAAGTTCTGTAAAATAAATTACATATTTTCAATTATTCAAAGTTCTGTAAAATAAATTACATATTTTCAAACATTTAGGCCATGTAAAATTACCTGTGAAAGGACTGCATCTGGAAAAATAATGATTGTACTTCAGTGTCATTAAATGATGGCAGATATAATAGGCCCCAGGAGAACAACATGCTAGCAAAATGTCAAGCCTTCACAAATACCATGCCTTAGCAAAATATGTACAAAATTCTATATGCCTGTGCACACAACCTATTGGAAATAGGTATTATTTAATTACTAATCACATTTAATTACTAATCACATACCACTACCAAAGGCATCAACACACACCAAGCTTAATCGAGTTAAACAGGGCTATACTTAACTGTCAGTGTGAAGACCTGTTAACAAAATACTTCATTTATGGGAAATTTTTACGTAATTTCTTTTTTCTTTGGATGCCTTATTCTTTATTTTCAATTGATATTTTAGTCTCATTGTAACATACAAAATTGCTTCATAAACTGTTCACTTTGAGAACATGAAGATGTACGAAAAAGATCACAGTTGACATTGGAAGCTGCTGCCGTTAGCTTTTGCAAAACATTGGCACCAGAGACAACACGGATACATTTCTCTGAATACACACTCCATCGACTCTGTGAAGATAAGCAGTTTGCTGCTAGATGGAAACAGTAGGTCTCTATCAATGGTGTAATTCTTGCACCTGAAGAATGTGTACTTCTCTGCCAGTTAAATTCTTTCTTCATCGGTGGCTGACCACATAGCATGGCAAGTATCACATGGGTATTTCTTGACAGCTCTGCAACAGAGGTAGCCTGCTAGGTATACTGCTATTTTTCCCCTGTAACATCCAACTGTGGCTCATGCAACATTGCTGCACGTTTCTTTTGGGGTTGGTAAGCACTAGCTTGATGGGCCTAGGCTTTCATCTGCCTGAAAGTCCAGAAATATACAAAATCAGACTACTATAATATTGAAAAGTTTGTCACTTACTGGCTTAGGTACTATCAGACTTGTGCATACCTGAACTGCAGAGGTGTGGGAGTTTCTGATTCTCCTGGGCTCTGATCACTACTACTAAATGAGCTAGCTGTTGAAGACTTCTGCAAAATAGAGTAAAGCATACAGGTCTATATGGTACCATTTAACTAAACCTTTGCAAAAATTTAGTCTGTGGCTAATGTCCTCTAGATTTTCAAGGCAGTCTGTTTATAAAAAAAAAAAAAAAAAAAAACAGTACTTATACTGCTAGAAATTTTACCTTCTTCCGTCTGGATTTGAATGGTGGCTTAGCAGTGTATTCGCAGCTAACAGGCTGGGCTATGTAATGATGATCACACAAACCAGCAATGACTGGCACCTGGCTGACTTGCGGAGTTGACACCTGGCTGGCTCCACCAGGCACCTAACAGATTGACACCTGGAGCTGACACCTGGCTGGCTCCACCAATGAAAGTTACCTGGCTGACTTGCGGAGCTGACACCTGGCTGGCTCCACCTATGACAGGCACCTGGTTGACTTGCGGAGCTGACACCTGGCTGGCTCCACCTAGGACTGGCACCTGGCTGACTTGCAGAGCTGACACCTGGCTGGCTCCACCTAGGACTGGCACCTGGCTGATTTGCAGAGCTGACACCTGGCTGACTTGTGGATCAGACACCTGGCTGGCTTCATCTATGACAGGCACCTGGCAGTAGTCTGGGGCTCCTGACTGGAAGAGATTGCCCAACTGAAGCAGGATGTGGGTTTCTGTTGGTTTGGTGTTAGTGTTGGCCCCTACTGCCATAACACAATCAAGCACTCCCTGCCTGTAATCACAGCGAAAGTTACAGGCATTTGGGTTGTCACGATGCCCCCTTTACTATGGATCACAGCGAAGAAATGCTCTAGAGTGACATGCCTAAAAGACAGGCTTATAAGTTCTTAATACAACAGGTTTAAAATTTAACAATTTACAATTATAAGTTCTTAATACAACAGGTTTGCAAAGGTAACACTGGGTCACTATTAATTATTTACCTGTTAATCTCTGGGTCACTATTAATTATTTACCTGTTAATATTCAGAGATGTACAGATTAATTATGATATACAATATTGTGCAACAAAAGAGTAACCTACTCTTCAGATCTTCCCAAAGCAGCTGGATGGCTGTCAGATTGTGTTTCCAACCACTAAGACTGGGGAGACTTCCACTTTTGTTGGCACAAACTATGTGGTGTCAAGCCATTCCCGATACTCCTGTAGCAACGGCATGTGAGAATGTTGTAGAGGTCTGTATGAACCACTGTTAAAGCAGTCAAACATCATGTTGAAAGTTTCAACAAACTGTGCAGTGACTCAGGCTCCCTCACCGAGTCTGCCGAGGTCCACCAGGGTCATCAAAACCTGCAAAGATTAAACATAATATACATTCATGGTAAAGTGTGAGGATATGTAATGTTATAAAGTTTTGTAATTATAACCTTATGTAATTTTTAATAATTACCTGTGTTGCAAGCGATACTTTCATGATGGAGAAAGGCGTGAGAAATACGTGGTCTCTAGTGAGCCGTGGGCACATCCTTATTGGCCTACTGGAGTCGTGCTTGTACAGCTCAGCTATATGTGACCAGTCAGCCAGTTTGTCTCCAATAAGAAACCCATGGTTCCGTAAATTGTTTCTCACACTTTTGATCAGGTGAGGTGTGTCATACAGATAGTACACTTTGTTGTTGTTTACTTCAAAGTATGGGTGTGTGGGAGTAACAAAGTTGTTTCACTGCTGTGGAATTGTTTGTGCCTTTGTCTGTGACAAAGCAAACTGGGATCAGTCCTGTGTTCATGACATGTTTCACACACAGCTTCAAGGACTCTTGTCTTCAGTACTCAAGCTTTCACAGATCCTGCACTAAGGAAATATCCAATGGGTTGCTTCCATTTGCCAGTTATGCTCCTCAGCATGAAGACTTGTGCATGATTGGCTGTCAAACCATCACAGTCTAGGCCTTCTACTGAATCTGATGACACATTGTAAGACATTTTCTTGAAGAGCCATTTCATCAAAGGATATGGCCAACAGTTTGTCAGAATTTTTCAATCCTCCATGCTGCAACATGTACAGAACAGAATCATGCCCGCCTTCTTATTGATCTTAAGTAAATCAACCAGCGTGCTTTTGGATGGTAGCGTGAACACTTTACTAAGGATTCTGTAAGCCTTTGGGCTGGCATTCTTCAATTGCAGGGCAACACTCTTCGCGCAGTCACTCCATCGGATGCCATTCTTGCGTCTTCCACTGACCTGCAGTTGTTCAATGACAAATTTTGAAGCCAGTGGTGGCAGACATTGTCTAATTATGGCATACACTTGTGTTATGGCTGTCTTTGGGACCTTCTTCTTTTGCAGTCTTGACAACCTTGTTCTCAGTGCCTGCACTTTCCTCTTTAAACCACACTGCTGTGTCGACACCTCTGCTTCAGCTTGAGCAGTTTCTGTAATTAAATTCGAAAAATTTATGAGTTTATGCTTCATAGCACACATCTCAACACACACCCTGAGCACTATCTTTGATCCTTAGTATAGCCTCAGTGTGATGATTGATTTTAGGTGCAAGGATTCCACATGCTAGATAACTACCACCGTTAAAATTTATTGCCATTCATGGAACTGCTGTCATGGTCTTCTACTGCAGCAGACCATCCCCGATCGTGTGGCTGCTTTCTCCTTGCATCACCACTCTTTGGGGGGTTAGGGCAGTCAATCAACCACGGTATGCTATTTGGCAGCAACCCAGATTTCCTGTAATTTAAAATACATCATCATCTATACATTCTTCCAGGTTCTTACTTTGCAGAAAGACTAGATCAACACAGTGTGACCAAAGTGATCATTTACAATCCATGGTTTGTTATTGATAAGTTGGTGAGCCATGGTGGCAAAATACAGTATTGGCCTGTAGTCAACAACAATAAAATGTGGGTATTCCCCTGTAATTACCTGTCATTGGGGTTTTGAATTGGGATGTGGCAAAATGATCACTGCAAACACTGCGCCACTTCATCTGATCTGGACTTTTGCCTAGCAGGTCCTCTCTCCGAAGGTTTCTAATCCATTCTGCACACCTGAAATAAATTCAGTAGTTCCAGGTTATGGTAGATCTAAGCCGGCTGTCTGCGGTGAGCTAGGCTATGGCAGTTGACGTTTTTCTATAGAGCTTTATCTGCTGAACAAGAATTTAAAGTAATATTTTGTTGCTCGGCTGTAATTAAGCTGTAAATTATCTTAGAACTGGTGTGGTAAAACCCTGAGAATAGCTAACAGTAAGGGGGACCCACTGGGAATTCAGAGTTTTTGGTGGGGTAAATAACTTGGGAAAAGGTTTGGGTACCTTATTGTTGTATTTCCTGTTATATGTCATTTGGAACACGAAAAACAAGCATAAAAAGAACGGCAAATAAATGGATAGTGGGAGCCGTTCCAAAGGCACTTTTCATTCATTACTAGTACTACTGATTCTAAGCCTTAACACACATGCGCTAGCTTTCGGTTCACCAATCAGCAGCTGCCGGTTTTCTGCGCTTAATGAGACTGCAAGAGACTGGCAATTGACGTTTTCCTGTGTTATTTTACTTGAACAAGAATTTGTTTCCCGTTACGAGCTTGCAAAACTTTAAAATGCAGATAGTGTGCAGTTCTTCCACGGCGACCTACACACCAAATGGAAAGTGGAAAATGTTTTGACGTTTTTCGATGTTATACACTATGGCAATTGACGTTTTTCGATGTTATTTTACTTGCTTTTCAAGAGTTTAAGGTAATATTTTGCCGGTCGGCTGCTGCTAAACTGGAATTTACCCTTGAGCTGTGTGTGACCCACTGGTACAGACGTGCAGTTTTCAAGGGTCAGTTACATTTTAGTTACAGCCTACCGCCAAAATATTATTTTAAATTATTGTTCAGCAGGTAAAATAACTTAGGAAAACGTCAACTGCCATAGGCTAGTTGACCGCGGACTGCCGGCTTAGAATTACCCAGGTTATTTTTCATACATGATGATATAAAGAGACTGGTCTGTGATATTACATTGTATATACTGTAGGTACAGCAGCAAGCTTACAAACAACTACAGTGTATAGGAGCTTGCATAATGGGACTGACTGTGATTTTAGAATTTTGCATCAGCTTTTATAATTGCTTTGGGGTAGTTTTATGAATAAACATTCTATCCCACACATCCTACATGGCCTATCTGTCTGTTTACAAGAGTAATCATTATGAAAGTAAAAGTGTAATGAACAATAATGAATAGTATATATAGAAGTAAACAAGCTGCTTACAAGCAGATGGGCTGACAAACTAATGTGCTCACCTCGTGTTGTCCTTTGGAAAAGAGTAGAAGGCCACTTGTTTGTTTGTTTTTGTATACTTTGTACAGTTAATGGCAGAACACACTCTTCCTTTTTGATCCAGAGGTTTTCTTGGTGTGGCCTGTGTAGTAGTGTAAATGATCCAAGGAGAGATAATTTGGTGTAGAGTCGGTTGCAGTGACAGAATGATGTGTCTTTAGCAACCTCCAGTTACACACAATCAAAATGGCAGCCGGCGCTCCGCCAATTACAATGCAGCACATGGGAAGTCGGCCCTCTCTATGGTTCTCTTTGCTATATACTATGCTATCCAGCTTGTATTATGCTAAAGATAAAAAGGCCCATAAAAACACACTATACTCACGTTGCAACCAAGTATTTCAGACACCAGTACTTCTGTAATCCTGATCACGGGTGAAATTCACTGGTTATCAGGAATACAAAAGTATTGATATTCGAAATGTAGGTGTTTTTATGAGTTTTTAGCTTCATAGTGCACGTTAGATTACAGTGAGACATTCATGTATCATGATATATATACTGTAATTATGCATTTTGACGTGATGTGATCATGAATTGTGACGTGTTGTATAGTCAATTCAGTGAATTATGTGCTGTAATCATGAATTTGACATATGCTGCTATCATGTATTTCGACAGATGAAATTTACAAAATAGTACTCAGCAAGGAAATAAATTCTAATTACAGTACTTAAACAACATGCTTTCATTTTCCTGAAAACCAAAGTATATATGAAAATATTATTACAAAGTAATTTTTTTTCTCCCAATACTTGAGTGTCCCCCCGAAATAGGGGCTGATCTCATGTGGTACAAAAGAGCCTTTAAACAAGGGCCCCTACAAACCAGAGGACTTGTATAGAAGTCAAACAGTCCCAGGATAAGTCATGATGAGTGTGTTTTGTGTCGTTTCTCTAAATGGGAACTGAATAAAGTATTTGGCAACACAGTAACCCAGTCACCAAAACTTCTTCCAACTGGTTAGCATTCACTTAATCTGAAAAGGTTCCTAACAATCTAGAGAAACGAAACTTGAGACAGGAACATTGACATTTTTCCTAAATGAAATTCAGAGAGGTGTTTTAAATTACAGAACCAGAAATAGTCTTGGATATGGGATACAGGAGGACTTGAGAAAATTCTGCTGTCACTCTTGTTACTTGACAGCATATTTGCCTCGTAAAAGACTACCTGAAGTAATAAATGGAATGAAGAATTGAAATTCATTCAGTGAGCTAAGACCATTTTTGGTAATGCAGTTTCATAATGTCTTCAAAGAACAGAGTCAAAATGCCTCCCACTTGTCATTATGACGTAGAGAATGCTATGCATGATAAGTACATTAAACACAAGACCAGTTCTTGGGTATCAATACCATGAAGCTGATTGGTGTCGTCTTTATAAAATGAGATACAGAAGGCCATTTTAGTTTCGTTACATACCCTGACTTCCATAATGTAATGCATAGCCTCAAATCTAAGCAGAGTTCATGAAGATGGAATGTTCAGAAACCGGGAACAGTAGCCATAGCTGCTCCACGCTTCTTTGCGAGTGACGACGCTTGAATAAGCAGAGAAACGTTCGAACTACACAAATGCCAAATCCACCAAAGTGAGAATGAATCTCAAAAACGACTTCAATAGTCAGGTAAACATTTCCCTGGGGTTATGACCAAACATTTTGATTGTAAGGAAAAGTATTTCATTATTTTTGAAGAGGATATATATGTCTAATTTGCCCTTAATACGAACTGCTTTTACGTGTTCACTCAATAAAACATAAGAATTAGGTTACACTGTATTAATTTGTGTGCGTTCACGCAGTAATAACTGATAGTCTATTTATATCACTGCATCAGTAGAAACACTGTAAAGCCACTGGAAGCCGACACAGTGAGTGCAATACCAAGTCCAGGTAACGATATTTTTAGGAATGTTGCAACTTGTTTAATGCGAGGTATTAAAATGAGTATATCTTACGTTACCTTAGCTGTTATATTATCTTACGTAACCTTATTTCAAAAAAACATCAAAACCAGTAACTTGTGAATGTAGTAATTTATTCAGTAAGAATTAAAACGCACTTAAATGAATGTGAATGAAATATTAATGTTCAGACATTTTTAGTTTACTTAAACGTCAACCAAGTCACCACTGCAGGCAGAAGTCCTTATTTTAAGCACATTTCATTATATCAGGATAGAAGCTCCCCAGAAAGCAGTAAGACCAAACACACGTCCAAGAGTCAATTCACGCGATGCTTCTCGTATGAGCAACAGAGTTCGGAAAAGGGGATGCCATTAATGAAGGGTACTACCCAACACCCCTGTAGCTTCACCTTAGCCAATAAGGTGTCAGATCGGACTGTTGTCACATTCCCCTTACATTGACGAGTTAGCACAGGCAGTGCCCGCACCAAGGGAAGGCTCTGAAGGACGTACCATTGGTATGAGGGTAACCCTAGACATCAAAAAGTAGCATTCAGATACCCTCCTTGAAGGACAACTACCTGACCTTTACATTAAATTAAAATGGCTGTGTATAGCAAAGCTGTTTCCTGTTTCCAACAAAACAGACAGGTGACCTTCTTGACTGCAAAACATTACAGTTATTCTTGTAAAATCCTCACCCACATACAAAGACCTCCATGACTGTTAAAACAACTGCTTCCTGAAGTAATCAATTATTCTGTCTAGCCAACCACGGCCAGAAACAAAACAAGACGTTTCTTCTACAAGTATAGAGCAGCACAAGCAGCACAAGTAGTTACCAACAACACATTAATAACCAATACGTAATAAAAAGATGGATCACAACATTACTGCAGGAGTCTCAGTTCAAGATTTATTTTCATTTTGCAAGAAACTGAATGATTCTGGACAGTTCATGCAACCTAAAATGGTCCTAATATAGGTCACCAGAGCAATATAGGAACCAGGGAGGTACAACTGTCTCAGAAACCATATGAAAAGACGGGTTGAAATGAATTCCATATTCGGGTCACAGACAATAAACACCAAAACAATGAGAGTCAACATAACTAGATTCGAAGGTAGGCCTATGTAAGAATTCAGAGGAGGGAAGGACCTGACCTCAATTAGCATAAAAATCAATCCTCTGCTTCGTCACTCACAAGGAAGCAGAGAGCACAATGTGGTAGTGGCTACCACAATTTTTAAGACTTTCCAATCAGTATATAAGCCCTCAAATCTTTAGCTACACCCTACTGATAACAACATTCTCTGTAAGCTTGTAGACTTATCAATGGGCTCCACAAAATTTGGAACTACAAAGCCATCAAGGAGCCCCCATTTGCAAGAGAAAATCGTAGAAGCATACCATCCTATTTCAGTTAATAAATGGTGACCCAAATTCAAGAACAATAACAACAACAAAAGACATCCATTCACCAATGGCATCTTTTGCAAACAACTTTATTAACTTAGGTATCGAACTTGATTAGGCAATGGACAAGCAAAAAGGAAAATTAACATCGCTGTTGTGCTCTGACTTAAGGAAAGATGTAAAACCTCGTGTTATATATAGAAAGCAACACAAAACTCATGCTGGGTAAGATGGAAACTGCGGAAATTATACAAAATAAGGAGGGACATCGACTGTAAAGGGAAGATTACAGAGTATCTGTTGTTTAAATTAAAATTTAATGAGAGCATATCAAAAGCAAGATCTTCTCTCTAGAAAAAATGCAATTTTGGGCTTTGAGAAATATGCCAAACTGAAACAAAATGAGAGAGAGAGAGAGAGAGAGAGAGAATTCAAGTCTTTAGCAAAGCAGATGAAGACTTCTTTTAAGAGATTGAAGATAAAAAAATATACAAGAAAAATTGACAAAACTGATCCATTACTTCTTTAAAGTAGAATGAAACCAATACTGGACAACTGTTTTTACTTGTAAACAAGATTGACACCTTAACATCATTATAAGCAAGAATACTCTTATTCATAAAGAGATTGTGACAAAATAACCCTCTTGAACATGGAAAAGTTACATCTGTCAAAAAACAACGAGGAAAGCAAATTTCTGCATAAAAAAGGCTACAGTGACAGAGTGACCACATCAGCTGATGCCTGAATCACAACAAATGTTCAGCCTCTTCACCTACAACCAACGTCCAAAGAAACACTTCAGAAAGGGCAGACTTTGGCGACTTTTAAACTGGATTTAACTACGCTGGGACTTTCAGGTTGTTTACAAAACACAGGATGAAGTCCATAGTGGATTTTGATAAAAGCAAGTACTTAATGAATCCTTTAGAACGGAGAAAGCAACATAAATCTTTCATGCCAGGGAAGGTAAATCTAGACAGGATTTAGAATCATAAACACAAAATAAATCCTTTAGACGAGAGAAAGAAACCTCAGAGCAAAGTAAATCTAAGAAATATGTATGTGCACAATACTGAATAAATCCCCCATAATGGAGGGAGAGAAATTCAAAATGGATTTAAGGTATGCGAACACAAAACATCTTGACCACAATGATATAGAGTATGAAACTCATAATAAATCCTACATAATGGACATAAGTTTTAAAACAGACTGAGGAAGATCACCTCAAAGAGGATTAAATCTCGCGTGAATTCATTAATGGAGGACACACTATACACTTTAAAACAGTGAGTGGATTTAGGAATGCATCATAAGAAAGCAAGGAATCTTTACACCCATTGTTGGAGAAGTGTGAACTCTGCTATGATAGCATTGTAAATTGTGAAACTGATGTTTCTGTATATAAGAAGGGGATATATTGCTTCATAATCTTTGGATTCTAGGAGGCAGCAGAGCTACTGACAGAAGTGAACAGCAAAGTTGCTGAACAAGAAATTCAAGAAAAATTTATTGTCAGGAGATGAAGAGGAAATATTGTCACTATAATCTTTAAGAAATTTATTGTGACCTCTTTTCTGATCATTAAGACCGACCAAAATCACCAGCACAACACAAAAAAGACTCCTTATAAGAGAAGCAAATTGAGCATGATCATGCAAAACTTTCCAACTAATGTAACATGCAGGAAATTACATAATTATTGCTTTAGTGTTTCAATAGTCCTTTATGCTCTCAGTGTTCCTGATTTCAACCAACAATGACTATACAGTGGTTTTGGTTCCTTTGGCACTAGGTTAGAGGCAATAAATCATAAGACTTCAGTCATGGATGAAAGTGTGGTAATTCCTTTCACTCCATAGTGCAAAATCTCTTAAGACCTGACAGGTTCTTAAAGGGTACAGCTGAACGAATGAGTTCAGCAACATACCACCTCAAAGATATCTACTTAAATGTGAAGAGAGTAATACTAATGCCATCTTTAAAATGGGTGGTATACTTATCCTCTTGAAATTCACTGACAAAGACTTGAGGTCAGCTCTTTAAATCCTAATAACTTCCAAACATGATAAAAAACATCCTTACCCATTTCTATGTCAGTTTTATCCTCTTTGGGACCAGGTATAGAATGAGTTCTTTCAATCTCTTCTGTGCTGTATACTTTTAGGCTAAAGTCTAATTTTACTCCATACCTTTCTAGACCTACTAGCAAATCGAAGATTTTTCTGGCTCTGGTCCCATGTCACCTAGTAGTTCAAGTTCTCTAATAACATGAACATCCGTGGTCTTATCTGGTTGACAGTCCTACGGGAAACTAATTATTATCGTATAAAAAAGTATTCATCTTTACGACCTATCAATCCCATTCAACTGGAGCTTTAAGAACCTGAAGATCATGTCTGATATAATATTCATGAAATGCTTTTCATTATCAATGTCTTATGATTTAAAACCAGACCAGATTCATTTAGGAACTACAAAGGTCTCCACTATAACAGTAATAGGTGCAACAAGATTATTTAACTCCTCTTACAAAGACATACCAGACAGTTGCCATTCTGCAATATAGTTTAAAGCACAGCCTTGCTTACAGTATTCCACAGCACACTTTATCTTTGGACAGAACCAAGCAGCAACTCAGTTTCAACTCAAGTTTATAAGAGCATCAGGCTTTCACCTAAACAGCTGCCCGTCTGTCAACCTCAAACTGGGAGTAGCAAACGCTGCATGAAAGGCAAGCCTTACAAGTCCAAACTCCAAAGAGAGTTTCACTTCACACAAATGCTGCAGTTCACCAAAGTTAACTGTCAATATGATGAGGAAATGGATTACTGAAGACAAACGATGAAGACACAGAAATTTGAGACCACAACACTTGGCTACAATTAGAACTTCCAAGAGACAGACATTCCCGACACATTTTCATAAAAAAGAACGACTCAGCTTTTGAAAAGTTCATCTGTACACATCACTGCCGGACAAAATCTATTCCCTATCTTTAGAAATAGCTCAATACACATAAGAGACAACGGTAGATAAAACCTTGGTAACATTTATGAATTCATGACTCTAATTTCTATTTAGAGCAAACTTACTCCAGTCAAAACAGTGAATGGTACCTTTGGTAGTGGAACCACACCAATCTACTCTCAGTATTGTAGCCATGTTACTCAACCCTTTTGATACAGATTAGCAGGAAGCAACGATACATGCACCGGCAAGTTTAACAAAATGAAAGGTTGCTGCACCAGTTCTGAGTGAAATGATGCAACCATTTGCATGTTGCACTTTTCTTTAGTCAATTGCACAATAAGAGACAGCGTGCAAAAAGCTTGGACGTGTATAAGGTGCTTCTGGTCCCCTTTCTAGAAAGGTTTTGATAACCTAAATATAAGAAATTATTCCCGAAACACTTCCTGACCCTTCACGGGACAATGGTACAGTCATAAACTGAAAAGGCCCTAGAATTAATGACACTTACATTCACGTTCTTTGTGCTTTTTTTGTTTCCACAGATGCAGTACCATAAACAAATATCAAAATCGTTTAGTTGTAATATAGGGAAGGTTTTAGACAAGGTCGTATTTGAAATACATTCACATTTTGGCAAGTTCAGCATCTTAACAGCAGAACGTATTCAGTTTATCAAAATATTTTTCCTCAAAGCTATGTGGAAGACCCACGCCTGATTCTTTTGGTCTCTGAAAATTTCATCTTCATAAGAACTATACTCGCCATCTTGTTTATACATTCATCATACAGATCTGGCTACACAACCAAAACTAATTATACCTCTGAAAACACCTTATAAAAGGGAAGCCTTTCACTTGCATGGTAAAGTTCCTTAACAATTAAGAGTACTCATGTTTTAAAACAATACTTCTCAGGTATAGGATCTTATATCTGTCATAATTTAAGTATGGAACCAACACGAGCAGCAGAAGTTCTTCAAAGGGACTACGGACAGCATTGCCAAAGATGGTCCTAGATTACTGAAGTCTTACAAATCTTAATCTACATGTTTTCTAATCAGCCATCATTTAGAAAGGTAAATTTGCTCCAAGTTAGCTGAGCAAAACTTGAAAATTACAAGTGGGTAAGTTACAAGTTAGACTCAAATTTTTCTTAAGTGTTCCTGTGACTAAGAGTATCTTTGGTTCTGTGACAAAACACCTCTAAAATTTCCAAGTTTAAGTAAAAAAATAAACTCTATCAGTAAGTAAAAATGTCAGCATCACAATCTTAGGCTACAGCTATCTCTTTTATGAAGCTGATTTCAGACACTTGTTCCAATAAATACTGAACAACTGGAGGATGTCCAAGTGACAAAATGATTCCAGTTACCACACACCTGTCAAACAAAACATTTCCATTTAGAGAAGACTGACACAAACCAAAATTGTCATGAGAGTTGTTCTGTGCTGTTTGACTTCTAAAAGGCCTCTGGTAACAGGCAACCTGCCAGGAAGACTAATTTGTACCAGCACAGTCCTACAAGGTCAGGCTCCTTGGGGTGTGGGCACAAGCCTTTATTCATTTAACATTTCCAGTTCATCTACACTACATCGGGAAGAGAACTGCAACTTTACATTACAATTAAAACTTCCTTTTGATATAAGCATGGGACCACATTTAACCTTGGAGCAAGTTTCTGTTGAATAATATTCATTAAGAGCCTGGTAAAACAAATCACAAAATACAGTACTCTGAAATGATTTTATGCTTTCATCTTTCTAACCCTGTGATGTATGTCATCAAATGTATAAACCTTCCTTTACCTTAAAATTGCCTAACAGAAACCTCTATCTCAATGCTCTTGATAAACTGCTTCAAGCTCCAGTACATTACTTATTCAAGTAAATGGTGTCATTTTTCCAGATTCCAAGATTTGACATTACAAATCAAACAGCTTTCTACCTATCTTGGCCTAAATTTTTCTTACAATTCCTCTCTACTCCCACTAATAAACGTTAATCATTATTATTATCATTACTAGCCATCTTTATCATCTTCACAGACCTTCCTACGCCAGAAATTTCAGCCTCCCAATGTAGTATAGGCCTAATCTATCATTGTTTTCCAAGATACCCTGGTCTTTCCTACAGGTCTTTTGGGTCATACTATTTTTATATCCCGTTCTCATCACATGTCCAAACTATCTGTCTGTGATATCTCAGACTGTTCAAAGCCCCTGGACACAAAGTATTTCCAACATTTCCTCGTCTGTCCCCAACACACACTGGCTATAAATTTTAATATCCCACAGTCACTCCTCTACAAAATCTCCATTTTCTTCTATATAAAATTTCTTTCTATTTCTTTGTTATTACGAGTTGACAAAACTATAAAATACATTGATAAACCCATAATACACAGTCTCAGGGCTTGTTACTCAGTTATAATATTGTAAAGCACACCTCATGGTACCTACAATGACTATAATTCAAAACCTCGTGTCCAACTTGTCCCATTAATTTAAATTTCATTTATCTCTACTTACTGTACCTACAGCACCCATAAAAATTGTCTATTTAAAATATTTTTGCAAATACCTTTGAAACTGAAATAGGGATACTGTGCTGTAAAACTACCTTCATAATCTGTACCTCATACAGCACTACTGGCTCATTTTGTGTCCACAAATTCTAGCAAAACTACATAAAATATCTGCATATTACAATCCATAACTAACAGTACTACTGCAAAGCTTTATGGTAAGCCTTCCTTGCTAATTTCTAAAATACTGAACCATAAGTCTTGCTCCAGAGTTAAATATGGAAGTTCATTCTTATATCAAAAGAAATTTCTGATGACAGAGCACAGCTAACATAAAACTGTTGGAGAGCTCTTCATAAGTCTTAACAACATAAAATACTGTACTTTACAGAAAAAGTAACTCTTTGTATTTCAGAAAAACAAAAATAAACATTAAAGCAATAAAAGAATTACAGAATTAAGGAGCTTTGTAAACTAAATTCATAAGCTAAAAATGTATCGTTCATATTGACAAACTTTAAACTGGAATTATAAGTTAAGGCAAAATCTACATTATGTTTTACTATGAGAAACAGACCACCGTTAAGTTTAATAAAAGGAAAACTAATAATAAGGCCGCAGACATTAACAGACCCTACCAGAAAGTCCTGCTCTGTAAAAAATAGAAACTGAAATGAGCCTTCTTAAAATTATGAGGAGAAACCACTTTAAACATATACGAACGTCTAGGCCCGGAGAAAACTAAGGAGCAAGTTAATAGGCGTAAAAATTCTCAAATCTAAGAAGTACCTGATGGGTGAACACTCCCTTGGTTTGGGGAAACCCACTGTCTCTCTTATTTTTTTATTTCTTTTATAGCAACTTATCTCTTCTTCCTTGTAACCTTCTGTTACTTCTTTAAAATGATAAAACATTCTTTGGAAGTTTGAATTGCAAGTCAGTGGCCCCTGCAGGCTTGTTCCATATGAATAGGGGTTTATCTTCTGAAAAATAATAATAATAATAATAATAATAATAATAATAATAATAGATTTGATCATTAATACAAAAAGACAAGAACAAGCAAAATATAGCAAGTAACTACAGGCCTATCACCTGCCTACCAATAATGCGGAAGTTACTAACAGGTATCATCAGTGAAAGGCTATAAAACTACCTAGAGGACACAAACACCATCCCCCACCAACAGAAAGGCTGCAGAAGGAAGTGTAGGGGCATAAAAGACCAGCTTCTAATAGACAAAATGGTAATGAAGAATAGTAAAAGGAGAACCAACCTAAGCATGGCATGGATTGACTACAAGAAAGCCTTCGACATGATACCGCACACATGGCTAATAGAATGCCTGAAAATATGTGGGGCAGAGGAAAACATGATCAGTTTCCTTAAAAATACAATGCAAAACTGGAATACTTGTACAGTACTTACAAGCTCTGGGATAAGACTAGCAGAGGTTAACATTAGGAGAGGGATCTTTCAAGGCGACTCACTGTCTCCACTACTCTTCGTAGTAGCCATGATTCCCATGACAAAAGTACTGCAGAAGATGGATAATGGGTACTAAATCAAAAAAGGAGGCAACAGAATTAACCATCTAATGTTCATGGACGACATCAAGCTGTATGGTAAGAGCATCAAGGAAATAAATACCCTAATCCAGACAGTAAGGATTATTACCTGGGGACATCAGGATGGAGTTTGGAATAGAAAAATGCTGCTTGGTCAACATACAAAAAGGCAGAGTAACAAGGACAGAAGGGATAAAGGTACCATACGGGAACAGCATCAAACACATAGATGAGAAAGGATACAAATACCTGGGAATAATGGAAGAAGAAGACATAAAACACCAAGAGATGAAGGAAACGATCAGGAAAGAATATATGCTGAGACTTAAGGCGATACTCAAGTCAAAAGTCAACACCGGAAACAAGACGAAAGCCTTAAACACATGGGCAGTACCAGTAATCAGATACAGTGCAGGAGTAGTGGAGTGGATGAAGGTTGAACTCCGCAGCATAGACCAGAAAACTAGAAAACACATGACAATACAAAGCACTACACCCAAGAGCAAATACAGACAGACTATACATAACACAAAAGGAAGGGGGGGAGAGGGCTACTAAGCATACAGGACTGCGTTAACATCGAGAGCAGAGCACTGGGACAATATCTGGAAACCAGTGAAGACGAGTGGCTAAGAAGTGTATGGGAAGGACTGATAAAAGTAGACGAAGACCCAGAAATATACAGACACAGGAGAGTGAAAAACAGAACAGAGGAATGGGACAACACACCAATGCACAGACAGTACATGAGGCAGACAAAAGAACTGGCCAGCAATGAAACATGGCAATGGCTACAGAGGGGAGAACTCAAGAAGGAAACAGAAGGAATGCTAACAGCAGCACAAGATCAGGCCCTAAGAACCAGATATGTCCAAAGAGCAATAGATGGAAATAGCATCTCACCCATATGCAGGAAGTGCAATATGAAAAGATAAGACCATAAACCACATAGCAAGTGAATGTCCGGCACTTGCACAAAACCAGTACAAAAAGAGGCATGGTTCAGTAGCAAAAGCCCTCCACTGGAGCCTATGCAAGAAACACCAGCTAGCTTGCAGTAATAAGTGGTACGAACACCAACCTGAGGGAGTGATAGAAAACAATCAAGCAAAGATCCTCTGGGATTATGGTATCAAAACAGATAGGGTGATATGTGCCAATAGACCAGACATGACGTTGATTGACAAAATCAAGAAGGTATTACTCACTGATGTGGCAATACCATGGGACACCAGAGTCGATGAGAAAGAGAGAGAAAATTTATAAGTATCAAGGTCTCAAAATCGAAATAAGAAGGATATGGAATATGCCAGTGGAAATTGTACCCATAATCATAGGAACACTAGACATGATCCCAAGATCCCTGAAAAGGAATCTGGAAAACTAGATGCCGAAGTAGCTCCAGGACTCATGCGGGAAAGTGTGCTACTAGAAACAGCGCATATAGTGAGAAAGTGGTGGACTCCTAAGGAGGCAGGATGCAACCTGGAACCCTACACTATGAAAACCACCCAGTCAAATAGGATGACTGTGATAGACCAAAAAAAAAAAATACAATAATAACAATAATATACAGTAGTATTAATAGTCGGGGGTCAGTAGGGGGTAGGGGTCTTCCTGAATTTTGATTGGCTGGGGTTGGGTGCTGGTCTCCCTTTGGCTGGTGTAAGTTTTCTTCCAGCCAACTACTACAAAGTGAGAATGCACCCGCGATATCGAGAAGATGAGGATAGCATGAGGAAAATCATTGCAGAAAACGTATTCCCCACTGGAGTTGACACCAAGCTGGACCTCGTTGTCTACTATCAAAATTGGCGCACAAGAGATTTAATCATGAAAAATAACCCAACCCCACCGACAAGAGATCCTATGAAACAAACTAATGTGGTCTACCAGTTTAAAACGCCCTGTCCGTGGATGTCCTGGCTCATACATTGGCATGACCACTATGAAACTGTCAAAGAGGATTTCATGTCACACACAAGAAGGAGCGATAAAAATCCATAGTAAAACTCAAACCAGGACGTCATCTCCCGTGACACAATTATCAAAAACACCACGATAATTGGGAGAGCCCCAAACTCGCGACGTCTATGACTACTAGAGGCGCTCCTCATCCAGCAAGAGAAGCCCTCTCTGAATACGACTCAGGAAGTGCTCTTCCTTCCCACTAATATAAGGACAATAATACCAAGACCTGTGACAGACACCAGAACAAGCGACACCCCTGGACTAGAAACACCAGATCAGACGAACAATCCTGCCACTAACGGGAAAAGGCGTAGGAGAACACCAGGCCGTGACGTCACGCAACATCCCGCACCGCCCAGTGATGCCACGCCCCTACCACGCCAGTCAGCGAGACTACAGTAGTGTGACCTTCATGCCTAAAAAACTGGCTTGAAGAAAACTTTCACCAGCCAATGGGAGACCAGCACCCCACCCCGGCCAATCAAAATTCAACAAGAGGCCTACCCCCTGCTGACTCCTGACTACATACTGAGTAAACCCATCCATCAATAACACAGTCTCAGCTGAGCGTTCTCGCCAATGACATGTCCTCCAAGCCAGAGAGAGCATTCCAGAGAAGGTCCTTTTGGGTGCCAGTAGAAGACTACGATGATGGAGCTGCCACCTTCATCCTTAAAAGCCCTTACTCGCCATCTCCTCTCATTGTGAGAGACCCAATGTTTTCAAGCTCTCATGTTGCCGAGTCTGAGACCGACACCAAAGAACTGACAACAGTGACAGAGGCATCCTCTATCCCGGGATCGTCAGTAGAAGACCCTGTGCCGTCATGCCCTCTTGCTGCCGAGTCGGAGACCAATGAAGACGAGTGGAAGACATTGCACAAACAGAAGAAAGCCAAGAGGAGGATGCAGAATCATAAGGAAAAAGCCCCCATCCCAAGCCCTTCTCATGCAGCCAATCTCTTGCTACCCTTCCCAAAATAGCGAGTGACCACTCAAGGAGAAATGACTGCTTATGCAGTATTAGCAGAGCTGGAGAAAAAGCACCCACAGCTGAACATCTCAGTGAAACCTAACATGGCCGCTGACATGATCATCACACCAAAAACTAAAGAAACAGCTGATTTTCTATGAGCCAACACTGACTTCCAGCTGCTGGATCCGTCCAAGAGAGTTAGGAAGGCGATCGTATGCAAGTACCCAACTGCCTTTTCTTTGGATCCCATTCTACAGCTGCAAAATGTTTTAAGAGCCCAGAGGTGCATCGGGAAATTGGGGAATCCCACAAGAAAAGTCGTCGCCACCTTCAAAGGAGATATTTCAACAAGTTTCCCTTGGAGCATGGGGATCCTTCCCCACAGAGACCTAACAACCGAGCCACTATAATGCTTCAAGTGCCAGAGATTTGGACACCATAGCAGCCACTGTACAGCAAAGGAAAGGTGTGGAATATGCAGCAACCCACACCCCACGAAGCAGTGCCTTGTTGCCTACAAGAGGGGAGAAGCAGTAGCAAGCAAGTGCCCTAACTGTTCCCTGCAACATCATGCATGGAACAAGCACTGTGGTGCCAGGCTTGAAAGAGTTGCAAGAATGAAGAGCACTCCTCCACCTTCGAAACTGTGAGAGCCAACTCCTACAGTGAAGCAGCGAGAGGAAACTCGGCAATCACCTTCAGAATCATCACAGCAGATCCCACCTAGACCACTGAAGCGGCGTCGACCTCCAAGAAGAAAAGTCAACTACACTCAGAAGCCAAGTCAAACAGTGCCTGCACCTTCCCTTCCCTCTGATACAAACCCCTTACCACCTTCCAAACCTGAAACTCTCCCTTCCCTCACCTTTTCCTCACACCCATCTCCCTCCTTCTCCGGTGTTCCAGCCAGGCCAGCCGAGAGAGTGCCATAACAGGCAATGACAGTTGCATAACTGTCACAATTGAAGGAATCCTCATTCTATTTGAGAAACTGACAGGACAGCCTGTCGACAGAGGAACACTGCTGGAATGCATACAACCTCACCTCATCCAAAACCCTTGGCCCAAAGCAGCTGCTGTTTGCTTTGAATAGCAGCTGCTCTTTTGAATCTTACATAAAAAATTTTTGTTTTTCCAGAAAAGTGAAATATTCGGAGTATCCTCCTCAGATTTTCATACTTTCTCTCGGTCTGCAATTTTTCCATTTTCCTTCCTGGTCTTCTACAACTCAACCAGGACTTTTCTGCTGTCGAACTTTTTCTCCTACTGATGGGTACTGCTAGGTTTAAGAGAGTTTGTAACCCTGCCTGTCCGTTTCTTCCTTCCTTTTATAACCACCACCTTTAATCTCTTTACAGAACGCATCTGCTGTTACAGGCTGCTCTGAGAGCAAGAGCCCGTGCTGGCATTGTGCTGGCTTAATCTTTAATAGCAAACAACCATCAATAATAATAATAATAATAATAATAATAATAATAATAACAATAATAATGACTGATGACTAATATAGCTTATCCAGCCAACCTCTAACTTATGGCAGTAAAATCTTACAAGAGTAACTGATTGATTTACAAGTATACAATATCTCAAGCACCATCTATATTGCATGAACATCATATTACAGTATTACTTTTAGACACTTCCTAGTTAGTTTTATCAAATTACCTAATAGCACCAGCTTCCAGTTTCTGACTGTTTCTATTCCCTCCAAAGAGCGTGCACTTTCATTCAAAGTCTCCAGTGCATTACCCTTCTTCAGCCAAAGTCCCTAAACATTCACTGCTTTGAAAAGTGGTGTTCTAGGGTCATTTATCTAATCTGAATATAAACTGATGACTTTTACAAAATAAGATCACACAGGAGGAACAGGATGCTCTGCACAAAGTATCATTTTAAGGGTTCTGTCTGAAAATGACATTACCAAAACAAGTATTGTACAAAACTCAGAAACTTTTAAACTTTTAGAGAAACAGACTAACAAACCCTTCATAGTCCAGGGGACTAAGGTTTGGACGCAAGAGTGCTCAAAAATTGCCAGAAAAGGTGAGGTTTGAAGACTCTGATATTGACAAAGAAGAATAAATTAATAATGAATAAATGAATGAACCTATCAGTAAACATGCAGCACAGCTAAAGGTCAGGCAATATAGCAATTCAGTCATCAAATAGTATCAAGAAATTTTTTTCCATATCCCCAGGCACCTTTCAAGTCATCATCATTACGTATGTACACAGGTACCTTTGAAAAATCATAAAAAACTAACAAATATTCAGGCCTCCAAACATGTCACCCATACACATAACCATATCCCACAGTTTGATGTAAAGATATTAAAGTCATTATAAATTGCTGAAAAGCAGCAACAAGAAATTATAGTTCGTTAAAATATTCTCATTTGAAAAAAAACTTTTCCATCGGACCAAACTTGATTGTCTGCTTGTTAGATGAAGCTGGCCTTATGCCAGAATGGGCTCTTCTTCGTTAAGCAGAGCCAAAATTATGTGAAGTTCTCTGTCCGACAATTCTTCATTGTTATGAGGAAATCTTTAACTTTGTAAAATAACCTGAAAAGAAAAGAACCAAGGTTTTAGTGAAGCCAGTAAGAACACTGAATGATAATTCTGACACGGAAAGACTGATGTATTTACTATCCATTTCCTCTAATTCTATACAAAACCTGCTCCAATGCAAAACATGCTGAAGCTATATATTTTAGAAATATGTTTTCAATAAGATCCTGTTATAAGACTGAAACACTTGTAGCAAACTACAAGCTTTATTCAACAAAATACCGGCTCTCAGATCTATAACATAAACAGACAAAATATCTAGCGTTAGTCATACAACACATACAACATAAACAACTTATGACAAACATAACAGAACAAAATAAACACACGTAAATTTACATATCAACAGAGGAACTGCAAGAGGGGAACTACACTCGCCTGAGGTGCGACTGTAACTAAATCACACAGTGATACCAAGCATGAAAACAGTTACGCTAGTGTCGCCAGTGTACAATAATTACCACATTCTCCCCTCCTAGAAAAATTCAACATTAACAAAATGGATACCATGTCAAAACATCAGATTAGTCCCATCCGTAACGATCGGGGGCCTTGACACGAGTCGACCTCCTTAACTCAGTGGGCTCAGTGAATGAATGAGAGTCATGATTAGTATGAGGCTGTACATCTTGCGTTTGGGTGAACCCGGAGTCTCTATATTTCCTGGTGCCTCATCCGGGTGTGCAAGAGTCGTCGGACTCAGGACTTGGAGCTAAGTCACGGATAGACACAGTTGACTCACGCCCGTCTGGATATTTGACACTTGAATTTTATTGGGTTCACATCAACAAGTTCTACCTGATCAGTTAATGGTTCGTGTTTGCTAGACCTAACATGCCGCCGCAATAACACTTGCCCAGGGTCAAAAGCCATGTTGGTAATCCATTTCCGAAACTAGAACGTCGTTGGAACCTGAAGAAACGCTCATGTGGAGTCTCATTGGTTGCAGTGCATAAGAGTGATCTTATTGAATGCAAAACTCGGGAAGCACCATCTCCCAGTGTTGGTTCTTCAAACCATGAGATTCAAGTGTTAAATAAAACAGCCTTCCAAATAATTCCGTTGTACCTCTCAACCTGACCATTACCTATTGGGTGATAAGGTGTTGTTTTACTTGTTGCAACTCCCTTCTGAGAAAGGTACATCTTCAGTTCTTGAGAAATGAAAGAAGAACCTTGATCTGAATGGATGAAACTTGGCATTCCACAAAGACTGAAGATAGACTCAAGACATTTGATTACTGTTTTTGAATTTATATTTGAACAAGGAAATGCAAAAGGAAAACGAAGTATTCATCAACAACTGTAAGTATGTACTTATTGTTTGTGGTGGAAGGCAAAGGTCCTTTGAAATCAATACTGAGGCGTTCCATCGGCTGTGTGGCTTTAATGAGGACCCCTTGTGCTGAACGATGGAATCGTGGTTTTGCAAACAGACTTTACAAGAAGCACACACCTTTTTCACATCATCTGTTGAGAAAGGGAGGTTTTAGATCGCACAAAATGCAAAAGCCGAGTTACCCCAGGGTGACAAAGATTCTCATGAATGTCTGTAAGCTTCAACATTGGGAAAACAGAACAGCAGTATGCAAGACAAGGTATCCGGCACAACATTCTGTTTCCGGACGATATTGTATCGTATACCTGAATGATGCCAGCTCAAGCCTCCACTCTTGTATCTTGTTATTCTTTATCTTGGTTCTTTTCTGTTATCTAACATGAACATCACAGAGCGCTGATCAGTAATCAGAGTAAAATGTCTTCTGGCTAAGAAATGACTCCACTTGCGAACCGCTTCAATAATAGCTGTAGCCTCCTTTTCTACAGCAGGATAATGCAACTCACTTCCTGAAGCGTTCTTGACATGAAGGCTACTGGCCTGCCACCCTGGCTCAATACTGCTGAGATAGCGACCTCTGAAGCATCACACTCCACAACAAAAGGAAGGCTCTCATCCACAGACCTTAGAGAAGCACCCGTAAGCTGCTTTTTCAAAGTGTTAAAGGCAGCTAGTGCTGATTCACTCAATGGAAAAGTTTTTGTGTTTATCAAGGGTTGGATTTTATCGGAGAAGCCAGGAATCCATTTAGCATAATATGCAAACAACCCTTGAACTCTTCGCAAAGACCCTATATTTGTGGGAGGTGGTAATTCCTGGAGAGGACGTAATCTGTCAGGGTCAGGCCTTATGACATTATTACCAACACAATACCCAAGAACATTGATTGTAGGCACAGACATAACTGATTTAGATTCATTGAGGGTAAGTTCCGTTTCTGAATAACCTCCAAAAATTTCTTAACATTGCTATCATGTTCCTCCTGAGTTGATCCAGCTACAGTAATATTATCTAGATATGGGAAAGTGTCTTTAAGACCCTCATCTTCAACTAACTTATCCATAGCTCTCTGAAATACTCTTACTCCATTAGTGACACCAAATGGAACTCTGCAAAACTGATATAATTTCCCTGCACCCTCAAAAGCAGTGTACTTCCTCTCACTCTCTTTAATGCTAATTTGGTGGTATGCACTCTTCAAGTCAAATGTGGAAAACACCTTGTACTTTGCAAGACTGTGCACCATGTCCTCTATCCTTGGAAGGATATGCATCTAGTTCTGTGTACTGGTTGATGGTTTGAGAATAATCAATACAAAGTCTCTTTTTGTGCCTGTCAAGTGGATCTTTTACAACTACGACCTGTGCTCTCCATGGGGATATGCTTGGTTCAATGATACCTTCAGATGACAAGCGTGATAACTGGTCACTTATAAACAACAGATCATCTTCACTATAGCGTCTGGATTTGACTGCAATTGGTTTACACTGTTGGGGCAAGTTCGGAAACAGTGAAGGCTCCTCAATATCAGCTGTTGCCAAGGCACAGTTACTAGTTAATAAACTTGGTTTATTTCCCCCATACTGAAAAAGTTACACTCTTGTGCCACACTTTTGAAAATCATGACCCAAGATCACATCACAACATAAATCCTTTAAAACCCTAGCTGAACACATGGATAATTTGAGTTGACATGACCCAAGTCTACAGTAACATACCCTTTAGTATTCAAAGATGCTGATGCCATTGAAATGTTCCTTGGTTGCAGGAACTACTGTCAGCTTTAGTTTCTGTGCCACTTTCTCACTTATGAAACTATCCGAACTGCAAGAGTCAATTAATGCTTTCAGTGAATGACCATTGACAGTGATGTCTGTAGCTATTGTGAAAGGTTCTTTGGAAAAGTGGCAGCAAGTGTGAGCAGAGTGGGGTTATACAGTGTAGCAGTAGTGCTGTCAAAAGTCTTAGCCTTGGATCTACAGACTTTGGCAAAATGACCTGTCTTACCACAGTTGTTGCATGTAACAGCACGTGCAGGACAACTACCCCTACCTGTACTGTGGAATGTATTACCACAAAAATAGCATTTCTTCTTTGACAATGTGCAGCAGACAGTCGAGTCCACAGGTGATCTTCTTTTCCGCCTCTTCTTTGTTGACTGCAGTTGTTGGTCATCACAAGGCTGTCCTTGCTGTCCTGGAACTAAAGCAGAAATGAGGAACAGGCAAGTAAGACGTGTAGGAATCAGCATTACGCTGGGCAAGATCCAACGTGACGGGCCTGACTGTCCCGCCTCCAGATCCAAGGACTTGTTTTCTAGCAGGCGCTGACGAATAAATGCTGAGGCAATACCGTTAATAAACGCATCACGTACCATTTCCTCCCGGTATTGTTCAGCTGTGACTGCCTTAAAGTTACAACCTTGCTTAGTTTATGTAACTCTATCAGAAATTCATCAAGGGATTCACCTGACCGCTGTCGTAGGTTGCCAAAACATGCCTTGCAAAAATCTCGTTCGGTAACTTGACGTAAACACTCTCTAGTTTTGCAACGGCACCTTCATACGTAACACAGTCTTCAATGAGTTCGTTTACACTTGGGGAACACAGTTCACTAGAGCCTCAGCTTGTTGTGGGGCCTCTCCACTCTCCTCTATGAAGTTTTGAAATGGTCTCGGTGCCAGTGTTTCCACTCCTTGATTATTGTAGGAGAGCTGGGATCTGTGTCCAGTCGACATGGCTTAAGCAGCTTAGCCATGACGAGTATTTTGTTGAATAAATTGTTATAAGACTGAAACACTTGTAGCAAACTACAAGCTTTATTCAACAAAATAGGTCTCAGATCTATAACATAAACAGACAAAATATCTAGCGTTAGTCATACAACACATACAACATAAACAACTTATGACAAACATAACAGAACAAAATAAACACACGTAAATTTACATATCAACAGAGGAACTCAAGGGGAACTACACTCACTGAGGTGCGACTGTAACTAACCGTACACAGTGATACCAAGCATGAAAACAGTTACGCTAGTGTCGCCAGTGTACAATAATTACCACAGATCCAAATCACCTTCAATATGTATCTGTATTTGTATAAAGTAATCTTCAAAAACATCTCCCACATAGCCATCTGAGATTTTTAATAGTACAGTACTTGGCTTCAAATTTCACCTCTTGTTGAAGGAGGAATTCTTCAGGAGATCCCTATGAGGGAGCCTCATAATATCTGATGTCAGCCGATTCATTGCCACAAGTCTTACATAACCTACATTGCAAAATTGTGGATCAGCCTCTCTGGGTGTTTGATGGATGCTAATTCTTTTAACAAGTTTAAGAGACACTTTAATGTTGCTTTGAAATGGACTGCACCATTATCTTCATATTTTCTGTTCACTTTATCACATTTTTATGTAAGTTATCTCATGATCGTCTCCTAATCTTAATCTCTTGAGGTTTTATCTGCATTACTCTTTAGTGGGTTTAACATTCACTGACACCTGTTTAGTCCTTCTAAGCTTGGTTGGAAAGCTAAATGAAATTTTGTTAGGTACTGTCACATATTAAAGATAACAACAAAACCTACATTACAGCTGTCAGTGCAAAGATGTTATAAATGAAGGACATATACACTGGTGCCTCTATAACTAAAGCCTACTTAATAAATCAAATTAATATATACGAATTAAAAATGAAACCGTGGACAGAAAAATCCCTTGAAAGCTTGAAATACAGTCCACTAACAAGAAACACTAGACTGAGTTGCTTGAGAAATGATAAGCAGCACTGTACAACACAAACAAAATGATTACGAGAAGAAATGAGGATAGGTTTTGGAAACACTTAACAGAAGAAAGAGAAGAGACAGCCATTGCTTGTGTTTATAACAAAACTAAGCCAGGAGTACAATACTCACCATAAGATATCACCTTTCAGAGGACTGTAGGCTGCTTGAGAAATGTCTGGTAGTGCATCTAAGGGGGTCCATACTTGCTTGCTCCTGGGAGTGAGCTATAAACCTGCAAATGTAATTGAACACATGAATGATTCTAAGTATATGATCTGGCATACCCCAAAAAATAGAAATATTAGAGTAATAAAAAAATTCACTACACAAGCCAAGAAATTTTACATTGTGTCCGCGAGCTTGAGGTGATTATGAAAACAAATAAAAATAAAATAGTTATATGAAACAAATTATCACAAGAGGTTTCTATAGGCACAAAAATGGACGTAGGTACACTTATAGCATGGCCTAGTGAACTGCACACTCCTCACCTTGAGGATGTCACCAGCACCTCAGAATTATCACCTCCCACCGTGGATTACCCAACAGTGACGGCTTCCTTTTTCATAAAGATACCCTGTTTGCCATCTTCTTTGAGTTTCATTTCAAATGGGAGCTTCCACTGTTTCTCTCAGAGCCTGTCCTAAACCTCCATACTATCTGCAGCTTTACATTATCAGTGTTGTTGTAGATTCAGATGCTTGTCATTTCCAGCTGCTTCAGTTGCATTGAGGCCTTTCTTCCCAGATGTTTCTTCACATACAGATTTGTTTATTTATCTTGAATTTTATTTCAACTGTATTTTATATATTCCTCTTCCCTCGTCGCTGTTTTTCTCTCCTTTATTTTGCAGCTCTAGTCTGTGGTAACATCCTCAGTTAGAACAATAATGGCCTGTATCTTCATTGGTGTTTTATCTTGGAAACATCTTATTCGTTATATTTTCTCTATATTAGCACAAGTTGAAACTATAAGACGTCTTAGCTGTATCTACTAATATATATAAAGCACTACTGTATTAACCCCCAACACGACTGACCAGAAACAGACTGAATGCAAAGTACTTTGTGTGGCAAACTGAAGACGACACTAAGAGCCCTTTGCTGTGAACCTTTGACTCAAATTACAATGCTTTCAGTTTTTTAAGTTTCTTACTTTACTCTTTTGTCTTGTCCCATCAAGTTCTCAAATTCTTTAAACTTTCTTTTCACCCATGTTTGCCTCCTCTTCAAGGGAAAACACTTCAGGCCAGCCTTATGAGAGTTAGCTATGTGACCCAACTGTCTTGGCAAACTACTGTACTCTAATGATAACAACAACAACAGACAGATCAGTACAACACACAGTATAAACTGGATTTAGTACACTCAGAACACATACATGACTGGACTAAGAACTCACACTGCTAAGCATTCAACAGAGCCACGGGGGCCACGTGGATTATTTCACAAGACTTAATCCAGCAAGAGTAGTGTGTACCATTATACTGTTAAAATCACTCAATTATTCCTCATGTTTTAAATGATGACTTGATCTCAATGTAATAGGAACAGAAAATAGGTGGCGATCATGTTATTCACAACTTGCTGTTTTACTGCTAACATGCCCTGATAAATATTGTATTTGTTTGTTCACGTCCAAATACCTCTACTTACTCAAACCTATTCAGTCCTAAATTTTTCCATAGCTAGCCCAGAAGGTATGTCAGTCAAGTACTTCTTGTATTTCTATTGCATCATAGCAAATTCTTTTTTGTATTTGCTCCCATAATAAATAGAGACTTGCCGAGAAATAAGTCAAAGGCCAGCACCAGGGTAGGTAAAAACACAGGTCTTCTTCCATTAAGAGTCTAACAACTAACAGTTCCTTCCTTCACTCATTTCTGAACGTGACTCATCTCTCTAATCTCACTCTGTCGTTCTACAAGAGTGTTTGGAGCTGTTCATCAAACAATTTCTGATTAATTTTAGGCTCATGAACACCATAACCACACAACATTCCCTCTTCTAGGAACACAAAAATTTTAGATGAGCTAACTGAGGTAGGTGACAGATGGTCAAACCTCCATTTGAGTATCTTTTTAGACAAGTAACCACCAAATAAATAATTTATTGTTACCTTTAAGTAAGAGCCAATCCCCAGTTTCTTTTAGATGCTCACTTTTTGCAAGATTGGCCACACCTGTCAAGTCATATATGAACTACATAAAGCTCCAGTAACAACATAGCAAAAGATGCTTCAGTTAACACCTCCAGCAACATACATCTTTGAAGAAATGAACAATAGTGTAATGTTCCTCATACTTGGTCTTATTCCTAGAGGTCTGAAACAAAACAGAAAATAAAATACTGACGTGAAGAGCTCCAAGAATTGTTCCATGAATAACAGTGCTCCTCATATTGAAGTGAGACTTATAGCTGAAATAAACATGTGGTCATGTTAAAAAAACTAGTCACGGGCAACTAACTCTTGACTTTCTCGATAACCAAAAGCTTGTACCCATTATAAGAGCAGGGTAATGAGTTTCTTCTCTGGAAAGCAGGTATCACTCATAGTATTAGGTAGCAAACCTTGTCTTTTACCCAACTCTCAGCCATTCTTAATGAATCCAAGAAAATCCAATAAACTTGAACATAGAATTTTGAACACAAAATAAAGATATTGTCTAAATGAAAGACTGGAAATATTCCACTGATAAAACAACTGTAAATTTTAAATTCCTAAAACTACATCTGAATTCTGAACTTCCTCAGTAATTAGAAAATGCTACCTTCAGTACGAACAAAACAATGAATTTCTTAAATAGAAGCCAATATTACTTATGTAGGTTAAAGTGGTGACCTCGTACCTCAAATATACACATTAGCATTCATACCTCACACAATTGAACATAATAGAAAAAGAAGTTTTAGAATCAGAAAATAATTTTGATCAATAGCACACTGAGAAATTACAAATAAACTGCTCACATTACAAAACTGCACTACAGAACTCCCAGTATACTGTTTAAGATGGTTCGACATACAACAAAAGGAACTAAAAAATACACTTACTTCGTGTAGGGGCTTTTCCTTGGAGTGCGACCAGGACCCAATGGACCTCTTTGCTGCCTCCACTCTTTATTATTGTAGCCTGTGTAATTGTTGAACAGACTGACCTGAAATATAAATAAAGATTTAAGACGACACAATGCAGTTACATTTATTTCCAGAAACACATTTTACCAAGAATATACGGTAATTTGTCATAAACAAGTAAAAACTATTTTCTCAAAGCAGTCTCCCTGATGTAGGTCTGATGGAAATCTATAGAAAATAGAACTAACAACCTGCTCAAGCTATTTTCTGATTTCATAGTTGCATACCATTGTTTTCTAAAAATTGTTAGTGAAGGTCACATGTAAACCTCAACTTTCCATGTTGTTACCTTATCTTCTACAGAGGACCGAAATGAAACTTGTTTGCTGTAATACCATTTTTTTATAAATCAATAAGCAAAACTCAGGGGAGTACTGGCCAGAGGTTGTCCAACCTTCATATGAAAACATGAACTTCCATAAACGAAGCAATATCATTTGACCAGTCCAATGTATCCACATTGTCCACAGAGTCCTCATGAACCTTTTCTTTAAACAAAGAGCTCATGAGACCACTGACACTAAGTCTCTCACCTGCCTCTGTATTAACTCAGGTTCTGCTATTTTATTTCTTGTCCCTCAAAAGAGTGTTTGGCCATAAACTCATAATTTAGTTAAAATGAGTATCATTTCCCTCCTTTCAACTTGCCCTCTTACTCAGCATTGTGATGTGGGATGAAAAAATGCCTCCTGCATTTAAGTAGTCAGGGTCTTTTGATGAAGTGTGACAACCTAGGGACTTCAATGTGACCTGAAATGCAGGTAGTCTTGCCAAACTTGAAAGTCCATACCATGCCAAAATCTTTTGGAATGCCAACTCTTCTCACTAGAACCTTTTAGGCCAAGAACCCCATCGTCAGAAAACATGAAGATTTCCATGCCAGCTGTTTTGCCAAGCTTCCCGGAATTAACAGGCAGCTTGGGTTTTACTGTGTGTTGTATTCTGTACACCTAGCTGTACACCTAGAGACCATCAACTAAGACTAAATTAGTCGGCCTAAAATGGGTCTCCTGATTATCTCCTTGGCTCTTATTGTGACTAGAACAGGCATCCTCGTGAGTTCATCATCTATTGGATTTGCTTAATTACCTGCTTGCCATTTGCTTGTTACTCTTGCTCCATTCTTTTATGCTCCTATAGAAGCATGTCATTGCCGTCTTTTTTCCACGATCCCAGATTTTGTAGGATGGGTTTCAAGATTTTGTAACCCAATCAAATCACAATGAAATATTCCAATGCTCATTTAGCATAAAACAAAAAAAAACAAAAATTGCAGGCCATTACTTCTAAACACTACACCATATCTGTAGCCAACTGGGCTGGGCTGAAAGTTCATTATCACGCTCTCAAGCAACCTAATGCAATGGATTCAGGTTTACTGGTGAATTATTTGTTGCCAGGATATGATAATCAAATTTTTTAGACTTCCTGGCTATGAGTACAGTCAACTATTCTCTAAGCTTGGGAGACCAAAGAAATAAACTTGTCTCAAATAACCTCAATACCGATAAGACAACTGTCCATATACTCATAACTGAACAGTGATTTAATTATGGTAGTGATTACTTTTGTAGGAACACAACACCTCTCCTATTCTTTGCTCTCAAAACAGAATTATACGAGACTGAGAATTACCAAATTACTGTTTATTTACTCTGACATTATAGGACAGACTGTACAATGTATGCTGACTTTGACTTTATTCAGAGTCGACATTACCATAGCCTTAGTACAGTAATGAAGATATGAAAGACATGACTGCTAGTAAAACATTGAAATATAGTATAAAAGTGAACAGGATTAATCAGTTACATTTTGTGTTTTCCTAACACAAAGAAATTTGACGTTTTAAGACAAATAAAATACAGTATGTGGTCTATAGAATAGCTCACACTGCTGGACTGGCACAACCCTCTTGTCAATGGCATCTGAGTCATACTAAATTCATCCTAAATTTCGTGCCAAGACCTCCCATTATCAAACCAAAAAATATCCGTCTACTAATTTGTCAAGTTTACTAGGATCCCAGGCACCCTGAGATTTTGCTATAAGTGTTGCATTCTGGAGTCCACCAGCTGGAACTAAACTAGTCAGGAATTCATCAGCTTGAAATGGGTCTGCTGCTGATTATCTCTTTGACCCCTATTATGACTAGAACTGGCATCCATGTTGCATTCATCATCGGCATTAACCTGCTTATAATTCTTGCCTCTTTTTTTTGTGTTCCAGATTTTGTCAGATGGCTTTAAAGACCTTTGTGATCCAGTCCCCTCCAAAATTGAATGTTCTAGCAAAACATCTAGAGTGCAAAGACAAAATTGCTGGGCATGACACCTAAACATTATACTATATTTGCAGCCAACTGGTCTAGAAGTTTTATTTTCATGCCCTGGCAAACAACTAACCTTCAAAATTCAGGTGCACTATCGACCAGTAATGAAACTATCGGTCCCCATAGTTATAACTTTAGTTAGCTACTGCCTACATTTTTGAGACCCACTCACCAAAATAAACTTTTCTGAAATAACCTCAAAACAGGCAAAACAATTGTCTACCTAGGCATAACCAAACAAATTTAAATATGGCAGTGATTATCTTGATAAGAACACAATACCTTCCCCAATCTTTATTCTCCAACTCAAAATATATGAGACTGATGACTACCAAATCACATATCCTGACACTATAACAATGCATAAATTAGAACATATGCTGACTTTATTCAGTCGATAATGAAGACAGGAGGACTGAAAAATATTCGGTTAACATTCATGACCCTGTCAGAACTTAAACTTTAGTATGCTGTTTATGATGATGTACGTAATGGTGTTCCATTTTGGGATGGGATGTATACTTAAGAGATTGGCTTTCATTTCTTTGGTCAAATGAAATGACCTAAATATGGTTAACACAGTTAACTTCAACACCACAGAATTAACAGAATATGAGATGTATATTGCATGGATGCAACATAAGTAGACAGTATGGGAACAGAAGCATTTAATTGAGTCCTGAGAGGTTCCTCACATCAATGAATACTTTCTGCTGATCACACCTTTCCAGGGTGGCTGAATTGTGGTTTACTCTAACAAGAAATTCTTGGACTGATGGATGTATATACAGTACAGTACAAGTCCTTACATAAACATCAAGAAGGAAACTCAGTTTCATATATCTAGATAACAAAGAAAATAATCCAATACCACACTTTCAAAGACTGATGGTTAAAGTGTATCATGAGAAAGGTTGTAAAACAGTTAGTCAGTAAAAGCAGCAGAAATGGAAACAGCAAGACAAAAACCTGTAAGAAGGCCCAGTAAATCGGTTTAAATATGACAAGGTTGACTAGATAGGAATTCGAACAAACTGCACAAGACACAAGTCAAGAGGAGAACTAATTTCATTCCTAACCCTATTAAAGATGGAACCTGATGCAAATACATATGTGAAGGAGCTTCCTCACCTCTTCCAACATGACCTGCATTCATATATTTCCAGGCGGCGATAAGACGATCACCATTACTATCTCCTAATTGTGAAGACACACAAAATAGATTTCAGCTGTCAACTGACTGGCTTTAGCTGTCATGTCACCAATAACTAGAACATAAAGTAACCCTAATATAAGTAAGTGATGCGCCCATGTCTGACAAGCAAACCTTCAGCAGACAAAATGTCTATCCATTCAAAATAAGAACAA
The DNA here is from genome assembly GCF_040412425.1 of Macrobrachium rosenbergii. NCBI lineage: Eukaryota > Metazoa > Arthropoda > Malacostraca > Decapoda > Palaemonidae > Macrobrachium > Macrobrachium rosenbergii. Next base: position 13,409,040 of record NC_089787.1, read on the forward strand.
AACCATAAATAAAGCAACATCAAGTACAGTACAGAACAAAACAAAAGCTAAAATAAGAGAAATGTCACAATAATTCCAGAAAAGGAGCCTGGCACTTTACAGCATTACAAAGTCTCTAACTTTGAAGAATCAAGCTCAGTGGCACTGGAAGAAGTATAAAACAGATATATCTACACAATAGAGAAGAATAACTAATTGGTACATGGGCAATCAAGGTAAAATGTGTTATATATACAATATAAAGAATCAGAATGCATTAGTTTGTTTCATATACATTCCTAATATTCATTTCATTCTTGAGGAAGTTCAGTGCCCGTTACCACATACAGTGATACCATGCCCAAGTTGGATGTGAGATGGTGAACAAACAAATACTGTGCATTACACAACATAGGCAAACATCCGTGATACCCTGTAAGCATTTCTTTGTTAGCAAAAGACAATCATTGTTGGCTAAATTGCACAGAGGAGCCAAATGATTTATTCGAATGTGACTGTATGCATTATCTGGTTGTCATTGAAGCATACTAAAACTGGACTATAGTTTAGTGATTGTCTGATGGAGAGACTGAGCTTATTACTTGGCCCTGGCAAACTAATGTTCAGCTAATTGAGGAACCCATGAATATTTCTGGTAATAGATTAGACCTCATATTCATAGATGCTCCAGCTACTGTGAAGTTCAAGGTCTGTGAGTGTATAGGCATTTCTGTGCCATTTAGATGAACATATCTGTCAGTCAGTATATTTCTAATTCCACCACTGGAAAAACATTCTGGCTAAAATCTAGAGCCAATTAGGATTGCATTATTGAAGTATGTCATGCACTTAATATTTCAGATTCTGTATCAGATAGCAGATCAGAAGCAGCAGCTAAATGAAATGCTGAAGACTATTTAATAAGGTATGTCCCTAAAAAGGTCATTAACTTCATGACAAATGACCAGCCATGGTTTGATGATACAGTACATGTAGATGACCTCACCATGACAAACAGACCAAATTCAACACATGGACACAAAATCATTCAAATGAAAATTATACCATTTTTGTTGAGTCTCGCTGTGCTGCAATTAGAATTTATCATATCACTGAGAGAAATTCCTTAAAGAGGAAACTTGAAGGGGTTACTTAGCCTCATCTGTAGTGGACCAAATTGGCATCCTCTATCTTTGGGTTAGGCTCATCTTCATTCCTCCACTACTAATAGCTGATGGTAGATTACTGGCCCTAAGGAAAAAGCTGAACTGCTTCATCAAGTTTCTGAAGCTAAGCAATCAGCTGAGGATGTCCCTCTCCCTGATACTTGTCATCCCAAACCTGTTCTTACAAAATTTGCGTTTCGCTCTAGGGATGTTCAGAAAATTCTGGATAATCTTGATAGCTGGGGGAAGATCCTGATGGTTTCTTCCCTTTGTTTTTAAAGCTTAGCAATACAGTGTCTGTTCCAAAGAGGGGCATATTTGCAGACTGCAGCAACTACAGGCCAATTTCTATTCTCCTTGTGCTCTCCAAAGTTGCAGAAAAAACGTATTTTTAAGCCACTATATAAGTATGTAGAATCTAAAGGATTGTTTGCTGATAGTCAATGTGCACATCGGAAGCAGTTGTGTAACTGTGGTGCTCTTTTAGATTTGACATGCCATTTGCAAGAGAACCTTGATAAGGGTTTTGAGTGTAGAGTATCCAAATAGATTTTAGTGCTGCTTTCAGTTCAGTAAATCATAAATTTCATAAGGCTGGAGTGGGTGGATATGTTGTAGGTTTACTTCAATATTTCCTTGCTGTTGATGGGATCTTTAGTGCACTAAGACCTACTTTGTCTGGAGTTCCACATGACAGTGTTTTTAGTCCATTGTGATTTTTATTGTATACAAGTGATATGATTGTTGGTCTGGAAAACAAGATCGTTCAGTATGCCGATGATGCTGCACTTGTGGGTGTCATAAAGTTTCCACTTATGAGAAATGAAGTTGCCCTTAGTCTCATTCAGGACATGGAGTGGATTAGTGAACGATGTAGTCAGTGGGGTATGAGGCTGAACTCCAGTAAAATGAAAATTGTTGATTATCGATCTTGTACAAACTTTCCACCCCATCCTCCCCTCCAAGTTGATGGGACTCTGCTGAATGAGTCTGAAGTTTTAACTATTCTAGGTGTAGCTTTTAACTCACATCTTTCTTATGAAAAACATCTAATGAAAGTGTCAGCAAATGCCGCACAGAAGTTAGGTATTGTAGGAAAGGCTTCATATATTTATAAAAGTGATAAAATCAGTGCAACTTGTTTTAGGTCATTTGTCCTTCCTTCACTTGAATACTGTTCCATGGTATGGTTGTCTGCTTCTGCCAGAGATTTATCTCTTTCAGATAGAGTGCTTTTTGGCGATTTGTTTCTGTTTCCTAATATTACCAGTTATGACTTGGACCATTGGCACATTGTCTCTCGTTCACCAATTTTTCATCATTGGACTGTGGAACAGTCTCCCTGGGGATGTCGTGCAATTGGACTTCAAAAGTTCAAGCAAAGATGCAATGCATTACTACCCTAATACTCTTTACCTTGCATTTAATACATTTTTATCAATTTATTAATTTTTCTTTTTTTAATATGCAATATCTCTTCTTTCTGTATTTCCCCTTACTTTGTTTTACTTCTTCCTAATGAACACCATGTTCTTTGGGAGCTTGAATTTCAAGTCAATGGCCCCTGTGATATGAATAGGGTTCATCATTTGAATAATAATAATAATGAGAAACAGTGGACCCAGTTTTAAAGCCATGGCTGGCCAGTCCTGTAAGAGTTATGATTAGCTCAGTGATCTGATGAAACCATCTCATTTTTTTTCCAGTAGTAATACTACAGCAATCCATGTACTTATGACTCCAATAAACCATCATTTCCTCAGAGCAATAATAACTACAAAAACATCACATCTGACCCATGATGATGCCACTTCTCTGACCCAATCTGAGAATTAGGAGAGTTAAACCATCTTCATCCCATTTTGCATTTTGTTGTGGCAATCATACTACTGACATGGAAATGCAGGTAAAACTTTACTTCAGTTCCGAGGCCTGATTCTTGCCACTCAACGGCCGGGACAGTTTCCTTATACATAATTAGATATACCCTTTCCTATAATGCTAGGTCCTGACCTAAGCAGATCTTACCTACCTAACCTAACTTAGGGCGAGGTGCCCTGACCTGGCTGGAGGGACTTTGCCCCGCTTTACCCCCCCCAAAAGGCCGTAACCCATCCTGGTCGACGACTCGCGGGAATCAGCTGCACAACTAAAGTAAAGTGTTACCGAAATGCGAATAGTTCCATGGTCACTAATCCAGACATCAAGCTCTGAGGTTAGTATACAAAGATCGGTATTATTTTATAAGTTGCCAATACACACTATGAAATTGTAAACATTTTTGAAAAGAGCTCTTCATTCTCATTATTTTGAACCCCATAAACACTATGCGCAAATGACAAATAAAAAATTAGAAAATTTATGACTTATAAGGTAAGAATACCCTCCCTCCATAGCTAATACGGCAAAATTGTAACCAGTCAACACCCGTAGGTGAAGTTATATTAAGTATTTTAAGTTTCTTTTAGTGCCCTATTATTTCTAGTCATTTTGCATGAAAAACTCAAAATGGTTTTTCGTGCAAAAATGGCTGGCTGGAGTCTTATTGGCAACTTGTAAAATTTTACCCAAAGATCATGGCTATGCACTTGATGTGTTACTCAACATGAGTAACAAACACTTGCGTCTAATATCCCAGAAAGACACTGACGAACACAAAGGGCAAAATGCTATTTTGAAACAAATTGCTAGGCAGCAGGAATAGGCAGTTCATGTGTAAATTTTTTATGTTTACTTATATTCAAAACTCCTACAGACTCTGTGGGCTACAGATTTTCACTATCATTGATTCTCTGTTCGTGAAGTTTCCTCAAACCTGTTTATCTCTTACTTGACTGCAGAAAGTATGGTCCAAATCAAAGGAAAATATAACACAGTTCTTATGAAAGAGAACTGGAAACAGTTGAAGGTTCAGTGATAGTGAATACTGGGGAGTTGGGGCCAGGGTTCTTCCTTAGCCTTAGAGAGGTTAGGTAGGACAAGATGCATACGATGGGTTAGGTAGGATTTATAGGCCAGTGTGCAATTCAACCTGACAAATGTTGGAGAAGGACCAGGTGCTCCAATTCAAGTTCAGAAAAATAAATTATCATTTGTGGCATGCCATTTAAGTTACATCTTCCTTTAGAAGAGGCCTGGCCAAATTACTAGGCTAGGGCTGTGCTCATTCACACCCTGGACAAATTGCCTGTACTAAAATGTCGTAGTTTTCATATCTGCATACGACTGGCATAGTCAAATGTCTGGAATATTAACTTAAAGCATTGGTTGTCTTGTGCCTTCTTATGAACTAAACCTCCCAACAAAGAAGTCTTTTCTACCATACTTTACCTTGAACCAGAAATATCGCATTCTTGACCAAACAGGCGCCGTCTTTGCTAGCCGGCCATAACTGACCTTTTGATAGACACAGAAATACTGGCTGCCTACAGTACACTTTTAATGTTGTCACTACCAACCAGATAGCTTGGGTCTCACTCGTATCAGCAACTACTCCAGTATTAAGTCAATAATAGAGACCATTAACGATCAGCTAACTCCCCGTGCACTTAGTTTTCATCGAAACACAACAACGAGAACCGAAGTGGAGGCCAATGAGTAATGACAGGATCATAGCGAGCAGACGACGTGGAATGCAGTTGCCAATTCTCCAACATTTTTTTCTATTTTACTAAAAGGTGATTTGGGAACGCAGGCACATGCATGTGTATGCACTGAAGAAAGGCTTTGGAACACTGTTTCAGTTCGATGTAGTTTCGTGATTCTGCCTTTGGACACTTTCCAAATATAACCCACGATTCCTTTCTTGAAAGCGTATTGGCATCGCTGATTAGTAAAACGCATTTAATGATCCAAACATTATCAGCGAAATATGTACAATTACTTTGCCTCGAAATACGATATTAATACTTCTGTTTTATTTAAATACAGTAAATATATATAAAAAAGCAGTCTGACAAAAATAAACGCACATTAATAATTCCGTGTTCTCAGGTATCCCATGAAACAATACAGTTCCCCAATGAGGCGGTATTTCCCGCCGAACTGAGAGCAAATAACTATCAATTTGCACTTATGTGAAATTGATCGAAATATATTGCACATATTGATTTGGATCCATCAGTCGAAAAACTCATTGCCAAAAAGAAATCTTCGCTAAGAATTCTCTCCATAATCTGAAACAATGCAACTTTCAAAGCAATTAAATGATGTTTATATAGTTTCATTTCATTTATTGCTCTGTCTAAATTATCCACTTAAAATACAGAATTATCCTTGAATGAGTGTTCAACATATTTTGCTCCTCAGTGCAGCATACACTTCGAATTATTCCCAATCAATTTATTCTGTATGACTGCTATCATTTTTATTACTAATTGAAATACTTTAATGGCTTCTGAACTTGTTTCGAAAATTGGCGTTCATTCCTGTGGAATGTATTGTATGCATAAATTGTGTATATACGATTCATTATTGAAACAAGTAAAGAGTAGAGTGTTCCAGAAATGCCTGTTCCGTTATCCGCTTTACCTTTTGCATAGAAATTATTTTCATAGCTCTGATCAGCTCTGAGCTTCCAGATCTGAACAGAAAGAACTAACTACAAATAGATCACAAAGCGAGTCACAGGATATTACCAAAGGCTGAAATTCCTTTCATTTCCGATCAGTGAATCACTTGCTGGACATTTCATTTATTTTTCCTTTCTTCATCTTAAAAAATCAGTTTAACTCTTCACTTTTCTAAATTTATAATGTCCATAAAATGCAGATAATATGGTGCTGATATGAATGCTAAAATACAAATTAATCCAAAGGTTAAGATGGATCGTGCAAAGTTGAATTAATAAACTTTTTACAAATAGACGTACTATTTATACTTTTGGCACTTTTCAAGGACAATATGTATTAGAGTGTTATTTTGTCAATTATATTTTCTTATGCAACACTATAAAAGATGATGATATATACGTACACTTATAATTCAGTCCCATAATGTTAACGTGATATTTGACCAATCACTTTTTCATTTTCAGTACTTCAATCTTTGATCATGAACGTAGCTGCTTCGATTCTACGCTGAAGGAAAAATGAGCTTATTTTAAAATAGTATTTTAAAGGAATGAACATTTAATTCTATATTCTGCGACATTCAATACTTGCAACTACATTTATTTACCATTTCTCTTAAAATAATGGAATTAACATCACATTTACCAATGAACGTTTTTAAGCAGTTTTGTAAAAGAACCATTGTGAGATGAAATGTAGAGGGGAATTTTCCTTAAAATTTACTTTGGTGAAATTATAGGAGAGAGAGAGAGAGAGAGAGAGAGAGAGAGAGAGAGTTGAATTAATACAAACCGTACATTCCTGGGAGGTCAACTACAATTTTTGATAGTTATTTCCAACTGCAATAATTCCTCGGTTTTTCACATTAAAATTGTCACTTTATGAAATATTTACGAAATCTGAATTAATGCGGCGGTTTCGGAGTCGAATACAATGAACTAACGCAAAAGTTAAAAGAGTAATGAGACAACATTACTGTTTTGCGAAATAATCATTGAAATTAGTTATGAAATGGAGAATGAGAGTTCGTAAGACTTTTTCCCTCTCTCTTTCTCCTCCTCCTCTTTAAGTGCGCTCAGATCTTCTGTTCTGCGTCAGAACTCAAGTTTAAAACCAGAATTCTTCAACTGAAATAAATGAACGAGCACATGGATACTTAGTTGTTCCCCAAAAATGCAGGAACCCAGTCGTCCAACGAAACCTTTCCCTGCCCAAAAATAAAGTGTCTGAAAGCCAAAATCGCTGGCTCATTCTAGGGCATCTAGATTCATTCCAGGGCACCTAGATTACAGTATTTTGTTTGCTTATTTTGTGGTGGTTGTTTACATGCTTTGTTATTGTAAATGGGCAATACCACAATCTACATCCTGTAATTAAGGCAGCATCTTTGTAAGTTTAACATATAAAAGCAATGTATATTAGAGGGCATAAAATATATTTATAGAGAGATGGATATATATATAAACATATATATATGTATATGTATATATATATATATATATATATATATATATATATATATATATATATATATATATATGTGTGTGTGTGTGTGTGTGTACAGTGGTACTTAGGTTCCAACTTCTTTTATGACTTTGTGACTTGGTTGGCAGCAGCCTTGTCTTCCAATTGATAGACCTTGGTTCGATCTTGGTGTGAGTCAGAAATTTATTTATACACACACACAATATATATATATATATATATATATATATATATATATATATATATATATATATATATATATATATATATATATATATATATATATGATATATATAGAGAGAGAGAGAGAGAGAGAGAGAGAGAGAGAGAGAGGTATATATGTATATTGGTTGCAGTTTTAAGACAAGATTCATTTTATTTATTTTTAAGTTAAATGTATTATTTCTGAATTAACATGAACACATTCAGAAATTACGACAGACTCAAAACAAGACAATCTTTTCTTGAATGTTTTTGTTTTGATATTTTTGTATACTTTTGTTTTTAGGTGCAACGCTTCCTGATTTGATTGGCCCTCTGACTGGAGGGAAACCCCCCAAAGGAACATCAAAGAAAACATTCGGGTGAAAATAAAAACTCGCTGATGAGAAAGAGAGGAAGTTTCACTGGAATTCCTGCATTTGCAGCGGAAAAGAATGGCTTCCTAATTCAACAGGGTGAAAAAAATACGAACTTGGAAACAAAATAACTTTTTTTTTTTTTTTAGGTTCGTAACTGTGATACAATAATGCAAGAAAGTAACGTAAATTACCGAAACATAGTTGGGAATCCTTTTTTCTTGCATTTTGCACCTGTTTCTTTATTTGCAAAATGAGGTCATAAAAATCTACCCAAACAGATTTGCTTTGTGTGTGCTGGTCGTTCCCGCTTACACTCTTACTTATTTCTCTTATTACATCTTTGGAGTTATGCACTTCAACTTGCAAATTATTACTTTTCTGTTATATTGCCATACACATATACGTACATACATACACACATATATATACATTATATATATATATATATATATATATATATATATATATATATATATATATATATATACATAGATAGATAGATAGATAGATAGATAGACAGACATATAAATAGATAGATGGATAGATAGATGTAGATCGAAAGATAGGTAAAATATGACTTTAATGCTGTAATTGCCACTCCTTTGTGGAGACATTGCCCAGGAGTAAGTAACAACTTAGTGAACAATTTGCATCTGACTCCTCTTAATCCTTGTGCATTTAAAACGACAGATAAAAAAATGTTCTCCAGGGAAACAATTAGAAGTGCCCCAATTTCAAAGAGGGAAAACCCACCCAGCAGCCAGGGTCAACATTAAGAGTAATGAGTCATTTCTCTTTTTTAGAAGAAGTAAGGAGTCAGAGGAAGGACAAACAGAACTAATCAGCCACCTGCCTTATTTTAATCACGTCTCCTCATTGCTTTAAGTCAATGAAAGGTCATTATCTCACTTTAAAAATGAGATTGCCTCATCAGCTCAAATAAAAGTAAGAGAAATGTTTGATCTTATTTTTACAGCGAATCCATTTTGTTCCTTAGTCGTTTAACAGAGCTTCTCCTCTCGTTATTTGACTGAGTGAGAAGACACCTCTTGCTTTTTATTGCTTTATTTCTGAGGGATAAATGGAAGGCAGTACCATCATTTCCTTTACACAAATGATGACCCATCTAACTTTTATCGTCATATCTACTTCCACCCTGCTCTTCACCTGGATCTTCATTAAACTATGAAAAGAAGTAATCCTTTTGGAAGATTCTTTAAAGGTGAAACACGTTCTTGTCCAAAAGTATATTTACACCACTTGTATGATAATTGACAATTTTATATTTATATCATATGGTTTCATTTATGCCTATTTTTATCTTATGGGATGAGATGAACGAAGATGCAGGAAGATTCAAATGATTATTAGATGAAGGATAAAAAGGAGCTTATTTTGAGAGAGATTTAGAGAGAGAGAGAGAGAGAGAGAGAGAGAGAGAGAGAGAGAGAGAGAGAGAGAGAGAGATTTTTATATACTTAGATACAAGGAGATAAACGAAAAAGGTGAACATTTAGCATATACTGACTGTAATTTTCTACAAATAATAAGTAATCATTACGTTTGAAGAACTCCAGGCTACACTTGCAGTATAATATAGTACACAGACTCCCATTCACTGGATACGGGACCCTAGTTGTGACCGCATGCTGCGAGAGAGGAAGAAACTTCGATTTACTGCCATTTCTGTGCATAGTTTCTTTTATATTGCATCTGTCTGAATGTGCTTAGTATATGGAAAGGGACCTCAGATATCCCCACACCTACATAACAAGAGTTACGAGATAAATATAAAGCAACATTTGAATGAATTATACCCATCGAAAAGGAGAATATTAGGAAAACTAAGAAAGTGAAATAGAACAATTAGTTACACCAATGCAGAAATAGTTCATGAAACCGGCGTGAAAGACAGCCTTTCCACAATTTTAATAATAATAATAATAATAATAATAATGATAATAATAATTGCGAGGGTAAAGTGTATCGACCGCAAATAGTAATCTTTATCTAAGAGTTTATTTCATTTCCGCCACTAAATAAGTTCACATTATTTTTGTCTTTATCATTTATTTATATATATATATATATATATATATATATATATTTATATATATATATATATATATATATATAGTATATATCATTATACATATATACACATATATATATATATATCTAACTATTTATATATATATATATTTATTTTTATTTATATATCTATATTATATATATATATATATATATATATTTATATAGATTATATATATATATATATACGTTATTATATATTATATATATATATATATATATATATATATATATATATATATAAATTCACATTTAGAAAATTGAAATATTTATTTAGTTTTTTTATTGTTTCTACTTTATTTTTATTTATTGATTTTGTGAGAGTGTGAGAAGTCAAAATATATTTATTTTTATTCAAATGATTTTTATTTATTTATGTAATTTAAATTCATTTGGCTAAAAATTTATTTATTTATTTATTTTGATAAATTTATTTTTTAGTTTGATTAATTTTTATTTTTTTATTTTTATTTTGTATTTACAAAGATGATAATCCTATTTTCACATTTTTTGCCTATTTAAATTTTAAAATTTTTACAAATTTCTTTTTGATATTAAAGATCAAATAATTTATTGACTGATATTCATTTATGGTTTAGTTTAATTAAGATTCAATGATTTTCCTTTCCAGTCATTGAATTACAACTTTTGCCCCTTCCCAGTTGATCTGACCTTATTCTATGCACCACTGAGAGGAAAATATATATTTTTATTTATTTTTTTCCATGCTTTATATTGGCCAAATTTTTATATGTTTGAAAAGAATTGAACAACAAAAGAAATGTATTGGATATTTAAGGAAATATATTTGTACCTTATTGAGGTCATTATATCACGAAGGGGCAAAAGGATTGTATATTCATAATGCACTGAAGGAACATCATTGAATCTATTTTCATAAAAGAAAGTTAGAAAAACTAAGAATATGAATATCAGTCAAGGGATTATAAACTTGATCCTTTAATATCAAAAGAAATTTGTAAATTGTTTAAACTTTAAGGTAGGCAGTAGAGTTTATATGAAAATAGGATTAATATTTGTAAACACAGTATTGAGGGGTAATGTTAATGTTTTTATTTATAATCCATGACACCTGTCAGTGTGGATCTGAGGTGGGTATGGTCTGTTTAAAAGCAATGTCCTTTGAGAGTCTATTGTGATTTTTAGCCAAATGAGTTTTAAAGGACAATTACCTCGACACCGGCCTGAATAGGGATATGGAGCCTAACGGTTGTGTATGTTCAATCAGTAATGTTCTTGTATTTATATATATTTTGTGAGTCACACTCTTTTATCAGTTTCAATGGCTTTGAATAAAGTCGAAACCGGTCAGGAAGTTTCACATTATTATTTTTACCTGTGTAATGTGATAAATGAATCACGTTTTGATAATTTTCATATATATATATATATATATATATATATATATATATATATATATATATATATATATATATATATATATATATGTGTATATGTGTGTGTAAATTATTTTTGTGTATTATTTTAATTTTTAGAACAGCTTTCGTGTAATAATAGAAATTCTCTGCATGAATTGTAGAATGGAGTACAATGACTCATAAAAGAAACTCAGAAAACGTGTAGGAACTGATATAAATTCTGGTTCTCGCCTTAATTTCTCCGCTTATGAGAAATGCCTTACAGCTCTTTCTGGTCCTTTTTATAGCGGGTCCCCTGCAGGAATTCCAGGTTTCCTTTTCATGTAAGACTCTGGAGGCTATGAGGGTTTCATTATGAAATATATTTCACGCAATGGGTACAAATGGTTTTACATCAAGTGGAAAAAGGAATTTAGATAGTGTTAAGTAGTGTTAGTTATGCGATTGTCGAAGCATTATGCGAGCTAATTACATTTTCAAAGACACTCATTGAAAAATAGTCTTGGGTATAACAGAAGACATTATGAGAAATCTGATTGATAATTAAAGAACAAAGGAACTCCCTGGTAATGTATGGTGGTTGCAAATCTGCAATCAGGAAGATGGTCAAAACGTGTTTTTTTTTCTTTTTGCTTTTTTCGAGATCATGCGATCAGAATGGGGTAACCAAACCGGAACTGGTAAAGTGCTGCCGATGATTGGGTGGAAATGGACGTGTCAGCCTGTCCCTCCCGCTCCCCTCTAGCATCTTCAGCCTTTGAAAATTTTTTGGGTTGTTTTATTGCGAAAGCAGTACTAAGTATGCATTGCCGTATAATCTTGCAGTGTTTTGATTTACATGATTCCAGATATAGCTGTTGAATATATTTTGATAACATCTTCATACCATGTAGCCAGACGGTGTACTTTCAAGCTCAAACAGTCCGGTAGGCTAAGAGATTCCATAAGCCCGAGGGCAATGTTTTCTCATTTTTGCTTTATCAGCAACATGGCCTCTCATTCCCCTATTGATGAAAAAATCTTGGAACTTGTATTTGCCAAGGATGACCTCTGCAGTGATGTGGAGGAACCCTGTGGCTTCATTTCCGAAGTGGATGAAGAGGGAGAGTCCAGCTGCATCCTGCAGAAGGACTCCCTGTCAAGGAATTGTGCTTGCAGTGCCAAGAGCCAGTCCTCCTGTGCAGTCAAGTAAATATGCACCTTATTTGCGACATGCAATGGTAAGAGTTCAAAACTCATTATTTTCTTATTCATTGTACTTGCAGCTATAACTATGATCAGTTTCACTAACATTCTTTGAACATTTGAAGATTTATAGGTTTTTGTAACATTTCAAGGAAAAATTTGGGTACTCCCAGGGGTCAACTCAGTAAAAAGTATTTTACACCTTATGTCCCTCAAAAAAATTTTTATTGCCCGTCATATTTCTATATCATTACATCATATAGAAAATTCCATGAAGATCCACCAACATTTGCTACTTCAAAATAGTTGTTGACGCTGGGGATTGATTTTTGGCTGTAAAACTAATATTAAGCCTTTGTCTTTTCTATGCAAAATTTTTGTATCGGGTTTTTTAACCTCCAGATTGTGCCACAAACTGCCTATGGGATTGTTACCACTGTAGAACCTGCCAGTACGCTTTTACACTGCCAACGAAAAATAAGTGAAAACTTATTTTTTGTGTTTTTAATTTTTCTGTAAAAATACAAGTATTTTTTATTTATTTATTTTTTACTCTTAAAATAATACTATCAAATAAGTTGGCTCATAAAAAATTGTGGAATTCAGTGTGATTACAGTTTTCCTCTGGACGAGCAGAGTCATGGTTGCAAGTATGCAACCGATTTCCCCAAGACTTCCAAAAATAGGACCTATCACAGCGGAAATTCACCCTAACACACCCATGCTGGCATAAGGGCGGCTTAATCTAACGTCTGGTCGGACGTCGACTGCTTCGTAGATGTGACCCCATTTACGTTTCAAATTTCCAGTCTTGTGCTTTTAAGAAATGAAGGGGCTTTCCTTATACTGCTTTCGGAAATTTGTATTTCAAAAATAACCAATGGATAGGGAACCATTTCTGAAATATCTGTACCACTGAATACAGATGAGAGTATTCATCAGCAGGCAATACCTTCAGCAGAATCCTTCTAAGCAAAGAAACAAAGCCTATTATTTCCCTCTGTAACACAACCAATATACATATCTTTCCAAAGGAGAAGACAATGCATTTGTTACATGGATATGGAAAAGAAAGAGACGTCTTTTCTTCATAAAAACGATATTAGTCTAGAACGCAAATTATAATAAAGTTTCTTCACGTAAAATTAGTTCATACATCCCTAATTACAAACGAACTGAGCATTAAAATATTTTAGAGGTTGTTGGAAAATAATATTTCACTATTCATGTCCTTTTGAAAAGCGTTTCAGGCATATTCCTCGTTTAGATCCTGGGATTAACCTTCCCGAAGTAAGCCTCCTTTTTCCAGCTACACTTCTGTGGAGAATTTCTGAAACCAGCCTTAAAATGACAAGGAGAGAGAGAGAGAGAGAGAGAGAGAGAGAGAGAGAGAGAGAGAGAGAGAGAGAGCTGAGAGGCTGAAGGGCATGACTCTTAATAAACTGTTAATACGTGGCTGTAAAGACAAAGCATGATGGAACCACTACACTTAAGGATGTGTCGGTATTTCTGATTTGAGGCTCACATGAAACGTTTATGGATTTTGACAGAATGCTTTGTAGATGCAAACATAAACGTTGCATTATAATAGTTGCAAATATGACGTTTTTGGTTTACTTTATTCACATTGTAACTGAGTGAGTAATTTTGAAAATACAGACATTTACTCTTATAAAATGTTTCTTTATAGAAAATATCATCTATATCTAAAAGGAATTTAGAAATTCCTTCTTTTATAAGCACCATTAGAATCTCTTGCTCTCTTTGCATAACAACCGTTGCCCTAATCAGGGCAAGCACTGAAAGCAAATGTGTAGATGAACGCAGACGATTCCAGCACATGGCAAACTCCAGATGCTGACTGAAAATGAGAATACCGGACTCTTTTCAACTGGGGTAATTTTGTTGTTCCTCAGTAAATAAGGGTCTCATGAATTAATGTGGATTTTTTCAGTCATCCTTCTTTACGGAATTACCTTTTTATTCTGGACTGGGAGGATTTCTTAATGTAATTAGCCAGTATGAAATTGTCTGGTTATTTTGTCAGGCTGGCATCAATCTGAACAAGATCTCAAAACACGCCATAAAGATGCTGAACTTTACATCCTCATTCAGCACCAGAAATGTCTATTTCTCTATTTATTCGACATCTTTATCATTATTATTTCAAGAAGTATAATTAGGAAAATGATAAAGTAATCCATTCCAAACGTGGGAGAGTTCGTTTCGTTGTAACACATTTTTTTAAACACTGACTCATTAATTTAGTCAGAGAGGTATAGAGTTTCTTTCAGTACGAACGCAGGTGGGATGATCAACTCGATGGTCTCGACAAATGGAACCCAAAGGGAAGCAGAAAGATAATGGAAGGAAGAAAAGGCGAGGAAAGAGGGAGGGATAGTTAGCGAATCATCCAAAGAAAACGATGAAACAGGTAAAAAAAAAAAAAAAAAAAACAAAAATTTCATGAAACATGGTTAAAGGGAAGCTTGTAAGATGAGAAGCTTTCTTCGAAAGAAGTGAAAGGAGAATTCGTCTATTTCTTACCTGGATGTGATAGACCGGTGGGAGTTTTTGGCCACCTGTCACTCTCACGATACTCGTTTCCAGCATTTCAATGACACCGTTTCTTTTCTACAAACTGAATTTTTCAATATTGGCGAATGAGTGCTTATCTGTCTGTCTGTCTGTCTGTCTGTCTGTCTGTCTGTCTGTCTGTCTGTCTGTCTGTCTGTCTGTCTGTCTGTTCTGATTCTTCATTTGCACAGCTATCTTTTGCGATTGTTTTAAACCACCAAAGGCAAAAAGGTTTTATAATAATAATAATAATAATAATAATAATAATAATAATAATTTAATAATAATAATAATAATTGATTGACAAAATCAAGAAGAAAGTGTCACTCATTGATGTCACAATACCATGTAGGACTTTTTGAATGGGGATAGTGAGTGCCTGCAAGGCGTTTATTAATTTTTATTTAGTCAGGACCTTCATTAAAAGGGCCCTTCCCACTGCTCCACCTGGCAGGACACCAACAAGGAATTCGAACGTGCTGCACAAATGTTGGTGAACAATGGTTTCACCAACAAACTATTTAAACAAAGAAATTCGAACTGGCCTGGAAAAATGGTACAACGGTGAGAACACACAACCTGCCCCCAAGATGACATAAAGATCTTTATAAGGCCCGGATGCATCCCCAGTACCGTGGACGAGAACTCCCAGGAAGAAAATCGTCATGGAAAACGTCACCCGACCGAAGACAGTTTGAGAATAAATCTTGTAATTTATTATAAGAACCGCCGCACCCGTGATCTGGTGATGAAGAATAACCCCTCTCCGCCAGCAAGAGAACCCCTCAAGCAGAAGAACGTGGTCTACCAATTTGTATGTCCTGTCCGAGGATGTCCGGCGCTTATATTGGAATGACCACGATGCGTCTGTCAAAAGGATCTCCTGCCACGCCCAGGAGGGTGCCATCATGAACCACGCCCGTGCTACTCACAATATTTCCATCTCCGCGACAGTATTATACAAAATATAAGTATAATCGGGAGAGCCGCCGACCCTCGACGTCTGCGCCTGCTAGAGGCGCTCCTCATTGCCGAGAGAAAACCAACAATGAATACGACGCAGGAGGCATCGCTCCTACCCACGAATTTAAGAAGAATAATGCAGAACACCCACCAAATCCAACGAATACCTGAAAACGACAACCCTGAAAATGGAGATGCCCCTGATGAGCGAGGCGCCCTTCGAGACAATCCCCGACTACGACAGAAAGAGTAGATAATGACATCATTCATCCGCAGCCCAATAGCAGCCAAACTACCGATGATGTCAGCCGGCATGACATCACGCAACGGCAGGCCAATGGGAACGCTGGAATGAATGACATTCCCAGGTTGCGAAGATCTGTCAGGATCGAGCTTCGCCGCAGAAATTTGGCTTGAAGTTCGCTGACTGCAACCAATCAGAATTCGCCATCCATGACCCCCGCTGAAGCCCGTGTATAAATTCAGAAGGACCTATGCAATCTGCCAGTCCTCTACTAGCTCCCGCTGGAGAATGACAGAAGAGTCTGTCGAAACGCGTCGCGGCAACAATTGTATATAACTAACTGTACAGAATATATAAAAAGCAGAATCCAGATTTTGACTTTTCCCCCATGAAATGACAAATATAGGCGAGCTGTTAGCACGCACCTCCACTGAAGAGAAGTCCGCAATAAGGAAAATAGAAAAAGTCTTCTACAAAATAAATGCAGCTGAAGCAGCAATAATATTCAATAGAACCTGTTTAAATTAGGGTCTATTGCCAATTATTATTATTATTATTATTATTATCATTACAATAATTATTCTGAAGTGAATTATGTTGATTTTATAAAAACGTTACAAAGCCATTGCTTGAACCCTGTTCTGGGTTCAAAAATTCACCACTGTTCATTTCACTGATGTACAAGCATAACCCTTCTCGATCTAGAAGAGAAAGATCGGTTATTATTAAGATTAATTATTGTCTATTATTATTATTATTATTATTATTAAAACTAAATTATTATGTTCAAGAAGACTATCTTTTGAAAACAATTCTTTCCAAATCACTAGCAGGAAAGAAGGGATAATTTTATGATAACCTTTTTAGTTTGATACTGAAAATCAGCAGGCAACATTATTATCACCTATCCAAGAAGATACGAGAAAAAATTCATTCAAAATAATGGCTTTACCACAAGATAATTTTATGATAACCTTTTAATTTTTCTTGCATTATTATTAAAACCATTATTATTATGCGTTTCAATATCGAAATCAATTTTAAAAACAAGTAACAAATGCGAACAAACTGCTGTCTCTTAGAAGAAAAACGCCAGACACGTCGATATTCTTCCTCGCATCGTCAGCTGTGATCTTTCAAGAAATCACTCAAAATTTCTAGAAACATTCTTTCTCTTCTCGGTATAATTCCCCGTCTTTATTATCAGGAGACTTTATTCGACATTCGATATTTAAAGAACCTAAACGTTCGGCGTTCAATTTCCGTAAATGAAAGAGGGATAATAAAATAAAAATGTCTTCTTCTTCTTCTTCTTCTTCATCCACTCCAGCGAGTCTTTGATGGCCTTGGAGCGAGGATGTCAGACAATGTCCTTTGAAATTCGGGGGTCTCTTTCTCTTTTATTTGGGGAGGAGGAGGGGTCCTCTCGGCGACCGAATTTCTTGATGGGGAACATGAAAGTCAGAGCGAAAAATAAACTCTGGGTTATTCTCCGTCTTAAAATTCTAGTTACCATTAACTCTTTTGTCATTTATTCTTGTAATTTTTAATAGTTTTCTCCCTCCTCTTCGGCAATAACCTAGATTTTGTGACGCCAGTTTTAATTTATTAATATATACATATACATATACATACATATATATATATATATATATAATATATATATATATATATATATATATTTATATATATAATCTCCACCTTCTTAAGTTTCCGTCACCCGTGTTTGATTTATTTATTCAAGAGAGTTATGCTTTGATAAGTTTCCAATCTGCATCTCGATGTGATTGTTACGTGAGGTTTCTGGTCTCGCTTTTTCATTGTTGACTTATTGAAGATGATTATCAAAATCATTTATTCAATTATCAAAACGTTGTTATTAATGTTGATTGTAACCTAATTTTTTCATTATTATACTGAAAGATTACTCTTTTAATATTTTTATTTAGACCTCTTATTTTTCTTATTGATTTATTAGGGATTATTGTGCTCACTAACTTATTCTAATCCTAATCCAACTCGTCGACCATCCTAATCCCACTGGCGACCATTCTAATCCTACTGATAAATCCTAATCCAATTGTTGACCGTCCAGATCTCACTGAGGACCATGTTAATCCTACTGACGACCATGTTAATTCCACTGACGACCATCCTAATCCAACTGCCGACCATCCTTATCCAACTGCCGACCATCTTTATCCCACTGACGACCAACTTAATCCAAGTGCCGACCATCCTAATCTGATTGACGACCATCTTAATCCAACTTCCGACCATCCTTATCCAACTGCCGACCATCCTTATCTAACCGCCGACCATCCTTATCCCACTGACGACCATCCTAATCCAACTGCCGACCATCTTAATCCAACTGCCGACCGTTTTAATCAACTGCCGACCATCTTAATCCAACTGACGACCATCTTTCCAACTGCCGACCATCTTAATCCAACTGCTGACCATCCTAATCCCTTTGATGATCCTGTAAATCCTCATGAAAATTCAACTGACGTCCTTCCCAATCCTACTTAAAGGAAATTACTCTAATCATTTCGAATTGGTTTGCCGTTAAAATAACGTACCAGGCGAAGAAAGCACAATAAACGGAATTAAAATGTCCCCGAAAACAGAATCCTAAACGAACAAATGGTGAACATTTACAGAGAAAATGATTTTAAGTCACGTCTGAAATTTTCGAAAACGAATACATATAAAATTCCGTATAACGCAAAGCAATTCTCTAATTGGGTTTTCTCAACCACGCAAAGAAAGCTAAAAAAAAAAAAGGGAATATTGCAAATTCGTCCTTCAAGGAAGCAACAGGCGTCTTCTGAAAAGAGATTCTAATTACATTCGCACTTTTTGTAGTTCGAAGCACAGAAAACTCCTTTTTCTATTAGTTTAATTGTATTCTTATGAATTCCAAATCCCAGGTGTTAAGAGGAACGGGGGAAATTTAATTAGTGGTATTTCTACTGTGATAATGTTATACAGAATTATTAAATATTTTTAATTGAATTTTCATACGCAAAGTTGGTAAAGCGGTTTATCCCTGTGAGTATATTTTCGTGTGGGGGGGGGGTGAGTTCCTATCTTAGAATTTCTCCAGTCTCAAGCAGTTTATCCTTGAACAAATATTTTATCTTTTTTTTGGAAGGTGGATGGTCCTATTTTCGAATTCCCTTTCTAACTTACTAACACGAAGACAAACGTTCATCTTATAAACACAAAATTACAGTCACTACACCGCTTTCAAAATATTCGCAGCGTGACTAAGCCACACATTACTGTAAACTAATGGTCTGAATCACACTCTATCCTTATTTCAGAATTAGCTCCAGGTAACAAACATTCCCCAGGAAAATATTCACGGGATTAAAAAAAGAACGAATTCGCTGTGTGACTGAGTAGCAGCCCGCTTAAAATACGGGCTCGCATTCCTCACAGTAACGACCATCGTGAAATTCCAGTTCTCATTAACCGCAAGTAATGACTCTAATGTCGAATTAAGAGACGTGAATTATGTAAAACAATATATCCCGGGAAAAAGTATCACTTTAATTAAAGTCCTATTTTTTTTTCTCTTCCTTCCTCCTCGTTCTCTCGGCCTGGAAGGTTACAGCTATAAATTCCTGGACGCTAGTAAAAGCAGCGGCGGCGGCGGTGGGCGGCAGTCGGTCCTGGAATTTTTTTTTTTTTGTCCTGGAAATTTTTATTTTTGGTCCTGGAATTTTTTTTTTTTGGCTTCCTGGAATGCAATTTGTTGGAGTGACGAATGTAATATCTTTGTTTAAATATTTCGCGATGGTAACCTTTGCTGAAAATAAGGTTTACGGAACGAATGAGAATTATTATAGGTGCTGATTTGAATATCTGAATTCCGCCACTGTTCCAGGAACTGGAAATTTTTCCCGGAATGTATTTTGGCGAGATGATGAATACCGTATTTCTGAAACGTCTGAATCATCTTTGCTAATATACATCGAGGGAATTTTCTGAACGCATGGATTCTAATTATATATGCAAATGGCGTTCGCTCTGAGGCAAAACGCGCTCTGAAGATTTGGACGGGGGTGTTCTTTCTTTGCTGACCTTTTCCCATTTCTTCATTAATTATTTAATTTCTCTAGCACCTGTTCCTTATTCATTTTCCTTTGTTTATTAAGTTATTTACCTGATTATTCTCCTGTTTTATAACATTATTTATTTTCCTTTGTTTATGAAGTAATTTACCTAATTATTCTCCTGTTTCATAACATTATTTATTTTCCTTTGTTTATTAAATTGTTTACCTAATTATTCTCCCGTTTTATAACTCATTTATTTAAATTTTGCAGGTTTGTTTATTCTTATTTTATTATGTTTTTCCTTTCGTTGACTTCATTCTACTCTCTGGAAGAATAACTGGCAGCTTAATGACGATAATTATCCATTTCACTAATCTGCGCCAATCACGGATAATGACAATGATAATTAATTCACAGATCAAAAACATTATGACTGCGAAATGACAAAAAAAAAACAAAAGCGCCTTTATAAGTACTTTTTGACATCCCTCAATCAAAAGTAAATTTTAATTGGCATGACACGGAGCATTCTGGAATGCCAATAATAAAAGTAATATCCTTTTTAATGCCAGTAATAAAAGTAATATCCTTTTTATCCTATTTTTTTTGGAGGTGGGGAGGGGGGCCCTGTTACAGGAGTCACCGGTCCGTCCAGATGTAATTACAAATGTAATTTATTCGAGTCAATTTCATACTGCAATGGGCACGACGCTAGTTACGGGGTTTGGGGAAAATATATATCAGGGAAAAAGTTGTGAGAGGTTTTTTTTTTTATTGGTCGCAAGTTTGGTATTTTGCTCTTGGATTTTCGAAAACATTTCTTGCGGATGGCGAAATCTAAACCTCCGGGTGTTCAGTTATTCCTTCCACTGCCGTGCTCGAGAACTCACTTCCTACTTATGTTTTTCCTGGGTTGTTGTGGCCTTTCCTCACTTATTTGCCCTCCTTATATATATATATATATATATATATATATATATATATATATATATATATATATATATATATATATATATATATGTATATAAAGTATATAAATAAATACAAAAGTATATAAAATAAATACAAAACCCACGAAGGAAAGAGACACACTGGAGTGCTATGAGGCCTTTCGACTGTCGTCCTTTACTTGGCAGACTGAAGAAATACAAAAGCAAGTATACAAAGAAAGCTCATTTAAATGACAGATGGGGATTACAAAGGAAAAATACGTACTTGGAATCCAACACAATTTTGTCTTTATTTATATATATGTTCCATATTTTCGTGATTCAGGTATACATGTATGTATAAATATATACATATATATACACACACATATATATATATATATATATTTATTTATATTTACATTTTCCCTGATACAGTTTTCCCATCACAGCAAAAATTATTATAATAATGATGTCCAGAGATTGTGAAAAGCCCCCTTATTGAGAAAGTATTATTATACTTCTAATATGATTGTGAAAATCCCTTCCTTATTTGTGTATTGAGAAAGTATTTATTATCATTATAAACATAATGTACGAATACCCGCCTCCTTCTCAAACAGTAATCTCGATAAACACTCTTTCCAGCACTTCCGCCTACAATTTCTAGATCTTACTGAGTAGTGCTGGACTAGGCATTAGCACGTGTCCCTATTGTGTTATTCAGAAGAACCTATTGACCAAAGCTTTTGTGACGGGGAAAGAAGGAGGAGAATGAATGCGAACATTGTTCGCTTCTTCCTTTGTGCGTGTTCGAGGAAGTGCCATTTCAATAGGTAATATTTTCTTTTCATGGTAGAAATAATGTGGAAAGTGAAAGTGGAGGTGTGTGTGTGTGTGTGTGCGTGTGTGTGTGTATGTATATATATATATAAAATCATTAATATATATAAAAATGTTGTTTAATATCCAATCCAAGCCACTTCGGGAATATCCCTTGGTGGCTCAGTGGTTTGACCGTCGAATGGGGTCGTTGGGAGGTACTGTGTCGAGGATCGAGACCCGGCGGTACCGATTCATTTATCTGAAAAATTCCCCTTCGGTGATAATTCCCCATTGGGATATTCCCAAAGTAGCGTGAACTGGATATTACATGACATTTGTAGCTTCATGATTGTATATATAAATCATGGTGTGATAAAAATGTCATATATATATATATATATATATATATATATATATATATATATATATATATATATATATATATATATATATATATATATATATATATATATATATATATGCCCTGTTAAAGCTCAGTAACCTGACATGAAAGCATCGCTCGTGTTCACAAAATAAAAAAATGAAACCCCTTTAATGAAAGAGACAAGGAAGTGTTGATAATACGAAGAATTCCGAGCTTAAACTACACAGCAATAACTCTGTAATTGGCTGTAATTAGACTCTATCTGAAGAATGAGCAAATATACAAGTCCTCGGCAAAAAAAAAAAAAAAGTCCTAGTTGGAACTTGCAAAGAAAATATAATGAGTACAAAAATGTTAAAAGATATTTTGCTCGAGATATTAAAATAAGACATTGTTTTTATTAAAATAAGGCATTGTTTTTAAGTGGTTAAAATGATAATTAGCCGAAGAATTTTGACGGACAGTCAAGATAAAAAAGATGGAATTCTATGGAATATCGATAAAATTAGATTTTATTTTATGATAAAACATTCACGCAAATTACTCACGATACCGGTGATTCTTTAATCTTTGTCCCAGAAAAAAGCAAAATTATATACATGTAATGTGTATATTGGAATTTAGCCCGCCATATTAAATTTTACGTGGCCAGCGCCCTTTTCTGATAGAGGAACTGCAAGAGCACTTGTACAAATTTTCATACTTGTTCACTATCTGACAGATTCTTATGAAATGTGCAATTATCTGCTGCACAATTTAGAAGGAAAAGTCATGAGATCCATTCTCTTGCGGACAGCATCCGTGAAGGGATGACATGGAATTGAATATTAATGCAGCAAATTCATTTCCAGGTCCAAAGTCAGGAGCTACTACAGGCGAAAAAAACAAAAAAAATAAATAAAATTCCCTCTCAGTATATTTCAGATGGCCAGCTTGTTTTGTTAGAAGGGACCGTAAATTATTTTCGAGATCAAAGCAAGTGGAAGTGCTCTCTCTCTCTCTCTCTCTCTCTATACTCTCTCTCTCTCTCTCTCTCTCTCTCTCTCTCTCCTTGATAATCTTACATCCACAATGCCCAGGTATTTTAGATAAAATTATTTGCATGAAGTCATAATTTAGCATAAAGCTAGGACATAACTGTCTGTAAACTACAAAATGCCTTTTTTGAAGTTGAAATGATAATATTTGAGTTCTTCGTTTTGCTATATAAATTCTTAGTTATTGTATTATTGTCAAAATGGGATTTTTTCATTTGTTATATTTCCATTTGTTTATATTAAAACTGTCTAAATATACATACATACATACATATATATATATATATATATATATATATATATATATATAAATATATATATAGATATATATATATATATACATAATATATACATATATATATATATATATATATATATATATACTCTTATATCTCTCTCTTTCTATATTTATATATATATATATATATATATATATATATATATATATATCCTGCCTACACACCCCCACCCCCAGCCTTTTGTCTCTTACTGAGCATAGAACATATGACATGTATCACGAGAACGATCTCCTTCAGTCAGGCTGCATTTACTGCTTTTGTTCAGCTGAGGTGTCAAGAAACTACAGTTTGGTTGGTTGACTTCTCACGGGACACATTCGAAGGGGACGTTTGTCGAGCCACTAAAGACTCAGCTCTGGGCTTTAGACGAGACTTTGGTCTTCGCCTCGTTATTTACCATCTGGAACTTCAGAAAGGATTATTATTATTGTGTTTTATTATTATTATTATTATTATTATTATTATTATTATTATTTCTCGGCGTCTGAGAAAAGGATGTTTGTTTGTTTAATAGTAATGATGGAACACTCGATTAAATTTGTATTAAGGAATATCAGACGCTAATACCCTAAATGTTTATTAGAATCTGAAGGGTAACATCAATAACCATAAGTGATTTTCAAAGAGGCTAAATTATAATATATATATATATATATATATATATATATATATATATCCATATATATAGTATTATATATATGTATATATATACATATGTATGTATGTATGTATGTGTATGTGCGTGTGAGGTGTCGTTGGTATCGAGCAAAATCAATGACAGAAAAGAAAATACTAGAACCAAAGTCTCTTGTGGGAAAGATGGTCAGAGGGTGTAGTGTTCACCTTTACCAATGAACAGTGAACTTTATTTTGCTCCATATTCCACATGTAACAATAATATGGAACGTTTAATTTTCAGCCAGTTGTAATGCAGAACAGGAATATGCAGAGCTGATTATTATTATTTATTATTGCTACAGATGAACCCTGTTTATCTGGAACAAGCCCAAGAGGCCATTGACTTGAAATTTAAGCTTCCAAAGAATATGCTGTTCATTCGGAAGAAATGACATAAAGTAAAGAGAAATACAGAAAGAGGAGATCAGTTATTATAAAAACAGATAAACAAAATAAATAAATAAATAGAAATGTAAGTAAATTATTAAAATACAAAGAGAATAGTATTAGGGTATTAATACCTTCACATCTTTCCTTGTACTTCTACAAAGTTCAATCATGACATCCTCAGGGAGGTTGTTTCCACAATCAACGGTGTGAGGAATAAAGGACCTCTGCAACTAAGAAGTTCGACAGCGGATGCTATGGAACGGACGCACATTGAGCTGGTTTGACAGGGAATGACGAGTGTGAAAATCGCACTAGGAGCCAAAAAGAGTCTTTACTTTTGACCACGAAGGAAAGGAGTGCCAGGGAACTTGCAGAGGAAGATGCTTTCACAGATTACCGAAGATTCAAGAGAGAGAAGGGGAGGGTGAGTACGCACACTCACATACTTATCATACTATATATATATATATATATATATATATATATATATATATATATATATATATATATATATATACACATATACAACATATATGTTGTATATGTATATATATATATGCTCTCCTGCCTATATATATATATCTATATATATATATATATATATATATATCTCTCCTCTCCACCTATACAACATATATGTGTGCCACCCCCTCCCAAGCCATCATTTCTTTAGAAAAGCACTCAATGGGCACTTTGATTTGCTAACCACTATGATGATACCCAAAAATGTATACTGTATTCTAACTCTTTTCCCCACTAATTATCTCAAGTGGGACAAATGTCCAAATAAACTTCATGACAGGTTAGGTAAGGTCAAAAACTTTAGAGTAATTTTGCACTCTCAGTAGCTGCCACCAGCTGTGGCATTGTAGCACCAACAGCAGCCAAAACAAACAACACAAAATAGGGAAAAAGTAACATGCCTGGAATGTACAGTAACGCGTTCTAAGGAGATGTGGGTAGGAAATGATTTTACAAGCAGGTTTATACTAATACCACATTGACGCTGCTTGTGACAAATACAACTGACTTTCCCTGCAAACTTACGAAAAAAAATCATTATTACCACAAAGGTACGAAACAGCATTCACTAAGGTGAAAATATACATAATCTCCCACCACTGAACAGCATAACGAACTCAAAATAACCTTAACACTTCAATGGCCTCCGAGACAAAATGCATATATACAGTACCAGTAAGAAAATAATGAGGTAACACAAAGAAATCAAGTTTTGCCAGAGGTTAGCTAACACCAAAACCACTTAACCTAGTTTCACAGACATTAGATTTGGCCTGTCAGCACCAGATACCTTTAAATCCCCAATTCTCAAAACCCCACATTGACCACAGAAAACATTCTCTCATACTGACACCTTTGAGAAGAATACAGGGTATAATATCACTCGGAGAGATGGTTTCGTGTCTTATGACAGTCCTGCTGTTCTGTTTCCCCAGACAAAATATTACGAGTCTTGCATTTTCTTTAAACAAGGACTAGACTTGATTTCATCCTTTGACTTGGTCGGGAACATCACCCTCGGAACTCGTATTTCACCCCAGAACTTGTTGCCTGAGAGGGAAAAGAAAAACGCTCAGTTCTACCAATAAATTTAAAGCTAAGCCCAGCACAAAGGGCACCACAATTGGTGTATTTACAACAAGGACAAGAAGGCAGGGGAAAGCGATTAATAGTTCGAAAATTACAGTATCAGGTTATAACAGCTTCCCTTTTAATTGTTTCAAGCTCCATTAAACAAACTGGCATTATCTAACCGCATATTATAGCATAATTTTGCGTTGTTATAAATACCACATAGTGATTGTGGCCTTACTGCTGAGACAAAAGAAAGGGCGCCTCATTATCCCCTCGTGACTTTGTTTGTTCTTTCTCCCTCTGTGATGCAAGAAGTATATACAAAGCATAGGTGTGGAATTGGTATATATACTCTTGTAGCATCATCCTCCCCATATTTACCAGTGAACAAGGGCACAGAGGAAAGTGCTCGAAATAATTAGTTGTGTAACGTTCAAATAGTGTTTTATGGGGCTCTTATCTTCAAATTACACTGATATATTACAGTAAAAGATATTCCTTATACATAAAATTCATTAAGCCATCCTATCAATGTAATGTTTCTCCTCTAACCTGAAAAATAGTATATGCTACCTATAAAAAATATTGGGCCCAAATGCTATCAGTCCAAAATTTTTCCATATATTATAAATAAATGTCCTAATGGATAGGCCAGGACATGGTACTCTAGAAAGAGTTTGTTCCATCCTTTACATTCGATCCAAAAGTTTTCTTCAGAAATTAAAATATACGCTATCAGTATAAATTTTCTTCATAACCTATATACGCTACCACCGTACATGTTTTCCGATTTCAGATATTGGGCAAATAAACAAACACCTGCGACTGCAGGGATAAAGTAAACAAACACTGAGCAACCAAGCCTACACAAATCACGAGTCAGACGACAACTCACTGCAGTAAATGAAGCCCCGTGGTCTTATATAGTTATTATAATATTATGAAACATAGTAATTCACTAATTTAGAATATCACTAATCACTCATTTGAATATTACTAATAGAGAGGAAAACAAATACCTTACCTAGATATATTGTATATGAGCGTTCTGGGGTTTTTTTGCTCTCCCCAGGCAAGACAACTCCGTTTGCTTCCGTCCCTCTCTTGTGACAAACTTACGGACGCAATCCTTCAAAATTCTTCCTCATAAGGTTAGTGGTGCTTCCTCTTACTTATGGCAATGGAATGGCGTGAATGCACTACACGGTAAGAAAATCCGGAAAGGAAATGTCACAAAGCACTAAGATATCGCTTGAACCACAACCACACGTCAGGATAGTTGTTGGTAAGGCAAACTCTCTGTTTGGAACTTTACTATTAATATAATTTCATGTTCCGAAATACCCAGTAAAAATAAGTCAAGAAATATAAAATATTATATGTAGACTAGCTGGCATGGTTTATCTGTGACACGGCTATGACGAGTCAAAATCGAGATACACAGATGTACAGTATATTCACTTCACTGATTTATTTTTGTTTTTAGAAGGGAACGGGAAGCTCTTATCGTAGAAAATGGGTAGTTTTAGTAGGATACGGAAGTAAATTTCTTATTTTCTGCTATCCAGAATGTGGCAAGTCATACAGACATTGTACGACGATTTGTCGCTCAATGTCGCTCAGGAACGATATTGCAGGGCGATATCGAGATACATAGATACATAATTTACTCTGATATTATATTTTTTTTGAGAAAGAGGCCAGGTTTTATCGTAGATAATAATGTGTATTTTAGTAGGAAAGTAAAGTGTATTTCTCACTTCCACCTAAAAAGTCATGCAGAAATTTCGCGATAATTTTCGCTCTGTACCGCTCAAATGCAGTAAATGCAGTGAACAAAATTGTAAAAACCCACCTAAAAAATTTTTTTAGCAATAACATTTCAGGACATGTTTATTTAGGTGTATCTCCTGATCCAAAACTGTCCAAAAATTAAAAATCGATAATTCCTCGAAATTCGGCGATCGGCGCGCCTCTGAAACTAAGGAATATGACAATCAGGTATAACATAGAAGACAAACGAAAAAGGCTAAAATATAAGAGAATGAAAATGTTTTCTGAAAAATCTGGCGAATGGAAGTGGAAGACGTTGATCTTCCTTCCTTCAAGGACTGGCAGTGTGAAGAATTTCATGAGAGCAGATTTGAAGGAAGTGATTAGGAAACGCTGAAGCAAATTCTGTTGACAGCCCTGAAGAAGGGAGGAGTCCGGTGATGTTCGAAAAATTGACGATTTTTTCTTGTGTGATGAACTGAAGATAGATCTTAAAAGAGAGAGGGACAACCATCAGGGGATAAGAAAGAGGATGGAAATTGATTTCTTAGAGAAGGACAGGAGGTGCGAGGGCGAGGCAAGGGAGAGTGTCGAAAAGGTCATCATTCTCTCCAGAGCGCCAAGACGATCTCCAGTCGATGCTCGCGCGTTGATAGAAACAATTGAACATTTGCCGTCCATGAAGGATTATCTAAAAGAAGGTATAATGTCATTTCATGCGTTATTAGTGAACGGATTGTCCACGAAATGTCATAAAATAAGAGCCTATGAAAATGTATCTGGTTATTGTATAGATCATGCAATTTCTCAGTACATAGCACAACGTTTTCTTTACAGTTGTTACCATAATCATGCTTAAGCATATGGAATACTAAAGGCAAACATATTCAAATGGAGCAATTTTAACTCCACATCAGTCATTGATACCCATATGTATACATACATACATATATATATATGTATATATATATATATATATATATATATATATATATATATATATATATATAATAAATGTCCTACAGACGTGACAGAGTTTTCGAGACCATCTGGTGGCAACGACAGAGAGAAAACAGAAAAAGAATCTAATTTGAATATTTAGGGTTGTAATTTCCAGTAGATTCCTTTGCTTTGAAGGTTGTTCTTGAAAGGAGAAAAAAGGTAACAAAGGGAACAAATGATTGCATTCCCTTCTCTTTCTCGAAACTTGACAGAAAAGCGAAGAGAACTTGATGGCTGCATTAACATCTATTATTTTAGTTGCAAAGTGAACGTTACAATATGGAAAATGACAACCAGAATCTTTTTGCTATAGAAAATGGAACATTGTGACCTTGAAACCATAGCGAGAAAGGTTAT
This sequence comes from Macrobrachium rosenbergii, assembly GCF_040412425.1. Lineage (NCBI taxonomy): Eukaryota > Metazoa > Arthropoda > Malacostraca > Decapoda > Palaemonidae > Macrobrachium > Macrobrachium rosenbergii. The sequence goes on from NC_089787.1 coordinate 13,438,623, forward strand.
TTCAGCGATAAGCTGTTATATTTTACACAGGAATGGTAAATGATATGTTAACGATTCTCAGAGGTAAATTTTGCTGCTCGTGATGATATTCATGATATAAAATATTGAAATGCAGCTCTTCACCATTCAGGAGAAAAATGATGGTTCAATTAGCGACGGTTCCTGAAATGCAAGGGTGACATCACTTCTTGAAGGCAAAACCAGTTCAACTGAAACAGCGGATAACAGCCTCTGTGATGGTTGGTGCAGATTTAAGGTGGCTGGTGAGGCAGTAGGATTGGTCAAGTGCTGAAAAATGAATAGGCAGTTGGGGCCTCTGGAAAAGCACCGAAAAAGGAATTTTAGATAAGGAAGACTTCCAAGGAAATCTTTGTGCAGCTGCCGAGAGGCTAACCTGGAACAGCGCCAGGAAAATGGAATATCTCGATTTTTTCTTGGCGGCCTTCTTACCAATGAGACTCCCTCAGGGCCAAGCGCTTTAGAACTATGGGTTATTCAGCGCCGAAATGGAATTTGAGGGCAAAAGGAAGAAAGGTGTAACGGGAGGAAAACCTCGCAGTTGCTGTGAAACAATTGTTAGAAAGAAGGTAAGTAAGATGAAGAAATTGCACTTAATATGAACAGGTACAGTAAAAGGGACTGAAAGGGGTTGCGGCTACAGGCAAGAAGCATACAAAAGAACCTTAATTTAGCGTGGGTTCTGATGGCACTCTCCTCTACAGGGTTAAACCATTATGGAAGTTTTTTATTTATTTTTTACGAACTTCTTTTACTGTTTTCTATTTTGGTCTAAGTAGGTTTTTTCATCTCTGTAGTAAGGCCAGATCATTTTTATTCTGGTATTACGCCCTTCTCTGAAGCAATGAGTGTTCATTGTCCAACGTTTTTCACAGAATCCTGGATATTCCTCTGGAAAGCTCACAAAAGATGATTCAGAAAGGAGAATCCTTATGAGTAGTTATTGACATTTTTTCATGATAATGTTAGAGATGTATGGAAAACATCATATATGAAACTCAGCACATTTATTGAGAACCTGTTTACAAGATAGCCATTGGCCATATAATAAACACACATAAAACCATATATAAAATTTTTTCACGTTAAATGGATAAATGTTATTACTCTAAACTTGGCTCTCAGCCAATTTATGTGATCAACTCGAGTAGTGATGTGGAAGAACTGACCACTGATGAACCATGACATTTAATGGGAAGGCTTCCGTGGGGATAGCAAACTCTCTCTCTCTCCTCTCTCTCCTCTCTCTCTCTCTCTCTCTCTCTCTCTCTCTCTGTTTCATTTATCTGGCCATCTATCTTGGAGTGTCATCAAAGTCATTCTTTTTTAATACATGTACAAGACTCCTCCTTACGATATTGGATGGGTTTCTTCCCAAAGAAAGCTTAGTTCTCAGTTAAATAATCTTTCTCAGGACAAATTCCTTTTGAAAATTTTTGTTGTTGTGGATGACTGAAGAGTTCCTAATATATTTCGTCTGAAAATATTTGTAAGAATATTTCAGGATTATAGAATGATTGTTGAAAGATCCTTGCAGAGCAGTCTATACGAAAGTCAAATATTATTTCGATCTACGTCCTCTGGAGCAAAGCGTATTTATTGCATACTTTTTGTAGAGAACTTGATAACTGAGATTCTAGGAGGACTAACAAGCACAGAAGCTTGTCATTCGGAAGGACAATCGCCTTCAGACGCTACAAAAAAAAAAAAAAAAAAAAAAAAACACTGGATCAACAAACTGCATAATGTCCATCAAAGACCATTTCATAAGCCCCCAAATAATATTACTGACAATATACAAAAATAAGAGAAGAATAAGGCCACTTTCGGATATCAGGACAGGGTGGATAGGTTAATATGACACATTTCAGAAAAACATCATATTGATCTCTAGAACCAAACTTGGTCCAATTACACTCGATTTTTACGTTTTGTTCCAATTAAGCCAAACTAAAGCCCTTAAATTAGAAGTCGATGATTTATAGGAAATAAATTGTTGTTGATCGAGTCATTTAAATTTACAACATTTATCAAAAGTTTACTTTGTCAAGGAGAAATGAATTATTTCTAGAGACTGGTGCATTTAATGGTGCTTATTCATTATCAAGTTCAAAGCAGAGATAAGTGATTGACCTGTAACAATCTCATTAACGAATGGAAACATGTGTGTGTTTGAGAGAGAGAGAGAGAGAGAGAAGATCCACCAGCGATATACCTTTAACCGTTTTTATTATCTTTTTTCGAAAGTCCCTTAACATCTGCTGCTGAGGGCTTTCGAATTATAAAATATGGGAAAAATCTCTGAATCATCATAACAGTTACTGAACGGCGCAATCTACGAACATGAAGGGTGTAACTGCTTAGTAGACGTTGTACACCTTTCATTCTTCCCTCATTCAAGCCTGAAGTCAAGAACGGAGTGTTCATTTAACCTTCAAATAACGTCCTCAGCGTGCAGAAAGAACGCGCCACCAACCCTTTGAAACGCCTGACAGGCACGCTCAGCGTGTCATCACTATGGCCGCCAGACAGGGCTCAGGGATCTGTGAATCATCACGCAGTCCTGAAAGTGGTGGTGAAACGACCCAATTAGTCGGGTGAATGATTACTTACTCAATCTAGAAATGACATGAAAATATAAAATGTTCTGTAAGAGCACAGTATTCTATTTATTAAAAATCATATTATATATATAGAGTATATATATATATATATATATATATATATATAGCATATATATACATATATATATTTATATATATGTATGTGTGTGTATTTCGTGATGTGGGGTGGTATATCAAATGAGACTCAACTTGTCCATTTTCTGGTTCATCGTAAACAATTAAACAAATAAAAATAAAAATAACAACGCCTGAGAATTCCTCCGCCACTCTGCCTCAAAATTGTGTCACAGAGTCCGATGTAGTTTGTTCGGAATTTACCTGATGCGATCATCATTGTTATGGAAAAAGATCAGCTTAAGCCAGGAAAAATAGTAAATACAAAAGGTGACGACATTGTAGGACGTTTTAAATGATTACAAAACATTCGTTATAAAAGTGCGGTATTTTTTAATATATAAATATGGAAAGTGGAAGCATACCGGTGTTCCTGCTGAATGGAGTCCCAATTTCATAATTTTCTCCTGGTTGCCACAAGAACTAGAACGAGATGACATTTTTTAAGAAAATGACCGAGAACTCGATGAATGTGAGCGTTAAGCTTTATCATTGCTTAGGAGTCTGAATAGTCTGGATGTCTCTGTTAAAGCCTAGATATGGATACATTTATTTGACAGCTTCTGCTCAGCATTGTTCTTTGGACGATACTCAGAACAGAATAGTTTGAATATAAGGTGATTCTCATCCAGTATATGTATTCCTTGGGTACGGTAAGCAATAATAAAGGTTTTATCTCATGATGTTCGTTATTCATCTTTATCAAGAGGTAAACAGATGTTTTACCCTTACCTTTGATTCAACTAACATTTTAATAATTAAACTTATTTTTCTTTACACCTGTCAGTCTGACTTTAGAAGCTTCGAGTCTTTGATCTTCATTTTGTTCCCCTGACGTCAATTCTTACTTTTGACGGGAAATTCTTTCTTGTTAACGTCTAGGTTCCATGGCAGTTCATCAACAACACTCTGCTCCTAAGGCATCATTTAAAGGCATCATTTTAAGACGCGCCGGAGGGTAACAAATGAAGATATCAATTATTCTTACTTTTATTATTAAGAGAATGTGACGCGCGTTTAATTAATGACCAAAGCTAATGGTATATGGAAGTTGTAGCATCATAGCCTTTTTAATGACGCTGCTGCAGAAGCCAGGATTTCAGAGGCAGTTTTGAAGGCTTTGCGCGACCAGCCCAACAATAAAATAATCAAGTATCAGTATATCATACGTTGCTGTCCGATGCATTCGATGTCAACCTCAGAGAATCCAACAGCTTTGGGTAAAATTGTCTTTTCTGCAAGTTTCCAAAACCCCACTTATTTCCCCATTAACAGAGCAATGGAAGCTGACTCTATAATCTGTAAGCTCTCCTGCAACATAGAGAAAAATCCCCAAAATATTTTTGTCAGGCAAAATGACCTTCAGTTTAACATCTCCCTGACAATTCTTTTATTGAACTTAGTATCCACTGGCAATGGAAATGCTGCTTGTCCTGGTTAAACTAAGGCTTATCTCTCAACAAATAACCATCGATATCAACGATGCTTCCATAGTGAATGCCTCAGTGCTCTGTATCAGGAAAATATTTATTGTAGACACACCTTCATAGCTTCAATTAAACATCTCCCAAAGATTCTTTGTTTTTATTTCATAAATTACATCAAATAAATTAGTTAAATAATTTCACATTTGTTTTTTCTCCTTAGTTTCTTTGAAAATTTCTCGAGGAGTGGATGGGGGATGAGAATGTTTTCCAGCGAAATGTCACACACACCCTTTTTTGCCTTCAGAATTTCCATTTTGACAGTATTTT